>NC_084666.1:59280421-59586254 GCF_028389875.1 Rhea pennata
ACGAGGTTGACTCTGGAGCAGGTTTTAACTGCTTGCATTTGAAAGCACATCTAAAATCAATCTAGTAGAAACACTATAATGGTAGAAACCATTACTGTTATGCAGTATACCAAGGTATATTTAAATTGAAACTGTGTAATTCTGTCCATGGTACTGCTAGAGTGCTGGTGCTAGTGCTGAATTACAGTCCTCAAAATTATATAAAACTTTTAAGAGTCTTTACTGTCTATCATGGAACAGTTTTGGGGTACCAACTTGGGTACCATGGAATACCATATATTAACAGTTTAGATGAACAGTTTTAAGTGAGTTTAAGTGAAAACCCCGGGGAATTTTAGCTCCTGAGTGGACAGTTTTCTTCTAATTCGTAACCAAGGGCTTTTGATCTGTCCTGTAAAGAAATCCTTTGAGGCTTCTGCTTCTAATCTGTGCTAGGAGTTCAGATACACGCAGAAAAAATCAGTAATCAGCATATACACTACATTGTTGTTAAGAATGCGCTCCAGAAGGAGAGAGATACGGAGCAAAAAGAGGATGCACTTTTGTTTTCTTTAGAAGCTAAAGAAAACAGTTGTTTTTTATTAAGATTTGTACGCCTTTTTTCTCAGTGCTTTTTGAACATTATAATAATCTATGCTGTTTAGAAATACTAGGCCCTGAGTAAAGACAGGGCTTTACCTATGTGTACATAGGGCTTTGGCCAGCTAGGGCAAGAGACTTGGGTACCTAAGCAGCCAGTTAGATGCTTGATTTACATCCAGTCCTGCTTGAGCTGAAGTCAATAGCAAAACTCAGCATTATTTCAAAAGTATACATTCAGGGGTGCAATCCCTGGTTTAGCATGCAATACAAATCTGCAGGAAGCACAGAGAATCAAGCAAAAATACTTTGCAGAAGTCTGAATTTCCATTGTACAATGAATTATCAGAGCATCTTTTTGCCTAACAAGGTACAAATCAGGTTGTTAGTTTCCCAGCTGCAAGTTTTTTTGTGTGGGGACAGAACTGATTGTGCCTATACATATTTCTAGACTGTAAAGAGCTAGTGACAAGGTAATTGTTTGATAGATACAATATGTTATGGGATTGCAATCCAAACATAAGCATCAATAGTTGGTCATATTGTCGGCATGTAAGCAGTCTGTCCTCAAATTGTATCTGAAAGCAACAAATCCACATTTTCTCTGAAAAAAAAGTTGCATTTCTTTGTTCAGTGGAGAAAAATCTCCAGTGGTGATAACACATTGTGATCAAGTTTCTCAAAACTGCTGAGTAACTTATGCCAGACAAATACACACCAAATATATCCTGTGAAAACTAAGAGTGCACTTGGCTGGTAAAGCATATCCATTCTCAGACATTCTTGTTCTCTGAAAGGATTTGCAAATCAGTCTTAAAGGTCCAGTTTTATGAATTCAAACTGACATTGCTTTGAGCAACACTGAGAGTTTATTGAATTGCTGAAGTCAAGATTGGTTGTTTTAATTTGAGCGAAGCAAATTAAGAACAATTAGTCAAATGAAAAATATTTACTATATCCATTATTATTATATTTTGGTATGCTTACATTTTGCTCCACAATTGTGTTGTCATAAACATTTTCCATCAAAAGTTTAAAGTGAACAACCCTTTATTTTTCAAATTTAATGAATTTTTAGGAAGATGAAGTGAATAACATTTCCATAAATCAGAAAGAATAATGGCAGCAGGGAGGAGGAAACTTGTTTCAGTTTGGCAGAAGATAACACTCTTTCAGAAAGTTCTTTTTCTAAGCTGTATTTTTATGCATTTGGGACTTCTGTGGATAAATTTAAAAGGCAGTTTTGATGTATGAGGTAGTTAAAATGACTGAAGAGAGAAAATGATCAATACTAGGTTTTACAGCATTTAAGATAACTTTGACCTTAGAAGTATATTTCAAGTCCAGCCAATAAATTAGACATGAGAGTCAATTTTATAGCAATAACAAATACAAGTAGGCTTGAAATTTCTTTAGAATGGCCACACACCTTTTTTTTATGAGCACCAGTGAAAGACAGCTTTGACATTTTCCTTGGTATTTTTCTGAATTAGCCAGCATTTCTATTATAAACAGGCATTTTCAGTCCTTTAGAACTGTCCATAACACCTCTGCATTCAGCTAAGGATTGACAGGCAAGGTGACATCATAGGAGCCTGTTGGAAACATAGTATATAGCGCAGCATATATCTTCAGTAAATATATAGCATATTCCTTTCTATAAAAGGGATACTGCATATCTGGATGTGTGTAACTCATTAATGAGACATAGGGAGCTCCCACACCCCAGTCTCACTCTTGCCATGTCACCAGAAGCGTATCTAGCAAAGGTACCTACTCTGCTGTGGGGAGGGCAGCTGGGTTTTTTTTGATCATGTAGTAACTGCCCGTCTGACAGTGCAGCTGGGTGTGTTTGGTGCGTGGCTGCCTTGGGCTCCCAGGATGGATGCACCTCCAGATATGAAGGAGAGAAGGTGCAGGACGCTCGGGGAATGAGGCAGCAGGGGGGTGGCAGCTGAGCTATTCCCTTGGGCTGCTGTCCTGCACCTCCAGGGAGTGCGAGGGACCCCTAGCAAAAGAGTGGCAGGGGGGTGGGCAGCAAGCCAGTGAATTTCTTGGTACAGCAGGTTTCTCGTCTGTTTTGCCATGATATAGTAGAGCTGCTTTTTCTTAGAAGTTTAAAAAAAAAAAAAAAACCCAGTTTGTATCATTTTTGAAGAGCAATAATGTTTACAGCACAAACATGCACAAAAGGAGACGTGAGGCAAACAAACGCCAGCAGCTAACACGGGCACTGGAATCAGTGTGACAGTGGCTATGGGAGAGCTCAGCATGGGTTCTTTTATGGGTTTTTTCAGTTCTGATACTTTGCAGTCTCTGGTTTTGGTGACAGAAGGAGAGCTTGTTTTGTTTTTTAAGTACAATATAATCTTTAATGCTTAAACTAGGCAATAAGTGGACTGCGTGGTGATAAAAGCAAAATACATCTTGGGAGTTTCTAAATTAACAGCCAGGACATTGGTGTAGAGCACTTACTAAAAGACTTTAGCTCTTTTGTAGACAAGATGTTATGTCCTTCTGATTTTTTTTCCAGTCCTCAGTGGTACTTAAAACCCTTAAGACCAGTTCCTCCGAAGGCTGGGCTTCTTCATATCTTATACTAAATTAATAATAAATATTTTAAGTAACATAGAGTTCAGTAAAGAATTGCAAGGCAGTTAGATCTTCACCTTCTGCCATTATAAATTGATATTTGTATCTCTTTTTGGTTTTGGTCTCTTAATCAGCTTTTGATGCAGAGCAATACATCTCTCCCCTTCCATATGTGGGGCTTTGTCATGTGCCTTCTGGAAACTGAAATAAATGTTATCATCTGGCCATATAATGCTGATCATCAACATTGTTTCCTGAACAGTTCCCAGAGCTGAGAGAGAAATGCAAGACTACTACACAACAGATCAACGAAATTCATAGCTTGCTGTTTCAGATATGCAAGAGTGCAATATGCCCAGTAATTTGATTAACTTGTTCATAGTACATTACAGTAGGCACCATAGATGCATATAACTTAATAGGATTTGCTGTTAACAAGGATTTCCAAAGGGAGTGGATTCCTTTTCCTCAGTTCCTCTCCCTAAGCATAAAATTCTGTTTGTGACTTTAAAGAGTCTTCTGGCATCCTTCCATTCAGCAGGTGGTATCTTGAATCCTGCGCTGTGACAGCTGTGTGTGCATACTGGATGCCTGTACCTGTCTTACCTCTGTGATGTGTCATACCTGGCTACCTTTAATCTCATTACCCTCTGTTTCTCACTGTGCTCTTCTGTTTGCAAATGAATGTGTTGGCTAACACCTACAGCTAATGATAAAGAAGTGCAAATCTTTAAAAATGCACAAGAGAAATTCATCTTGGGAAGAGCAGTATGGATTTTTAAATATTACTGTATAATAATATCACATTGACTTGAATGGAAGATACTCTGGCTCTGACTTCACCTAGCATTGCTATACCTATGTTATAACCCTCTCTCAGTTGTCATTTCTTTAGGGACAGGACAGTATGCTGACCTTATATAAGTGCATCCTATCTTTAAAGGAAGTAGCGGTGGTACAAGGAGCAAATTTTCCCGTAGTTTTCCATAAGTCATTTCACATACAAGAGCAGATTTTCAGCAACACAGACTGATATAGCTTAATCAAAAGCTTCATTGAGACCTGCAGATCAGAGCTTTGCTGGCTTACGGCAAAAAGAAAAGGATCCCATGCCTTTGCACAGGTTTTCCAATGGGAATTGCTCTGTTGTGAAATCGAAAGGGTACGTGACTAGCACAGTGTTTCTTAGGAATAAAGTACAGTGAACTACAGAAACAAACAAACAAAAAATCTTCATTAATCTGAAGAAAACAAACACCTGAAATGTGGCTTGAAAGATATGCATGCTGCTTGTATACCTTAATTTGTTTAGAGGGAAGGAGGGCAAACAGGGCATTTCATTTTCAGATGCAATCAGGCCTCAGCCTCCATGAAATAATTTTGTGTCTGCTGACATGACAAAAGGATTTTAAATCTTTGGTTGTACTTAACAACTGAACTGTGAAAACATTTCAGAAGGATCCAGATCCCAAATGCTTGCATTTGGCTGCCAATGGCATGCCAATGGCTAAGTCACTTGATTTCCATGACCTCATCTCTCTGGATTTGCTTCCATATTCCTTCTCTGTATGTTTGTTTCATGTTTTTCTTTTTCTTTAAGCATGAAGAAAGTCAATATGGCTAATGAAAATAATGAAGCTGGTACTTCCTATGTGCAAATTTCTAACTAGTAAGTTTTCCTTTCTCACAACACAGTCCCTAAATTGTTTCTGGTCAGATGACATGACCTTATCAGCCACTAATCAGACAGATGCTGGAAGTTACATTTTTATTAACCTGAACATTTTTTCTCCAGGGAAGAATAAACAAATCCTTTGTTTATTTTTGTCCTGAAAGGAAATCACAAATGCTGGTGTAAGACTGCATTGCCCATCTTTAAAAGAATAGTGTACTTCCTCAAGCCCAAGTATGTGATTTTTATCTGAATTTATTACCTGTTATTTTGTTTCACATTTGTCAAATGTAATAGCAAGTCCCAACCAGGAATAACCAAGCCTGTCTATTTTTTGGAGGATAAAAACTTACTAAGACTTTGAAGTGGGCTCATTAATTTAAAATCAAAATTACCAGTGAAAAACTAACTTCTGGAAGTTCAAAGGGAGTTGGGATATTTGGGAAGGCTGTGCTGGTGTTTATTTGGAGTTTTGCAGCCCATGTTTACACTTAGAAATAAGTATCTGTTGATTCTGTTCTTTATATAGATCTCAGTTTGGGTAAACAGATTGTGGGATGTGTGGGTGGTTCTTTGCCAGCAGCTAAAGTATCTTGCAGAAGCCAAGCTGCCTATGAGGAAAAGAGTAACTTACACTGATATTTGAATAGGATCAGTATTTGCACATCTAGATAGCAGGATGCTGCATCTATATTCCAGTTGAATCTCATCTGTAACATGACTGAAATACAGGAAGAGCAGTATTGTAGCTATACTAAATTCTTATTGGCACCTTGTCATTTTTTTGTAAACCTGAAGTACAGCAGCTGTGTACGAGGCACCCTTTTTTTCTCTCCTCTATTTCAGTAATAGACAAAAGATACTTGCAAAAGAGAAATCTTCTAATGGGACATTCCTAATGAAGAATTACTGTCTACCCGATATTGTTCCATTCAGAGTGTTGCTGTTGTTTAATAACTCAATAAGGGATTTGCAGCGCCATTTTTAGAGGAGTGCCCTGCCAATATCACTCTTTTCATAAGGCTGTTTCCAGCAGGTAGCCATAAGCTTCCTTCATTCAGTTTCACATTGCTTTTTTTTCCTTCTAATATACAACACACATTTTGCTTATAGTACTTTATTATATTATTTCTTGGGAAGCTTTCAAGGCTGTTCATAGTTTGTTCTCTTAAGCTGAGAGTTTCAGACCTAAGACATTGGGATCAGTTTCCATTAAGGTATTCCAAACTCATGCTGTGGCACTGAAACTGTACCTCTAGTATAAATTCCACCCCAGCTAGGTTTGGATTTTCTCCAAGTTCTCTCTGATATTTTTCAGCTAACGGTGCATGCAAAATAGTACAGACTATCCTCTGTTTAGTGTCACTCCTACCATTCCATACAGAAGACTCATATGGGTAGTGTTGGAACTAAAGATTGTGTTGATACTTTCTTCTTCTTTTTACAGGATCCTGAATGTTTTACTCCTCCTAGTAAGTGCCTCAGTATTGCTGGTTTCACTTTCCTTTGTTACTCTATTTTTCTACCTTTTACATATTTTTCATTAGCATGCTGTAATTTGTGTTGAAATTTAGTTTGCTTGCACATATTTTTAACTTTCTGCCTGTTTTTGTATGAGTTTGGGCTTTGCTTATATACTCACAGCAGAATACATATAATAGGAGTTTATTGAGTTTTTGTGCTTTTTATTGTTGTTGTCTTTTGACTAGGAAAAAAAAAGAGAGAAGAAAAAGGAGATGAAAGCACTAAGCTGAACTGAGTAGCACTGACATGATGCCAGTGATTCTGTATGTTACCAGGCCTATTGCAGAGCCTCCGTCAGCCAGGGTAGTTCTTCCTCCAGTTTGTCCTCTATCAGACAACTGACAAACCTTGGTAGTGGCTGTTTGCTTAAATTTCCAAACGTTAATTTGGTATTTTCTAAGTCTTAAAATGTTTTGACCTGTCTGTGTTTATGTAGCTAACCATTTTGTTTGTTACAGCTATTTCAAAGATGAAATAACTCACATGATGTCTTAGGACTAGTAGGACAATAAGGAAAAGAATAATGAAGGTCAGTGTTTTTCCTGTGTTTTGACTCTTGACATGGTTAATTGAAAATGAAGAACTGTTGAAAAACAATACTATGTAAAAAACAAAAAAAACCCAAACTTCTCAAACTACATTTAAAAACAATGCAAAAAAAACGCATCCAAATTTCTTTATTTTATTTTTTATTTTTTTTTAAAAAAAAAAAGAGGAGGAGGATGTGTTTAAAGACAGATGGGAAGACATATTTTTGTAATGGATAGTGTATCTTTCAGGTAGTGTAATATTTTTGAAAGTCATAAATATTTTAATGAATTTTAATGAATGTTCTTTCTCAAAAGAACTTGAATCTTACTGTCAGTATCTTACCTGGCAAAAGGTCCCCAGACACATGTGCATAGTAGAATCATAGAATCAGTAAGGTTGGAAGGAACCTCTGGGGAGCATCTAGTCCAACCTCCCTGCTCAGCAGGGTCACCTAGAGCATGTTAGACAGGGTTGCATCCAGGCGGACCTTGAAGATCTCCAGAGAAGGAGACTCCACCACCTCTCTGGGCAACCTGTGCTAGTGCTCTGTCACTCTCACAGTGAAGAAATCCCCCCCTCACGGTCAGGCGGAACTTCCTGTGCTTCAGTTTCTGCCCATTGCCTCTTGTCCTGTCACACGGGACAACTGAAAAGAGTTTGTCCCTGTCCCCCTGACACCCTCCCTTCAGGTACTTGTACACACTGATCAGATCCCCCCTCAGTCTTCTCTTCCCCAGGCTGAAGAGGCCCAGCTCTCGCAGCTGTTCCTCATGGGGCAGGTGCTGCAGCCCTCTGATCATCTTTGTAGCCCTGCAGTGGACTCTCTCCAGCAGCTCCATGTCTCTCTTGTAGTGGGGAGCCCAGAACTGGACGCACTACTTGAGATGAGGCCTCCCCAGGGCTGAGCAGAGGGGCAGGATCACCTCCCTCGACCTGCTGGCAACACTCTTCCTAATGCACCCCAGGAGACCATTGGCCTTCCTGGCCACAAGGGGACATTGCTGGCTCATGATCAACCTGCCATCCACCAGCACTCCCAGGTCCTTCTCTGCAGAGCTGCTCTCCAGTAGGTCAGCCCCCAGCTTGTACTGGTGCCTAGGGTTATTTTTCCCTAGGTGCAGGACTCTGCACTTGCCCTTATTGAACCTCAAAAATTACATGGATACTGAAAAAGAGACAAGTTCATATACCTTGGTTGCCTAAACTCTCATCAGTGGAGAAGCCTCTTTGAAGCCTCCTTGATAATTTAAGGAAAATAGATGTGTCCACTGCAAACTGAGAGCTGTTACAGAAGCTTATGGAAATCCATGGAGAATAATCACAAGCATGAGACATGGTACTTGGGAGGAGAAGGAAGTGAGTTGGAGATAGCGCATTGGACTCTGCAAGTAATGCTGCTTGGAGTGAAGTGTGCTGTTGATACAACAGAACAGAAGAATGACTTTTGAATTTTCTGTGTGTCCAAAAATAGCAAAACTTTATGACACAAGAATTTAGATTCTGTAGCAGAAAATTGAATCATTTGCTTGAGACAAATCAGGTATGTTCTGCTCATTATTTTAATAAGCTGAAAATTGTTAAACTTCAGATTCAGACCTGAACTTCAGAATAACTGTCACTGAAATCATTACATGTCCTTGATGTTTACTTGCTGGCAATCAATCCTTAGGCGTATCTCCAGTGAGCCTTGGCTCACAATACAAAACATAGGTCGAAAGAGAAAACAAGGTACACACTTAATTTAATCCTAGCTACAGCTAAGGACACAAACTATGTTATAATTACTGGTTCAAACCCCATTACTTCTATGGATGAAGTTTGCAGTATGGTCTTGTGAAATGGCACAAGATCTGTTTCAGCAGAAACTGGGAAGCAATGATTTTACCAATTTTTCCTGTTAATTTTAAACTGTTGACATGGTGCTAAATTCAGTACACTGAAGGTGTTTCCATGTGTCACTTCTAATAGGATACAGGTATCAGACAATCTGAGATTATTTCAAACCTAATTTTCCTAGAGTGAAGATACAAACAGTTACACCAGAAGCAGATGTTGGGCCTTTCTCACCCCTCTGAAATGTGGTTTGGCATCCATCCAGACTGAGTCTTTGGGGAAAAAGAAAAATTATATTTAATTTTAGCTTGGTTTCCTTCTTTCAAAATCTACATGACTGCAGTAAAAAAAAAAAAAAAAAATCTGTTTTCCCTCTGCTTTCATAGGGACCAAGTATCTTGTTGCAAACAGATGGAGTACGGGCAAGTTAGGATGTAAACACTTTTCCATCTCCCAGATATCACTATGTGGCCCCAAATCTGGCATCAAATGCTATCTTCCAATTTTTTTCACTCTTTCCTACATCTCTGTCAGTCATTTGCTCTTCTAGTCAGAGGTAAGACCAGGGAGCATAGGTTGCCAGGACTGCTGAATGAATGTAAACCACCAATTCAGGGTCCTGTTTCTAGTACCCCTCCACTGACCTGCTTCAGTGCAATAACTGGGACGGCCCAGTGTAGCCACTGGGAGCAGAGAGCCCATTTGCATGGTGTCACTCGCATGGGTTTTTCTTGCTGCAAAGCACCTTTTGTAGAGTCTGCCTTCTTTAAAAAGAAGGCCTATCCCTGAGAAAGGGGTTTTGTTGCTTGTTTGTATTTTGTGCTTTTTCTTTCTATTGAGAGAGTTACTTAAAAAAGGACAGTGCTCCGAGAAATTAGTCCAGACGCTAGATAGAGTCCTCAGGTCTAAAAAAGCCTACACATGTGCCTCGTTTTGTGATCTCTGTCCACTCTCTCTGAAAAATATCAGTATGAGAGGGCCTTTCAGAAATCAGATCAGATTGATTTAGGCATTTAAGCTAAACAACTGCATTTTCTTCCCTCTGCTTTCAATCTATTAAGATTTCCTCTAGCTTTTATTATTTTTTGAAGCAATAGTCCTTTTCCAGCCCCTATTGCTCCTGCAGTTTTACGTGCATGTAAAATCTCAGTTATTCAGCATGGATACAAAAACTAGATCATTCATTGACACTGCGTTCTCCTGAGGACGGTACATGCTTTCCCTCAAAAATAAAGATTGGCTGATTCTGTTATCACTTTAAATCGGGACAACTGAAGAGTAACTTCACCAAAATTAGTTAGAACTCATGTAAGTGACAGAAAAAGTAAGCTCATAATTCTGATATTACAATGTGTAGAAAAGAACATTTTGTTCAACATTCATATATTGGTTTCTGCTACTCAGATATATCTTCATTTACTTCAAGTAAATGAGTCTTATGACTAGAAATCCCACTTATGTTACAATTGTATTTTAACTCAAATTGCCATAAAGTGTTACAATTAAAAGGGTTTAGTTGTAGTCCAAATTACTGCACATAAAAAAGGTTCTAGTAGAATATATTATGAAGATGAAGATCCATTTTTTAGTTGATATTTGTTGGCCATGCGTATATTGCTGAAAACTTGCCATTGTAACCAAACAACAAAAGCTATGAAAGTTAAGAACTGTAATTTTAAACTGGGAAGCAAAGTAACAGGATATTTTTTATCATCCAGCTCTATGTGCCAGAAAAAGAAGGACATGAAGTCCTTCCATACAAAATGAGGACTTCACAGATTGGTAAATACACAACTGGAAAACCACCAGATGGTTTATGGAAGGAATTAACACTGCTGTTTATCTACGCTACGTCAGTACAAATTGAACTCCGGTCAGCCTTCCAATGAGGCCACCTACAGAGGTGGGTAAATATGATAAATAGAAAGCATCAAATGCTGGCATTTGAATTGACGGGAGAACTTTGGAAATGCCACTCTGCAAATTGGGTTTAACTGCACTGCCAGGCAGTTATCTAGAGGCATTTGAAGACCAAGCCTGTAACAGGAAATTAATCAAAAGCATTTTGGAGCCAGTCCTTGGCTAGTGAGTGCTACTATGGCTATTTATACTGCTGAACTACTGCAATTTACTGTAGTTAAGGATCTGCTCAGATGTCATATGTCAGCCACTGCCAGAACAAGTGACCTTTCTGCACAGTACATTAAGAAGAGAACAAAAAGATGGAAATTCCCATTTTCCAAGTGTGGTCCAAATAAAACCTCTGTGCTCTTGTTAAACCAGCTGCACTGAAGAGGAGCCTTGTTTTTTCAGTGTGCACCTGTCTCTCCTTCCACAGCTGAGGACACATTGGAACCTACTTCCCTATAGACATGATCCTATAAAAGCTACAGGTAGAAATTAAATCTATCATAATATACATCTTTACTTCACCACTTAAGGAAGAAAACACCTGAAAGTTAGCAGTTATTGGAATGTACAGTAGCTAGTAAGCCACAGTGAAGCATAACTCCTTCATTTCTCAGTCCCGTAATAGATGAAAATTCGTTCAGTTTTTACTCTCTTAATATTGAAAAGGAGAAAGGAGGTCCTCCTTTCTAGTAGCGTAGCACAGGCAGTAGCTGCTGCTGCTGTCATTAGAAGATGACCGAGCTCCACTCCAACCTAAGCAGGATCATTTCCATTTGCAGAGGAAATGCAAACATTGCATTTCCCATGTTTGTGTAAGGACGTGTGAGTATGGGTGGCCACTGGAGTCCCTAGCTGGGGCTGTGGCGTGCCCTACCTGCTTCATACACAGTTGCATGGATGGCTCTGGTAATTCTAGGGGGTTTTTTTGCTTGCTTTCTACTTGGCTCAGAAAACAAGCCTTTCTGCTTGCCAGTCTCTGCTATCAAGACATCTGCATGCCTTAGGAATATAAGGGAAAGAAAAGTGCAAAATACCACAGATGTGTAAGTGTGACTTGCTTACAAAGTTTAGCATCCACTGATGAGTTCAGACATGGAGCCTCCTCCTCCATTGTGCAGAATACTAGCAAAAAGTGCTTTGCTAAGGGCTATTTTCCTCCTCATTTTTCTGAGGAATTTTGGACTTTTTTCTAGAGCAAAACTCTGTTCAACAGAGTCCAGGGAGAAGTGGAAGACTGTAAAACTAGCAGTTTTTCTCCTAACAGTATTCCTTTATTATAGAAAAGATAAATGGATTAAATATTCCACTTATATGTAACTAAGCAGTGGCATTTCTGAAGTATGAGGTTCATTTTAAGTACTTTGCTTTTTTGTATACTATTTTATACTTCATTATTTTGCTTGTATAATTCTTACACATTAATCTCATCCACTTTTAAAGCAAAAGATTCGCCATGTTGTCTCGGTCAGTTGCTGTTCATTTGTAAATATTCACAGTGCCTTTCACAGTGATTTCTTTCGCCGTGATAGAAGACAATAGCTTTCAAAATTGGCATTATTGGATTTTTTGGATCCAAAATTACTGGATTTTCCTACTTTAAAAAGTGATGCCTGGAAACTGACCAAAATTATACAAACTAATCTTTTTCCAGTACATCACAGATCCCACCTAATCTATATTTCTGGGGAAGAAATCAAAGTCAAACTTAAACTGGTTTGTGACAAGAGGCTGTGTGTCACTGAGGCAGGAAGGCATGGTGCTGACTGAAAATCACTAGCCAAAAACATGTGGATCACTGAGACACTTCAAAACAGAGTGAAAGTGATAAATCGTTGCTGAATGAAATGCTGCTTCGTGTTGCCCTGCAATGTTGCATTACATTTTATTATACTGGGATTAAATATGAGGTTTTTTAAAAAAGAATTTCCGAAGGAGTTTATAGCTATTTCTATAGCGGATTAATTCTACTCTTAGTAATTCAAATAAAGAAAAAAATAAATTTACTAAATGACATTCTTAATGCAGACTATGGAAATGATATCCCTATCATTTGCTTGCCATAGACTAACTAAGCTAAATGAGAAATTTGGAAAACAGTCTTAAATATTTTAAGATAAATTTTAGGAAGGTGCAAGATTTTGTAAGGGTTTTCTGGCCTCCTAAAATATGGTTATTAATATATTTATTTGCTGTAACACCAAAGTGTTCACTGTAAAAATGTTTTGATTCAAGGTAGTACCTGCACTGCTAGAATTTTATGTAGTTCAATTCTGTGTTGTTCTGGTTTTGAGTAGAATTTTATCCACAAGTACAGCCATTCAGAATTATGACTGTATGACAGAAAATGGCTACTTTTGGCATTCTAATCAGCAAATGAATTTAATCCATAAAAGCTAGAGATATGAACCACAAAATGTTATTCATTAATTTTGTTTATGGTTATTTAATTTTAATTATAATACTTTAAAGCTATTTAAATCTACGACTTCATCGTATGTAAGTTAATGTAGCATATTTTGCAAAAATAATCAAGGCTTGGTAATAGAGATCACTAAAGAGCCTGCAATTAAATTTTTGATGAGAGTTTCAAAGTGATTTTTAAATGTGCATGCAGATTATAAAAATGTGTTTCATAAAACCTCATGACTTCGTAAATGTTTCCCTGGCATTGTGCATTGCCTTTCAAGTTCAAAATGGAAATATCTGCAATTGAATAGCTGCCTTGCAAGTAAATATTTTCTATAGGTAAATAAACCAATTATTTTTCATATCTGTTTTCCTGTCTAAGTGATAATAAGGAATATTTCTCTAAGAATCATAAAGGTCATTAATACTATTAAATACCCTTATACCTTACTGAATATAGTACTGGTGAAATCTATTTCATGTGTTTTTTTCTCCAAGCATGTATTAGAGAGTCTAATCTTGCAGTTCTAATTTTGGCACCATAATGATGGTCAAAGGGAAGTTTGCCTTGCCACTGTCAACAGGGTAAACGTAACTGCTATATGCAAGCCTGTAGAAGGGTTTCACGAACTAGAAGACGTTTTCTCTGCTATTTGCTTATTTTAACTCTGTGGAAACTCATGCACAGTCATATATTCTCAACGGATGCTAAGAATGAGGTACCAGTTTAGTACTCCATCGGGAACAGTATCATCTTACCCATATCAGCAAGTCACCTGGCCCAACTGCACCTCTGAAAGCAGAAAATGGAGATGGATTTATTTTTCTGGAATAACTTCTTTGTAATTAAATTACATGTTAAAGACAGTCTTTCACTACCTCATGGTACAGTATAGGAGCTTGTAGGTTTCCAGCGATAAGTAAACAGGCTGTAGGCAATTAGAAAACATCAGGGTTTTAAGAGTCTCTTCACTAAAATATGTTACAGCTCAAGTCATTGTTTAACAATCCAAGTCTCTTACAGCTGTGAAACACTCCCATCATCAAGTAGGTCTCTGGGACTCCCTCAGGACCGGCAGGCTCTAGATATCCAGCTGCTAGGAACGAAAATAAATCTCTTTGAAGACTTATTTGCTGTCACATTGTGCGAGGACTTCGAAAGGCTGAAATAGTTTAATCATTAATCTCCATTCATCAAATCCTGTCATTCTTAACAAAACTCCAAAATAGTTTCAGCTGTGAGTTGAATGTTGATGACACCAAATTCTGTACATAGATATCAATTCTGTGGTTAAGATATGCCACACACAAGAGGTGCCTTTGGCAATAGAAACAATTCCTGCACATGCAGAGAAGCCAGAGAGCATTTCATAACTTATTATTATTTATACTCTTATGATTGTGGAGGAGGTAAAACTTTAATAGTATTGGTTTTAAACTTTTATTACAAGTATTACAGTCTATTTCAGTCATAGTCAGATAGCCTGTGATACTGATATGTAGTGTTTGTTATCATTATTATGGTATAATATTAGCAGTAGATCAGTTCATTCATATTCTTTGCAAAAACTTATTTGGAAGAAAATCTTAATGCATGATCAAAAGCCCACTAGAATCTATAGGCCTATATTTCACTGGGGTGGGAAGGAAAAAAACATTTTCTTTTCTCTTTTCTGAATAACTTGTTTTTTTAAAAAAAGTGGGTTTTTTTCTAGTTATTTAATTTTTATCACTGACATTAAAAAGAAGGGGGAAAAAACAAACTCAAGGAAAACTTGGCTATGGTTAAAACATTTCTTGACCTCCTGCTTGGTTGTGCTTGTAAATGCTGGATAAATTAATAGCAAACATGTTGCACAACTTAGAGGTGAGTTTTTAATGACTTAAAGACTTTTAGGCTGACAGATATTTCAAAATAAAAGAATCCAAACTTATTTCTTGAAAGTGTTTTTTTCCTCAGTTTCCCTTTTTTATAGACAATCTTCTGCTTTCTCCAGCCTTCAGCCCTTCTTCCTTGAGCCACCCAGAGAATCATTAATGTTGTATTTGTGAAGTTGCACTTGTGCTCCTGGCAGAAGTCTGTGCTGTATAGTCAGCAGAAGAAAAGGTTAATCCATGTGCGGAAATACTTCTACCCTCTATGTGCACAAATACCTGAATTGTGCCCTTCAAAAGAAAAGTTGCTTATTGCTGGCCTAGTGCATTGCTATTACATGAATATAATAATGATTCTTTGCTCTTCTAGGATTTATTCCAAAGGCCACCAAAATCAGTGGAGAGAAACTCCTACAGAATACCCTGAAATTTTATATCAGCCTTTCCTAGTATCTTCTATCAGAGGGTCATAAAGCACTGCAAACATTTAGGGAGAAAAACCTTATTCCACTTTAGAGAAAAGATAGCTTAAGGGTGCAGAGGTTAGGTTGTTTTCTCAAATTGATACAGCATGGGAATGATGTATAGAAAGTCCTAGCCTAAGAGCTTTTGAAGCATTAGCCAAAGGCAGTCAAAGGCTCCTGTGAAAATGCTCACATTAGCATCAGCATTTATTTTTTCTGGGTTTTGGATCTGTTTGAGGAATCACAGAGAACAATGTCAAGATAGGTATAAAATGTTGAAAATATTTCAACCTGTTCTTAAATGTTTTCTAATTTGTGTAATTCTGACTTTTGTTTTATTTATGCCCATTGCCTTCTGCAGATAATGGAGTCTGGACAGTGTTCATGCGCTACACCTTGTGCGATGAGGAGACTCCTGAAGTGGCTGTCATTGACCTTCCTCAGGCATCACCAAGACCTCAAGGTAGCACCGTGCTTTGCCTTTCTGTGAAGTGTCTTGGGCTGGAGCACTGCACTAACTGGGTGGCTTTCAGCATCCCAGGTACCAGGTCCTGCCTAGTCCAGACGTGCTTACCTGACTCTGAACTGTGTTGTGCAACATACCTCAGGATACAGGATAAAATGAATCCCTCCCCCTCACTCTGCCTTGCCTTGTGTTCTCAGCAACTGTGCAAGGAATGATGTCATTTGAGATTTTTAAAAATCTATTTTAATATCCCAAATTTTGATAGATGTAATCTGACTTAGAATTAAAACTGTATTTGGCAGTGCTTAATCTCAGCATTTATTTTAATTTCTAATTCTGTTAATCCCTGAGATGCCTTATATGGACCAAAATGATTGTTCCTCTCTTTATGTGAGCAGTTTTCCTGTTTTTTCAACCTCTTCTGTACTTCTATACACCTACTGATTTATCACTATTTTCTATTTGTGCTCTAGTTTAGAGAATTGTCCAACAGAAGAATAGTTGTGTATTAGAGAAGAGTTATGGAGCAAAGTGATTGCTGTTTTGTTTTTCATTGCAAAGGTGAGACCAGAAGGTCCTGTCAAAAAATAGTTACTGCAGAAGCTGGATCTCACTGTGACCGTTAGGAGTCTATAGACTTCTGTATTGATTAGCTATAATGGGGGGTGAAAAGGTATAATTACAGGAAGGCAGTTTAAGGAAGACAATTTACTAAACAAATGTACTCTCTCTGTCTTTCCTTACTAGTACAGTTTCCCAGCAAGTTTTCATGTTCTTTCTGATTTTTTAATTAGTCCCTTACAGAGAAGGTTTTTCTTATATTGTGATTTCCAAGAGCTTTCTATCTGATTTATTTTCTATTTTCAATACTCAGTGAAGCAGAAAAACAATGTTAGTCTTTGGTGGCCAGGGAGAATAACAGAAGTTCATGAAGGTGGTCTCCAGATGATACAGCCCTCACAGAAGTAATCACTCTGTTCCCTGTTTCCACTGTCTAGGAAGCAAATCTATAACACTGCCAGGTCTTGCAAGTGCAGGTGAGCAGCGTTCTGTAATTGTGCTAAGAATTCACCAGCACAAACACATTCCCAGGTTGGGTAATATTCAAATAATAACTATTACTGCTTCAGGGAGGAGATAATTAAAGCCATTTCTTGACTCTTGACAGCTTGATACTGGTGGTTTTCAATGGCAAATTATCAACATCTGTACTGCAAAATCCAGCTACTGCAGCAATTATTCAGCAGGGGTAACCACAAAGGTTCTACAACTTTTTCATTTTCTGTAATTCTCCTAGTTAAATGTGACCTACAATTGAGACCTAAACTACACGTGGTGGCAAATTAGGTCTCTTGCATTAGAAATATAAATGAAACCATATGGAATTCCTAATATTCTGTGAAAAACCAATGGCAAAAGCATCAAAGACAGAAAATGAAAGACTGGAAAGACATCTGAATATGTGTCTTAATTATGTAACAATTTCAAGTTTCCAGAGCGATTCAGAAATAAGATTGACACAGTTTATTCGTTTCCACAAAAATGATGGCTTTTCATTCCCACATACTGTTACAACTGTTTTGTATAGTAAACATAAATGTAGTGTGACTACACAAGCTGAAAAATCACATTTATGGGCCAGAGGAAGCAACAGAACACTGGAACTTTTCACTATTTTTGAAGGAATACAGTTGCTAAAATGTTAAATAACCTATATGTATTTCTAACTTCAAGTCAAATATTTCTTTTTAAATACTAGCTAGAAAACACAAATCTGAGCAAGAATGACAGGCTATGATAGGAAATACAGTTATAAGAACTCTTTCTGCATTCTTAATAAAATAGTTCTTAATTATTCTACTGCTTATGTTGTAGCTAAATGTCCATCAAGGTTTTATGTTATAATCCCCTTTAGTTGTGGCTTTACTGATGTAACTGTAAGACTTTAGTTTAGTTTGTAAGTAAGTTGGCATCTCATCTTCAGTTTAATATCATTATTATTTAAGCTTGTAAACCAGATTAAGCATAATACAATTGCTGTTAAAATGCACAGTCATTTTAAATTTGAGCATTAAAGTTCAGACATCTTTTGCATAGCCTGATAGGTGGTAAAAATAGCTTGTACATTGATCTTACAATAATTAGAGGCTTTAAGACATCACCAGAATCTTTGGCTAAATAGTAGCTACAGAAGGGGCATAAAGATATGCTGATTTCTAATATAACTAGGTAATGAATACATCATTTGCAAATATTTGTTCCATGTTAATGCAAAGGTAAATGTATAATCCATTATATAATTAACAGCCTGCACACTGAGCAGCAGCTCTGCATCGTGGTTCCTTCTCTGCTCACAACTGAGTGGAGTTAACTGACTGCAGCTGTGAAAAAGGGGAAGGTTTCTGTTATGTTTTGTGCTCTCACGGCTGTGCCAGTTATTGCATTGAGCTATCTGCAAGCTGCACCAATCCTGCCTCCAACTACTTCACTAAGGTAGGAGAAAAACCTATTATCATGCATCCACCTCTTCTTGCCATGTTGTTATGTTTCTAATGCATTGACCTTGTATAAAGTAGTATCTCTCTCCACTGCCACCTAGTGAGGTTATTGCACTGCATAAATGCAGTTGAGCGTTATAACAGCTAGCCATATCTTAATAGCATACAGGAATTTGTGCAGAAAATATAGTTTGAATGCAAAATAGATAATATTAGTCCTTAGGATAATAGCAAAAAGTATAAAATAAACTAGGGATAATAAATCTGATACAAGAATTCTACCAATGATTAACATGAGAGTGAAAGAGAGACTTAAAAGGATTTATGCATATTATAATAGAATTAATTGACAGCACCTAGATCCATTTTAATTTGAAACATGATGTTTTGATTAAAGCAAGGACCAAATCTCTGCATTCTGGTGGAAGGCTTTAAATTCAGGCTTTTTTGCAGAAAGTAAACAGATTTCTTAGGGATAAATCAAATATAAGTTAGGGGAAAAAAACATAATTTACACTTTCTGTTTTGTCCTATATCCTGAAAAACTATAGGCTTAAGATGTAGTTCCTGTATGCTGTTATAGTAGACTTCCCAAACCTTACAGAAAGTTTTGTCTTTCACAGAATATCCCTTCTGCTCAGGTCTGAAAATGGCCTCCAGATCTCCCCTACTCTGACCCGGCCACCCGCAGCCTCAGGTGGCTGCATACCCAGGCACTCAGGGTTTCCAATGAAGAGACCCTTCACCAAGCAATATATCTCAGTGCTTCCCTATTCTTACCATACTTTTTCCTAGTAACTAAACTAAAGCTTCTGTACTGCAATTTAAGCTCCTTATTTCTCATTCTGTCCACTGTAATCAAGAAAATATATCTCCTTTCTTTATTTGCATGTATTTTATGACTGTTATCATGCAGCCTCTCTGTTTTGTCTAGTTTGAAGAGCTTTAGCTCATTCTGTCCTTCTAAAAAAGTGATTTTTCCCGCCTTGATAATTTTTGATCCTCCCCTTCTGCTCTATCATTTATCAGTCCACTTCCTCTACTCAAGTAGATGTAGTAGTGATGCTCACCAGAATCCTGATTAAAGTTTCTTGGCCTAGAATTTGAACCACAAAAAGAAAGAAAAAGAAAAAAAAAAAAAAGGAGTAAAGAAATGAAACAATTTTACTTCTCCATTTTTGTTCAGTTCAATGAGACTGATTTTGGTTTAGAGATCCTTAGCTTTTTTATTATATACAAGTAGGTCAACCTATCTTTGCTTGATAGCGGAGGTAACTAGAATAGGATATGCAGTTTTGAAATTGTTGCTCTCGTGATGTTTCATTTAGCAAACAAAATATCGTAATACTCTTGTGAATGTCTTCTTAAAATCAGCATTCAGTCTCTGTCTGTTTAGCAGACAGAGCTGATGAAGTGATCAAGAGATAAGCTTTTTTTACCTGTCTCTTGAATAACTGTCTTCTAAATAATCTTAGATTACACAGTCTGTTCTGACGTATTTACAGTATGCCTTAGGAGCTTGACAATGACCATGTTGCTAATTATAAGTAAGCAGAGAATTTGGTTCATTGACAATTTCAGGACTGATCATTTGCTGAATAATGTTTAATTCCCAGCCGAATAGCACCTTAGCTTCTTTGTTCAAGGAATTCCCTTTCTAAGTTAGAAACAATGACATTTCAACATTTAATTGTCTGTTGCCGTAATACTTGTGCTAAACTTTTATTGGAAAAATACTGTTCTGGGTAGAAAACTTCATCCATTGCATTATCTTTGTTTACAGCTTTATCCGAAGTGTTACAAGGGAGTGGTATATAAAGGACCCATAACTCGGTTCCTAAGCAGTCTTATTTTCAATAAACAGCTGAGAGAGCACATTATGTACTTACGAATGTCAAGCACTCCAGGAGCAAGAAGGAAGTTAGGTTATTATGACATTGCATGATTCACATTATATTTGCAGCCAGAATTCTTATTCCTTTTTTTAAAGATGCCAAATAAGATTTTAATATTAAAAAGTTTCTTTTGTTCTTTCCATGATTGTTTATGTTGGACCTCGTGTGTCCCAACCACTTTACTAATTCCCTAAAAAACACCAGAGTCTATGAATATTAGAACAACTGATAAAGCAATGTAAATTGCCTTTATCTACATTAGCTAAAGTGTAACGTAGAAGGTTAAATGGCATGCCCCACTTTGAAAGAGTAACAAGAAAAAATAGCTCCACAAGAGTAATTCCACTCATTCTTCACTTTCAGAATAAGCTGCTTGATGGATAGGTAGCTATAGAAGGGGGTGAATACAATTCTTTTTCACTGAGAAACAGAAAAGTTCAAGACTGATTACATACCTCAGTTTTGCATAGTACACTTTCTGCATATAATCTTATATTTAGAACAGAGAAGAGGTAAATTATTTTAGAATGTTCTGAGTATGGCTTTCCATTGACTCTATTCTTATATTTTACTCTTTTCTTTGTATTACTGTTTTAAATTCCATGCCAAAAAATGTTATGTTGAAAAGATGGATTAAGCTGATCAGGTATATGAATGTTAGCTACACAGAATTACTGCAATTAGATTTTTTTAAAAAGTAAAATTACAGTTTCTTAGTCTACCAGTAAATTAAATACTGTTTTATTTCCACAAGAAAAAGAAATGAGGCATTAAAAAAGCTCGATGAGTTATTTCCCAGTGAAAAATATATGAATTTTACTTCTTTGAATTTCCAGTAATGTGGAATATCTGCAGAAACGGCTTGTTCTCAAGTCAAACTTGTCTAATAATGTGTCAAAACAAGTCTTTTCTTTCTTTTTGTTTTCTTAAAAATCATCCAAGCCCTGTCTGAACTTTCTGTGTTTATTCATCCTGGCCATTTTAGCCTTCCCTCTTCCTGCATTCTAGCAGAGTGATAATTGTGTTCTACCTTGTATATATGGTTTGCATTGTATATAAAAATGGATGTAAATTAAAAACACAGGGAGAAGGTAGGAAGATTTAATTTACAAATGTTGAAGGAGAGTCTGTTGTGTAAGAATGAGTGTCAGAGTTGCAACCCCCTTGCCCAGCACCCTGTGCCCCCCAGCAGCCCAGATCCAGTGCTCCAGAAGAGTGTAAATGTAAGCAGGCAAATAGCGATGTTTCCCCAGGATTCTTCCCTGGCCTCTGTTGCTACATGGCTTAGGTTCTTCCAAGCCAGAAGTAGTTTGGTCTTGATTCAACCCTTGATGACTTTTTCTTCCATGAATTTTCTCAGTCCCTTTCTGACTCCAAGGAAACTTTCAGTGCTCTAGTCCTGCTTCTGCAATTAGATCTGTGCAGCTGATTTCTGTGGGACTTCATGTGACCCAGGGGCAGGAATATGGTCTTGGGGTCCTGCCTTTATTGCAGTTGATTGACTTCCTCTGACTGTGTTTCAACGCTTGTTTCCATATTTATATGTATAGATTGTATGTGGCATATAGCCTGTCAAGGAAGCCAGTTCTCCTGAAGGAATAACATAAAAAATAAAGATGTTTCTAAGAAAAACTTGCTTGGAGTCTACCTGTCTTAAACTCTCATGGTTGACTTACAAGTAATGTCATAACATGCATTTAATATTTGTAAAGAAAAGAACTCAACAGCAGTATACTATTGTACAAATTTATCTATAGTTTGCTTTTTTTTTTTCTTCAAGTGGAGTAAAATGATTAAGTAAAAAATTTCTTTGAAACAATTGAGTATTTTCTCAGGCAGAAGGCATAGAGATTTTGCTAATAAGGGCAGATTCCTTTGATGTTAGTCCTCATGCTGCATAAACTCCACAGATCCTTCATTAGTTCTTGTCATCTCTTAGGGTCTTTTGGCTTGGGGCCAAACAATTGATATAGTAGAGAGCTTCCAGCTAAAATAACAGCCTCTGCATCTTTATCTTCCCATCCATCAGATTGTTAGTGGAAGATAGGACTAATTTGTCACTCTACCCACTTGGAAAAGTTTGATAAATGGCTTAATTAGACTTTTTTTTTTTTTTTTTTTTTTTTTTAAATCATATTTCTTGGGAACTTGAGGTTGGGAAAACAATGGCTAAGGACTAAATTAGAAAAGGAAAATATTTTTTCTTCAGCAGAGATCAGAGTAAACACAACTATTATGCAAGGGTGTAGAGAAATGGAAGGAGTACAGTGGGCTGGAAGGAGTTTCAAGAAAAAATTAACCCTAATAAATAAGTGTTCTGTAAGTAGTGCAGTTACTCAAAGATTTTGAGCAGACTGGATATCCATAGAAACATAAACCTGCAGAATGTCATTTTAAATATGTCCCCCTGCCCAAGATCTGAGTGCATTTCAGCTTTGGTTTTAGACATCTAAAATCAACAGCAAGGCACCATTTTACCTGGAAGAACATGTAAATATACATCTAAGAACATGGTTTTAATGCTTTTTAAATCTTCCAGCATGTCATCTATATAAAGGGAACCATGGGAAAAGAAGAGATCTTTATGAGGATGTTCCTTGCATTCCCCAGTGCTGGCGTTTTGGAAAAGGGGGCAGGGCCAAAGCCACCTCCTTCTTTGAATTCTTCTCTTGATAGACCAAAGCTGGATCACAGTTTTCAAATGTTGCTGTACAGAATGTGCTAAATGTCAAAGGTTATTTGCATACTCTCATCTTTTTGAGGCCATTTTATGGCTTACGAATCAAAAAAAGCTACAAGAATTAAAATCAGTTGTTTTAGTGCTCTTGGAAGTTTCAACCAGAAAAAAAAAGGGAGTGGAAAGCTATGTGAAGTTCTTTCTTCAACTGTTGTTTCAACCACTGAGTTTGGATGATTTTCCCTCCACTTTACATACATAATTATGACATCTGTGCACACGTATTGACACATGTGGATGTGTACATAACAGCTGGCAAATCTGGAAAAATTAGATATGTCTGGACTCCGTATTTATCATCATCTCTTTATGTAATGATTTTATTGGGGTCACTGAGGAAATCTGTTTCTCCTTTCTCTGGTCTGATAAAAATTAGACAACAAACTTCATCCTTCTGTTTCTGATAAACTGTCCAGAGATTGACTATGATTCAGAAATAATTTTAAAACTCCTTAACCTCCAGGCAAAAAACTTATTTTAGTAAGAAAAAGACAAATATTTTTCAATTAAAAAGATTTAAAATCCCTGTCTATGTAGTACACTAATATGAAATGACATTAAGGAGAAATAGGCCCAGTGTTAGTACTTCCCCAAGGAAATGGCTTATCTTTTGCACTGAATTAGCTGTGTCTTTCTCACACATCCTAAAGCTGTCAGTTGGGGCTTTCTGTTTAAGGAAATTTCTGATTTAAAGTTTCTGAGAAGAAAGGCAAAACAAATGTGTTTAAATAATAATGACCTCTTACACCCCAGTCTCCACAACACTTTCTGAAGTGGGTAGTCATTAACATTAACATTAAATCATTAACACTCCGGAAAAAGTCACTGGGACAAACTGTGGGAGTAGCCTTTATGTGGGTCAAATCCTGGAGCATTATGTGTGCAAAGGCACAGTGGAATATATCAGGATAAAGTGACAATCAGAGTAATGTAGAGAACTGCATAAGGTGACTTTTTAACAGCTTTGCTGGTTGGAATCCAGGCCATCAGCACAATTACAATCAGTACTGTCTGTTGGTTACTGATTTCTGCTGACTCTTTGGTGGCCCGAGAACTTAAAATCTCAATGTAAATACTACATTGCAAGTATTCTCCATCTCTGCAAGCACCTGCAGCAAAATAAGATCACCAAACTTTCCGCCTATCACCATATCACAGCATTTGGCAGAGCAGGCAGGAAAAACAAGGAAAAATGTGTTGCTGCTGGCCACAGTACACCTGGTTTTATGGCAGAACAAAGTCTTTAGCTTTGCATTATTGTGCTTATGCTTGGGCACCATCTATGAGCATTAAGGCTAGGTCTGTAACACTCTTAAAAAGTCTGTGAGACTGTCTTTCAAATTCATCACTCTCCCGTCCACATGGAAATGAAGAGTCTGGCTCTCCCCATGTGACTGCCAGTGAACTCATCTTTTCAATGACTTGACAAAAACAGTGCTAATTATGTTCAGGCACGCAAGCACAGAAAGTAGTGTCAGCGCTAAGGAGTGGCATTAATAGTGAATCGAGTCAGGAGGGGAATCTGGGCAGCTCCGGAGCACCTTTTCTCACCCACTGAGGTTTTGTGAACTTATCAAATGGATGAAATTCTCTTGACATGTGAAAATACTGAGTAATCTGTCCCAGACCAGATTAAATCTCATCCTGCTGCACAGCTGGGAGCCAGTCTACACAGTTTTAGTACAACCTTCGTTTTACCTACTGTTGCTATTCCTGGCGTTCTGCCGGGAGTGCCTGAAGGGACATCTGTGCCTGCCACCGCAGTGGGGCTGCCTAAATTATGAGATGACCCAGTGCACGTTGGCTCTGGCAGGCTCCCAGCATGGCCTTTGAGGTGAGACCTAGCAGCTCCATGACATAGTATTATTTCAAAGCATGAGCTTGTGAAATGTAGCTGTTGACACCTGGGGACTACTGTGCATGGAGCTCAGCACTTTCTCCGCACCAGTTTGTAGCCTGGGAGATACATAACAGAGATGGTCAGAGGCCTTGCCTGCGTTACTCTTTGCTTGCTCTTCGTTGCTGCTCTCAGCAGCAGCTCTGGCAGGAGGGCCATGCTGACCTTCATCTGAGGAGGTGTGGGTTGTGCGGCTGATCTTGCAAAAACACTTCGCTGTGCTTTCCTGACTGGCTCCACTGTTGGCGTGAGTTGCCAGTGTCCTGTATTACTGTTCACAGATGGCAGCTAGTAAGAACTCTGAGATGGAACTTTTAACTGCGGGAGACCTTTAATATAATGGGAAAAAAGTGATGTAAAAAAAATCTTGTGACCATTTGGTTATGGTCTTGTGACCCTATAGTTTATTTCTTTGTGTAATGTAATTTATGAGTTTATGTGAAGATGTCTTTTTATTATCTCATGTTAGAAAATCAAAGCTGTTACCCTAGTAAATGTTTTTCATACCAGGGAGTGATTTAACACACCCTAACTGAAATAACAATAAAATGGTCATTGTCGGCATGGCTCTTATGGGTGAAGCTATTCATGTGCATGTTTACAGGATCTGGTCTGAAGATAGTAGCTGCTCGTACCATTAGTGAACTGAGAAATGATCTAAAGATAAATTGTACTTGCAGCTTTAGATCTTCACGAGGAAATCTGATTTATCCAATTACAGAATCTGAAAGTTTCACAAAGTGGCTAGACACTGGGACATGAAAAGTGCACTTACAAGATTATTTTTTTCAGTTGAAAGGAAAAGAAATCAAGAATTCCTTTCCCTATAAATAAATGCCTTAGACGTGAGGAAAAAAAGGAATACATTGATCCCTCTGTTGTTGATTTGCTATTTTAAACTAAGTGAATATATGCAGTGTGTTTAACTGTATTTTAAAAATAAGAACTGTCAGAAAGAAAGCTTACTAGTCTAGAGTAATTCTTTTTGATTTAGTGCTGGTTGTGGATATTAATATTTTAAATCAGTTCAGTATGTTTTGAATTGCTCTGCCACTTGGAAACTAAAACCATTTGTAACAAAACAGCTAGACTGTTTTTAAGTCAAACTATACTGTACAAGGACATGTAAAAATAATGGTGCAATTCAGTTTGTTTTTTAAAAAAGAAAGGAAGGCTTCTGGACTATATTGCTGACAGTGATTTCAGTCCAGGTGTGTTAGAAACCAAAATTAAAATGCAATCAGTACTTTGAAAAGTTATTCCCCATGCTTTTACTGTGTGATTTGAAAAAAATCTTTTCATTTGGTCTGATGAGAATTCAAAGGTCGGAGGATGAGTTTTCTGCAGGTAGTGAGCATCTAGGAGAATTTGCAAGAGTGGATTAACTGATTGGAAGTTTTGCAGCTAGGTCTCTTGTAAATCCCATGAATGACGTATCTGTGCTTTTGACTGCCTAATTTTGTTATGCCGTGGCCTAGAAGCAGTCTTCGTATTAGTCAATCAGTGGTAAAGGCTGGAGTGTAGAGCTCGTGGAAGTCCTGGTCCTGCAGGTGACTCACAGAGCAGAAGAAAGCTGGCTTTAGGCATTTCTAGTATCACAACTTTGTTGTCTTGCAGGACTAGAAATGATCATAAGCTGAAAATAGTCTTTGATGTCTCATGTGGCCACCAGTATGAATACACAGTAGTGAGTCTAATCTGACTGAGACATCTAACTTTCACATGGCCAGTGATCTTCCAGGGTATTATTCTGTTTACTGATTAGAATGGTCCTTATGCATCTAGGAAGATAAATTTGGTTTCTTACAATTGTTCTTTTTTTGGTAGTTTACTACATGTGGAATAGGCTCAGATTTTTTTTTTTAAGGTATATTTAATGTCATTTGCAAAATGATTGTAAATCTGCCATCAGTGTGCTTGTTTATACTTCCACCCTCCCATGGCATAATAATATTCAAACAGCAATTTCAGTTACGATGAACTCTTAGGATTAGGATTAGTCAGATCACAGGGAATATTGTCTGAATAAAGTGTATTAATATTTTGATCCTTTGAGTGATAGTTATTTTCAGAAGGGGAAAAATAACGTAATTAGGAAAGTATTTCATTGCCTCTTTAATGATGTTTGATAATAACAGATCTTTCAATCCTCTAGTACACTGATTAATATTGAGATAATCTCTACCTGAATTTTTTTGGTCCAATAAATATTATCCATCAATTAAATGAATTTCATTTTCTTTTCCAGACAGATTCCAGTTGTTCCTGGACTTATTAAGAAGGTAAGAGGGACACACAGTGACAGCTGAATGTAAAACTAAGAGAGAGGACATAAAGCAGAGGAGATGAATATACTTAAAATTATTTATGGATGTTTGCTTTGATCTTAAATGTAAAAGTAATGCTTAGCACAAATTAATAATTATTTACCGATACCGGATTTCCCTTTCAGTTTAGCATCAAACTTGATGTAAAGATAGCAGCATGAAAAATAATTTCTAAGTTATTAATATACGGTATTTTGGTCTCCTTTGCTGCTTTTTGTCTGTAGAACCAGAAAGAGATATATTAACCTTTCACATTGTTTGCTAAATCTTACTCCCTTTAGAATTAAACACTCCTCAACATTTTAATGTCTCACTGATCTCTTTCAAGCAAATATAGCATTATTCTGTTATGTTCATTTGTGCAAAGTGACCATAATGTTAATATTCTGATTTCATTCATATCTGCTTTGTATAATTCTTACCAGGGTATAAAGCTTAAGCGTGGCATTGAGCAGTGGAGAACAAGACCCGAAGTTTGATACTACAGTGTCCTACAGAGGCAAGTTAGTTAAATATCAAATATCAATTTTACATGCAAATCCAGGACCTTTGTGCATTGCATGAGTGCTGGTGCAGACACAACCACCAGGTACCAGTTGCTCTGTGAATTAGAGCATGCCGACTGAATTTAGGTTGAGCTGATTTTTGCTTTTGGAATGTGCATACAGACATGATAATTCACTCCATGTAAATACTGGCATAACGTGGTTCAGCTCTCTTGAAATAATTGAGCCATCTGATTTATACTACTAATTTTAGACCATCATGCAGTAAACTCTGTGGTAGCTGACCCTTTTCACATAGAATGTGGTATAGAAAACAGAAACTCTGTTTTTCTACAGGAAAGATACCACATGGAAAATAATACCATACTTAAAGTTTTCATTTATTTTTATGGAATCACTAGGTACTGAACAACTTTGCTTGTATGTATTTGTTCATTTATATTCATGCAGACAGTGCTCATCTGGTTAGAAATGATATAGTTGGCTGGGCCAGAGGGAGAGCAAGCAACCACTGGCCACAGCTGTGTGTGAGGGAGCTGCTAAGAGATGAAATAGCATCTGGCATGTGCTGCTGCTCCTTGGGGTGTGCTGCTACCATCCCAGGTTGTGGTGGGAGTAGTCCGGTAGCAGCCTTTGCCCAAATACTTACTTGGTGGCACCAGGGCCGGGGCTTCAGCAGGAGGAGAAATGTGGGTGAAAGAGCCAAGGGGGTTGTGTGCTGGCTTTCAGCTGGCCCATGCTAGTGTGTCCTTACAGGGCAGTAAAGGTGCTTGTGGGGAGGTAGGCTGCAGACTGCCTTAGGAGGGGATCCTGAAAAAGCTGAGCTCTCGCAAGTTTCTTCCTTATACACTAACTAGGCCTGCCTTGGGCTGATGCAAGCAGACAACAGACAGTCAGTGAATTTGGCAAGGAGGAAGGTGGATTTACAGGGCAATGTGGACACAGCTGATCAAGTGTTCCCTGGTTTCTCAGTGGTGACCTCCACTTCTAGCTCCTTGGAAAGACAGTTTAGTCAGCCATGATCCTTTTGGTTGTCTGGCCCTTGGTCTTGGTAAAACAATTTTGCAAGTTGACTGAAGTCAAGAAATAAGAATTTTATTAGGAACTCTGGCTTTATATTATAAGAGTTTGATATGGAATGGCTTATCAGAGGCCATTCTCTATTATTCCCTTTGCTTT
The DNA here is from genome assembly GCF_028389875.1 of Rhea pennata. NCBI lineage: Eukaryota > Metazoa > Chordata > Aves > Rheiformes > Rheidae > Rhea > Rhea pennata. Next base: position 59,309,314 of record NC_084666.1, read on the forward strand.
TCTAGCAGCGTATTTTATCAAACCTATATATTTGTACAATGAGCATCTCAATAAACAATTCATACACAATATTTGTATTGTTGCTTAGAGGAGGTACACACATCCATGTAGCTGATAAAGTGCATGAAGGTGATGCAGACTTGATAGAGGGTGAATTCTGGTTCCACCAAAGCCTTATAAAGAAATGAGTGTTCAGGAGGAAGGAAGGAATTTCTTAACCCAGCTCAGATAGAGTCTGGAGCACCTACATATCAGTTTAAAAATTCTCTCTCTCTCTCTCTCTTTTTTTTTTTTTTTTTTTTTTTTTTATGTTTCCTCTTAAGTTACATGTCTTAATTGTGTAGTTATTCTTAAATGAATGAGATGGCATATGCACACCAGATATTTTGAAAAAGTCAAATAGAACAGGAAGAAAAACACAATTTGTGCTTCAGATTATGTCTATTTTAGAATTAATGGGACTTGGAAAAAAAAGCTATATACATTTTTCTTCATGAGTCTGGTATGTCATAAATGGACTACAAGTTCTCTGGTTCAGAAGCAAGGCTTTATAAATGATACGGTACAATTTTGGAGTACTTTGATGTAATAGACAATAACAATTTACATAGAGATCCATCTAATTTGTCTTTTACTTTCCATTTAACTTGATATTTGGCTGCTCAGCAGTAACCATGTAATTGGACTTACAAAATTGCACTCTTATTTCCTTTAGTGACAGGGAAACTGCTAAAGGAAGTCTCTGCCATACTCAGTTTAATTTAGATTAGCATCCAAATGCACAGATATTTATCTGAATTTTGCCTGGAAAAGGAAGTGAGAATCTTCCAGTCAAACTGTTCTGAAATGTCCAGTACTCTGGACAGGGTAGAAACAGTTCTAAAATAGTCTCCCTTGTAGTAAAGTATTGCTACAGTTTTGGGATTAATCCAGCTCCAGTGAGGTGTGGAAAAAATGAAAAAAAAAAAAAATATGATCAAAAATGGCTTACAAAATGTATTTTTTCAAAGTTGCTTGGTTGTTTGATTCTATTTTAAAATTTACGTTGTCTGCTACTGCATTCAAGTTGCTGTATCAGTTTCCAACTTGTATAATGTACTGTCTGCGTATTGTGGATCTATTTAAATTCAGAAGCAGATCAATGTTATTTTAGATGAAATCAGACAGAGGTGACTCATAATATTAAATTCGAGTGTCTTCACATACTGGCTTCCTATTAGATTTCACTTATTAAGATTAGGATTTGCCAGTGATAGTGATATGTATTTACAGAGTAACTCCCTGCCATTGGTGCATTTTTACTAGTTATAAATTCAATCATATACTTCCTACTACATCTATTATTAACTGAATGCATTATATATTAAAAATTGTGCTCCTAAACCTTTCCTAGCCCAAAATGAACAAAACGAAGTAGTAGCAAGTAATAGTGATTTTAATATCAGTGGTTTTAAGCTGTTTTGTTTATATTAATTTCAGAATTATGCCTTTGATATTATTCTCCTAAAAAAAAAAAAAAAAAAAAAAAAAAAAAAGAGAGAGAGAGAGAGAAAGGGGAAATAGTGAATGTTTTCAGTGCTGTAAAAAAATGCTCCACTGCCAGAAAATCTGTATTTTTCACTAACCAATCCAGGCATCTTTAAACCTCTGAGAACTAAACAAGATGGTATTTTTAGGAGCAAAGAGTATTCCAGAACTTTGAAAAAGACTGAACTATTGTTAATTCTTTGGGAGTTTCTATAAGTACACAAAGGATTTTTTTGCTGTTCTTCTCAAATATTTAAAATGATTATTAGTGTATGTCATATCCATCATTTTTCTAAAATATTTACATAAGCCTCTTGAATCTTTTTCAAGATTATAAAACAGTTAACATTCAAAATTCACCTTTGCATTGTGCATACAAACTGATTCCATTGGAGACATTGTGGTTGCAAATGAAAGAAGAGGCATTTAATCTAACATTTAATCTTAAAGGAGATCTTAATTTAAAAAACACTAATTAGGTTTAACAAGGTTCAGCAAAAGCAAAACTTACAGTTAAGAACAAACAAGTTGTGAAAGCTTCATATTTAAAAGGGTTTATAGGTGTCCTTTAGGAAAGTTTGACCCAATGCTAGCATTCATCCTTTCCATAATATAACTGTATTTTGGAAAAATCACCATTTGGGAGCTATATTTCCTCAGGTGATATTGGTTAAAGCACATAAAATTCCTCCTGTTTAAGCCAATATAAGCCTGTGAAATCTGTAAGCTTCTATTAAGCATTTATAAAAATGTTATGGTTTTGGAATCTGTCTGTAAAGGTCTTTCTGTGGTAAATGCCAGAAGAAGTACCATATACAGGACATATTTTTCATATTGACGAACATGGAAAAAAAACAAGCTCAGCCAAATTTTCCCTCCAAACTTGGATTGGGAACACTGCAGCTGGACATAGCTAAGAGTGTTTGTAAAAGGCCAGCATGCTCAAGAAGTGAACAGTGTATCAATGGTTCTTATATACCTTCCACTACTCTAATATTTGAATGTCCCACAGTCATCTTCATAGCTCTTCTGTGTGGTAAGGGAGTGACAAAATCTCAAGTTTAACAGAAAAGAACTGAGTTTCCAATGTACTAGCATTTTCTTTGCAGGTAGTGGAGGAGGCATCGCCAAAGAGCAATTGAGTCCACCCAAGGTCCAAATTTCTCTTTCTCTTCCTCTCTCTCTTCATTGACAGCAGAGGGAGATGAGAAGATAGCTTAAGCTGGGTGACTCTCTTTTATATGGCTATATTAGGGAACATTAATCCTAGCTTACCTGACTTTCTCAAAGGCACATGAAAAGTTTAAGTGGGGCAGTTAGTAATCCAAGTTGGCATCATAAATGCAGATATTATAATAGAAGTTTTGTCTTGGTGTATTACTATGAAGGAAACAGCAGAAGAAAATTAAGTTCAGTTGACCCAAACCAGAAGTTTTTGTGTTGTTATTTTTTCTTACTCCTGGAAACCTGACGTTTTCTGATTGTCCTGGAGCATAATTCTCAACAAAAGAATTCTAACTTTTTAAAATGACAGGTTCTTCAGCTCATTCTATCTTTAAATTGTTTAATTTAGTTAAATTCTAGCTTGCAAATAATTTCCTCTCTGCAGCTGTTCTCTTTATGAACTACGTACAGAAAAGGAATCCTTCAGCCCTAGATTTAGCCACCGTTACCCCAGTATTGCTTCCCTTACGGGCAGTAGCACCATTCAGTCAAGAAGAGTTACAAATATGTAGATGATCTTGACTTAGAATCAGCAGTATCTCGCACTAATAAAATGCTTCAAGAAAACATTAGGGTAGGCTGGCACATGTACCATAACATATTAGATTAGTATAACCAGGGTAAATGCCTAAAAATGCCACTATATATTAAATCAGTGTAGCCACGATGAAGGGCTATAATTCCCACCTCCCTGAGTTTCAGGAAAAAAATTCTATTTTGCTGAAGGGCCTCTCTTTTAACATTGGGGCAACTGAGATTGATAAGTAAGCATGTAAAACCACAAGCCAAGTGATGCCAGGCTGCAGGCTAAATTGACAGTCTGATCCCAACAGCCTCAGTTTGCCAGTATGCAATTACTGTTCAGATCGGCAGGGTATCTCCAGAGTGCTAAGTCTGATGTGAACATTTATCAGCTCTATGTTGAAAAATTCATCACTTTAACTGAAATTCTTACTTTGTTCTGCTACCCTGAAATGCAAGGACAGGTCTTACCTTGGGGATAGTGGCACCCCTCTCCACCAGAACTTTACAAATCTCACTAAAATCTTTCTGCGTTATTTTGTCTTAATAATAACTTGCAGTGTGCACATAATACAAGGGTGATTACTTCTATCACACAGCAAAGGTGATTACCAACCTCATACAAAATTCTTGTGATATGTAGTATGTAGCAAGTTCCCACTGATATGTACCTATGTGTGTATGTATATACACGTACACACAGACACACATTTATTTTTATTAATACTTCAACAATGTAACATAGAATCATCATAGAATCAGCAAGGTTGGAAGGGACCTCTGGAGATCATCTAGTCCAACCCCCCTGCTTGAGCAGGGTCACCTAGAGCGTGTTAGACAGGGTTGCATCCAGGCGGGCCTTGAAGATCTCCAGAGAAGGAGACTCCACAACCTCTCTGGGCAACCTGTGCCAGTGCTCTGTCACTCTCACAGGGAAGAAATCCCCCCTCACGGTCAGGCGGAACTTCCTGTGCTTCAGTTTCTGCCCATTGCCTCTTGTCCTGTCACACGGGACAACTGAAAAGAGTTTGTCCCTGTCCCCCTGGCACCCTCCCTTCAGGTACTTGTACACACTGATCAGCTCCCCCCTCAGTCTTCTCTTCCCCAGGCTGCAGAGGCCCAGCTCTCGAAGTCGTTCCTCACAGGGCAGGTGCTCCAGCCCTCTGATCATCTTTGTAGCCCTACGCTGGACTCTTTCCAGTAGCTCCATGGCCATTTTCTCCTACATATCACAGCTGAATACTTTGACCTTGTTAGTTTTATCTTGATAATGAATACCCTGTGCTGTTCCTCTTTTGTGCAGTATTGTTCTCTTAAGCTTGCATGGCTTGATACGTATTCTCGCTACAACATTTTCTATTGAGATCCCAATCAGCTAAAAAACATCTGAACTACGATCGGTGAAATATTTTACAGCCAACAGTGCTGATCAAGTTTACAACAGATGCCGCAGATTTCAGTTGGTAGGGGAAAAAAAATCTGTGCTCACTCAAATAGGGGAAGCAGTTTGACAACAGTATCATGGGACCCAAGTGCACTACTCTGCACTACTGCAAAAATTCTTGACAGAATTAATAAGCCTGTGCTCAGTTCAGTGTGTAGTGTTGGCATGCCTGAGTGCAAAATACGGTAGAGATTTAAGTGTACAACTGATTTTTTCTGGATAGATAATTTTAAAAAAGAGATCTATTTAACATAGTAGTTTTGGTTGGTTTTGTTCCATTCACACTCTGTATTTTAGGACCGATCCTGCTTACTGTAACATTCTACTGATGCAAAATCAGACAGTATATCCACGAAACAGTATCTTTTAATATCTATTGCCCCTTATTGGCTAAATATAGAATTGTCTTTACTGAAAGCACGAATGTCCCTGTGAGAAGACACACCAGAATTTGAAAAATACTAAACTATTAGCACGTAGTACTGACACTTCAGCTGCACTAAAGAAAAACATATGCTATATTTGCCAGTGCAATGCAGTGGGAGCACTGGGACTTGATCACTGGTCCCTATCAGATCAGTAGCCATTCCATGTCTCAGATATCTATTGTTATGTATGCCTGCTGCAAACAACTTATCAGCAAGACAGGGAGTAAGGGAAAGGGAATAAACTTGTGAGCTCTTTGGGTAGAATATTTTGAAGAGAAATGAAAAAAAAAGATAGGTAATGAGATGTTCTTTGCTTTTGTTTTCAGGGACTGCAAAATATCTAAATAATTTTCAGAACCTAATACTCTGTACATGGAGCAGACACTATCATAGTCCGCAGAAAGTCATAAGAGAGAAATATAAATTTCCAATGGTAGACTCTAATTCTTTGGGAAAACACAGTGTAGGTTAGTATCCATACTATATATCATTATACTATAATGCCTTTTAAAGAAATACGGTCTAATAATAAAAAAAGTAGTAGATTTGAGTAAGATGAGTGTTTTCCAGCAGTAGCTCAGCATTACTAGGAAAAATCAAGTTTTTACATTCTAATGAATTTTATTTACTATAGTACAGGAAACGACCAAAAAAGCAGGTGCAGTTTCTTCCTGTACATGAGAAATGTTTGCCCTAGGGATTGTGTTTCCATTCATCTCTAGATACAGTTACTACTTTTCATGAACTTGAGGACACTGCCAAGAGACAGGAGAATTAACAGGCATGCACAGTGGAGTATATAATATAAATGTGAATGATTTATGCCTACTTTTATATCACATTACAGCAATCATTAAACTTTTATGTATGAGAGGAAAACAAAGAGTGTAACGGGTTGAGGTTCAGTAAACCTGGAACCACATGAACTTCAAAAACAACCAAATCAAAAGATAATTCAGCATTTCACATCTTTCTTTCTGGGACCAGTGATCCTATCTGGAAGTAATTTTCTTTACGTTTTCATTTTGTAAAGGCTTAAAAATATTCCAGCTTTCTGGTTTATCGAATCATGACCATTTTACCTTTCGGTGCTTTTCTTTCCTTCTCTCTCTCTGATGATTATTACACCTGGCTTTTAATGCCAAGATAAATATTACTAAAGTTCAGTGAAGAACATCTGATCAATGGTTCTTAAAACTTCTTAGCCTTTATTTTTACTTTAATTGGATTTTTTTTTTTTTTTTTTTTTTTTGGTACCATTCAATGTCTGCAGAGCCCTCCACCGGGAATAATGTAGAAAATTCCAAGAACCAACCTTAAGTCCAACCTCTAAAACCTTCATTTTGGTTTGGCTCCTTGTGGTTTCTGAGGTCGAATGTGCACCTTAATTTTTCTTAATCTCCCACTGAATATTTTTCTTGATATTTTTTTTATGAATTTGTCTGTATTCAGTAGATTTGTTATCTTACTTTTTTATATATATGCTAACACATTTGCAGTCAAAAAGTGTCAAAGATCTATTTGAATCTCAGTTACAATGTCTTTATTTGCATAAATAATCAGCATTTTGCTTTAATAAATATTTATCTCTCTGTACTTGATATATCATTATTGTACAAGAATGGAATATGTCAAGAAGCAGATGAGTTCTTTCACAGCATAAAAATGACATTTTAAAAGCAAACTTGAAAACTGAATGAAAATCACGTTTTTTCACTGAGGTTTGGCAGTACCTTTAATTTGGTCAGTCTAACAGAGATTTTCCTAACAGCATATGTCCATTCGTAGTTAATGTAGTTCACATTTGCCTGTATAGAACTCTTCAAATACGTATACATGCTTCAAAACAAATAGAAAAAGTAAAAACACTTTTGATATCCTTGTCATCACTTATCAGAGGACTTGTACCTGCATACCACATCTCATGTAGTCTGGAATTAGTAATGCGTACAAACCTGAAGACATAAATTCTACAGCTTGCCTTAAATTAGACACATACATCTATATGTATGTTTCCAAAGTGTACCTCTTCCCCAATTCAGTGAGTTTAAGTGATATAGTTCAGTATTTTCCTGGGTGTTCATGTGACTATTCCTGGTCATGAAGTTAGGAAAGTATTTGTACTATTTTGCCAAATCAAAGTTAGTTTCAGAAATGCAGTATCTACAGCTCCCACTTATGATCTAATAGGCTCAGATATCTAACTTTAAAAGGCAAATTTCAGAAGGATGACCTTTACATGGATAGGTAGTAGCAAAGAACTGAAAAAGAGACACTTTCTTTGGAGGGAGGTCAAGTTTTTATAAAACTAACAATTTTTTTGTTATTTACTGCATCTCTACTGCTGTAACGGTAAGAGTAAAAAATCACTGCATTCCCCCTCCCTTTTTTTCTATTCTTTTTCAATACAGATTTCTAAAAGCAGAAATGGGAATTGCACACATTCTGAGAGTGGCCTCAACTGAAACAACAACCTTAAAAAAAATACATGTACAGAAGCATTTTTAGTAAATACAAACTGCTCCAACTTGAAGCTGAAAAATAGTGAAGAAAATATCCTGAACACAGGTACAGATGTATTTGTTTTAAAAATATTGTACCCATTCCCTGAAAGAAAATCCTGGGGAAAAAAAAAATTAATAATAAGTAGGAAGCTTCTCTCACCTTATCGTGTGTGTTTTTCAAAGGAAAATGCTTTAACTGGATCATATAGAAAAGGGTTAAGCATAGATTAGAATGGATTGTGTATGATTAACTCAAGAATGATAAAACTAATGCTGACCAAGTTTTACAGATACACAGGGCAAAACCTAGCCTGCAAATTGCAGTCCAGGTGGAGTTTTTTTGAGGATACCATGATCAACAGAAAATGGGGAGGTTTTGCATTTAAGACAAAATTGAATCTTAACTATATTTTTCACAGAATGAACTTTCCTCTTACTGGTGAAATTACTAGCTAGGCAGCCAGGCACACCACCACAGAGGAATAGAAATTCCTTAGGCCTCTGCTGATGCTTTGTTTATATCTCGCCTAACAAACAGATGGGAATCTGGCCTGCAAAGTTATCATTATAATGCTAATATAAATATAATTGTATTTTCTCCAGCAATGGAATTAGTGCCACTAGGAAACAAAATCATTTTAGATTTCTCCTGCTGTGTTTGTATGAGCTTGGGGGTCTAACTGGCATCCAGGGAAATTTGGCCTTTGTGCTCAAATACTGTAATGCTATGCTTTCCATTTCAAGGTGAAATTACTACTAGTGGGATTTATGCCATAGGAAAAGAATGTTATTACTAAATCTTCTGGTTGTTCAGTCTCTTTTGCCTTACCACATAAAGGTAGTTATTTATGTGACTCCACATATAAAGATATACATCTAGATGTGCATGTATGTGTTAGTTTTGGATGTGTTTTTAGGGAAATTAGTGTGAAAGATGTTATGGTAGTATGATTCACCACATGCAGCCAGAACTCTTGCTCTCTTCCTCAGATAAAAAGACACATTTTATTCCCTCAGTCACCTTCCTACAAGCAAATCTGAAATAGAGCCTTCACATATTCTCTTTTTATCTCTCTGAACCTTACAGAAGGCTAAGAACGGCCAAGGATACTAAATAAGTCCCTGCTGATCGTAGCTTTGACTGCAGTTTTTTTAAAAAAGAAGATGAGCTTCCTGATAATTATTGCCTTAGCTCTGAGCACATTCATTTTTTTAAGATGCCTCATCTCAGATGAACACAGGCAATCGAATCTAGCGTACCAATTTTCTTCCATTTTGACATAACTTTCTAGTCCTCTCTGAATACAAGCTGCTCGTTCTCCATCGGGAGCATTGAGAAACTGGACAGAATGGGCTAAGATTTCTTGGCAGTTTGTGTGCCCAGGTTTTTTCTTGTGAAAGCAAGAACTGGAGGAATGAGTCACTTCCAGGGATAGGGAAGGGAGTGGGCTTGGTTAAGCAGTGGGTTGTATTCTCAGTTTTAGTGTACAAGTCAGATAAGAGAGAAATTAATCCCTGCAGATACCTGGAGCATTTATTTTTCATCAATAGATTAACTCTTCATCTAATATCATAGAAAATATGGTATGAGCTTAGACTGATGCTGAATATCCATTTTTTTCCCGTATTTAAAAATGTATTTCCTAAGCTAATATTGCAGTGGATGAAACCGTTCTCAATAATGTTCTCAAATGAGATAAACTCAACAGCTTGAAGCCAGTTTTCTTTACACATAGCCAAAAGCCTCTTTCAAAATATTCTGAAATTATCCTACATTAAATTATTCCAAGTGTTGCTTTAACAACGTCTAGATCAAAGCCTTGCTTTCATTTCTACAAAGGCAACTGAAAATTTGTGCTCATGGTTTTGCCTAGTTAACTGCATTCTAACTGCAAATCAGACCTTTGTACCTCCTTTATTCAGTGATAAGGGTGGAAATCGGGTGCACAGATGTCAGCATTTTCATTCAGGTCAGAAGTGCTCTTCTAAAACAAATCTCATGATTGCCCCCACTTACTGTGCTTTTTCTTGTACTATGGGCTGGTGTCAGAGCATATGAACCAGACTTCAGGGTGAAAGCAGTATGGGAAATATATACCAGGGAAGTGCTTATTATACTGCCACCATACAGTACATGGGACCAGACCATTTATGTAATATGGACATTGGGTCCTTTGTACCAACTGTTCTGCACTACAGATGTGCTCCCATTGGGCTGCTTAACTTTCTGATGTGGATATAGCCATTTAATGCCCAGTATCCAAAAGTGGATACAAAATTATTATTGTGTGAGAGACTTGTTTTTACTACTAAAATTGTTTCAAATGAGCACTGGAAAACCTCAAATAAGACAATGCTCATCCCAAATGAATAATAACCATGATTTAAACTCTAGGCCTTTGAATCCCTAACACAAGTCTTCTCCTCCTCAGCCAAAGCAGCAACTCTTAGAGATTCTCTGCTAGCATATGCATGCACAAAAAAATTTCTTCTCTATTCCACTATGTCTTACATAGCAAACGTACTTATTTACTGTTAGGTAGAATTAATCTTTGCTTTAATTATTTTTATACTAATTACATGATTTTAATCTATTGTTTAGGGAATTGCTAGTTAACAGCTGCAGTGAACAAAATACATTTAGGTAGGGGAAATGCATCCCTTTATAGGTGGCCAGTGTAAGTCCTCCTTAAATCCTACTGAGGCTTGTGAATTAAGGCCAAAGTTGTTTATAGGCTTTGGATAAATTAGTACATTTCAGTTCTAAGCAAATCACTTCCATGTCCCCACGACGTATGTAGCAGCCCCTTAGATATTAAGAAAACAGAAAAAAAAAAAAGCCAAATGTGAAGCCTGGCAAATTTGTCACAGAAGACCTAAGATGACATACTTTTGGACAGGATTCTGTTCCAACATTCCAAGCTTTTTCTAATTTTCCTCTTGTTTTTCTGTCATTGCTAGGAAATGGCAAGTGGGTCTGATTCTTAAAGTCAAGATAGGATAAATTAATTCCCAAACTTTCTTGGTAAACTTTTCGTTGGTCTGGCTGATTTCTGATACATAAAAATCATACACTTGTATTGCTCTTCCCCTCTGTATGTCTTAAAACTATGGCACTGAAGAATTAGCCCCCAGGGTATTATTATCCACTTCCAACTCCTGGGGTGCAGAGGAGCTTGATGACTTCTTCAATACACTGTGGTAAAGCTCAGAAGGAAACCCAGATGTCCTGGTTCCTCATCCTGTCCCTTAACCACAAACCACACGTTCTTGCCTTATTAGTGACAATCACCGCACATGAAAACAGACTATTTATATCTAAATATTTCATCTGTTCTCACTTGTTATTCCCTAACTCACCAGTGTAATTATGTTGGCAAGGCAACAATATCTTTTTCCCAGTAAGCACAAACAGATTGTTAGATTTTCTGCTGAGATACAAGCTGCAGAAGAGCTCCCAAGCAACTAAGATCAAAAGGATTGTGTTTTCATTGAAACATCCTTGGTAATGCAGCAATGGGATAGAAGATTTCTTAACATCTTACTTGGTTAAATCTGACAGCTACATTAAAACCATTGATTAAGAAAGGTTAGCACCTTAAACAGTATCAACCCACAATGAGTTAAGCCAAAGACAAAAAGAATAAAATGAGGCATCGGAAAGTTCTGGGTTTTTTAATCAGTTCAGTGCCTGCTCAGTATTCTCTGAGACAATGCAGGGGACAGGCATATCCCTTCTGCAAATTCCCAGCGGGATGTCCCCAGTCCTATTATAAATTCCTTGGTTAGAACCGTAAAACACAAGCAAATGTGAAAAATCTATTAGGAAGTGGTTACGGACATAGCTTGGGGTTGTTAGAGATTTCAGTCTGGTGTCACAGCAGAATTCCCGTCTCTCTCGCGCTAATTGGAGTGTTATGACCAAACATCTGGAGATGACATGCTGAGAAAAGGCTTGCATGCCTGGAAAGGAGACGAAGGCGGGCTACAAAGCACAGCTATAATGATAACAGGACAGAAACTAGCAGAAAATTTAGCGGATGATAGTTTTAGGTGAATTTATACTTAGTAAAACAAGTGGAGCATAGCTAGCCATTTGGTATCTGATATGCTGCATCCCTCTTTTATACAAGCAAGGGAGAGAATGGAGGAGACTATAAGAACAAAAATTCATAGTGGTTGAAGGTGTTAAACCGGATCCATAAAGAGCAGAGCGAGTTGATTAAGGTAAGCTAACTGATCTGAAGAAATGCAATTCCTCCACGTCAATAAAAACATAGTGAATTTTATTAATTTGGGAGATTGTAGCCGCATCTATCTCAAAGTCCTTTCCAAACACGTTATTCATAATACTGTGTAAAAGTTATCAAGCAACATTTAAGTCCCAAGACTATGGGTAACAAGCAACTTCACATGGAAAAAATAAGAAAATCTGTGCAGAAAAATCTGAACTGTGTACTTAACAAATGGTGTTACAAATTATCTAAAAGTGATTACATGTTCTCTGATTGACAGAAGTCATTCTTGTTTCGTTAAAATATGTGCTTCTATTTACATGGAATAAAAATGCATCCTAGGCCAAGCACAGAAGTTGATGAGAATTTTGCTGCTGAAGTCAGTAATACCACGTTTCACTCTTTAAGGCAAGGACCTCTTAGCTCTTGACACATCTTAGGCTGCCTCATCCTGGGACTGAAATGACAGGTACAATCTGTCTCCCAGATGTAGACATCTTAACATTGCGTTATATAAACGTCATGTGTGCAATCCTTTTTAGTTCTGACGAAAATGCAGAAGCATGGTTGCATTTGTATTAACAACACATGCACTAGTCCTTCTCAGTAGGATACTGGAGTTTATCGCCATAGAACTTTAGGTTACTATTTCAAACAGATACAGAGCAGAGGCTGAAAATACAACATAGATTCACAACATTCATGTTCGTATTTTCAGAACAATCTCCAGTTAACAGAAACATTTTAACTGAAACTTCTGGTCACTGACTATGTGCCCTCAAATGTATCCCTAAGAAATCTCCCCAGTGGTGGAAAATAACCAGTTGTATTTGAGAACTTCACAGAGAGAGAGGAAAGCTGACAAGCACTACATTTTCACCTATGACTAAGTCAGAAACTCTCCACTGTACATGAGTCTTTTTTTTTTTTTTTTTTTTTTTTTTCTTTTTCAGTGTTCTGTGACTGGGGAGGAAGTCTCAGGAAAATTATGAAGCACTCCGTTGTTTAACATCACAAGTGAAATGGGCACCATAACCTCTGAATGGCCCTGGAGCTGCATAGGAATTATTTCCTGCTCTTTGCAAAGGAAGATGCCTTCAGATTTTGTTATATGATAACAAATATGGAAAAGGAGGCCTCCTCTAGTTCTAGCAATCCTATCCCTCCCACTGGGCTTTCCTAGAGGTAGCAGAGTTGAAACTCCCAGGTTTATTTTCAGAACATGGTCATTTCTCATTTTGGTATTTTAAAGTAAACAATTTCTAGCTCCCATGTATTATTCAAGTAGAGAGGAGTGGGTATCCAGTGCCTACATAATCAAACATCCAGCCTGCTCTAGACAGCCTCCTCAAACCACTTGAGAAATTTCCCTATTGCTATTGTTATCATACTCCATTTACTTCCTCCCATTAGTTAATGCTTCAAACATTGTATCACATGTTTACCCTACAGCTGTGGGGTGAAGCTTTCAAGCTTTCTTGGACTGTGTTGTATATAAGGGCTTGCCCGTAGGAGAAGAGAGGTATCTACACAGATGTTACTGGTATCACATTAATACAGAAATAAGCTGTTGAAAGTAGACTTGTTTTCCTTTTTTTTTTTTTTCAGTGAGAAAATATCAGTTTCAGAGAGAGGAAATAATGATTTTCAGCCACCTGCCTATCAAGCTCTTTCATTACTGTCATGAAAAATCCTTATCACTGTTTGAAGTTTTAAGTAGTAATGTGAATTTTTTTGTTACTGCCAAAACATTTACATGAAAGAGCTATTCAGATCAAATTGTCTCTAACCTGCAAAGTGTGCACAGATTCAGAATTTTTCAACTTGGAGAGATTATTGCATATTGAAATTAAACAATAGAAACAATAGAAACAATAGAATGTCACCATTGCTTCAGATTTGCAGGAGTGGTTAAAGTAACTCTTAAAAGAATTAATGCACAATTACAGTGAACACAAAATGCAGTATTTAAAACAGTATTTCACTATCAGAAAAACATAGCTTTTTGTTCTTTCAGGGAGACTGGCTAGTTCCGGCACTGGAAGTGCATGATGCTTTGAACATGAATAGCACCACTCCAAGAGAACAGTGTAGTGTGTAACAGGACATGGAAGTGATGTATTAACAAACTAAAGCAACAAAGTAAAGAGCTATTGCTAAGTATATGTGAAACTGAAAATACAAATTTAAAAAGTGCAATAAATTGTCCAAGTTGGTCAGTGCTAATAGGAGCCTATTAATTGCTGTATTTTATATTCCTGAAGTCTGCACGTATGTCTTTCAGCAACACAGTAATTACGGAAAAGACTCAAAGATATCAACAAAATACTGAATACTGGGAATTCAGTAGATGAGCCGTCATACGAGGTATGTAAAAGTGTTCCCCTTGCATACTATGCTAAATAGTGTTATTACTGATTTTCAGTAGGGATTCTGTATTTCAGTGACAGAATTATAAGGCAGCATTAAGGCCTTCCATAAATATGTCATAAAAGAACCATAAAGGCAGTCGTCCAACAGTCATAGGAGGGGCTCTCTAATTTGGCAACACAGGCAAAACAAGTTGTTTCTATCTGATGGGGAGGAAATGGGGAGAGGAATACACTTTATATAGACCAAGCTTAACGAGAGAAAACCAGAAGCTTCTATGCCCGCTGTTGGAAACAGGTTGTTGAAGAATGTTGGGGACTGCAGGAAGAACTTACCTTGAGTGTGTGACGGGAGTGCAGTCCTTTGCCCTTGTAGTCTCTGATACTTAGAGGATGGCACTAAAGCTTGTGTTCTTTTCTGTGTAAGATCGCAGTTGATCTGTTCTCATTCGTTTAGAGAAACGTTCTGAAAAGCAGCAAGAAAACAATAACGTAGGTTGCATAGGTGCAGCAGGGAGTGCTCAATACATGTTTGTCTGCAACAGGAAGTAACTGCCTATGTACACCTTCAGTATGGTATGTTTTGTCATGATATAAAATCACAGGGATTTCAGAATCAACTGCCTACATTTTCCAAAAGAATATTCTGCTGTTCTGAATTTGCTGTATGTAAAAAAGTTGTAGATAATTGCATCCCTTGTTGAACAATCTGATATGCTTTTCTGAGACAGGGAAAAGAGATTAAAGAAGTAACTATATTTTGGGGAATGAAATACTCAAGGCTGTGCTTTTTCCTCTTTTTCTTTTGGTATGTATGTCATAGCACTTACATTGGTAGAATATGTAGAAGAATGTCCACAAATACACACAAATAATGCGTATTTCAAGACAATCTGTAATACACATTTTCTATCTCGTTCAGATGAAGCGTTTTTCCTTAAGAGATTTCAGAGTTAAGATTTCAGTGTCCTGGAGGAGAACAAACACTTCCCTTCAGCTTCACTTTTTCATTTCCGGTCTCGTACGTCAGCTAGCAGTGTAGGTGTCACATCAACCTAGAGCAAAGTGTCAGGCAAAACCACTTTGAATGCACTGATCTGCAAGATGCGTTTTTGTTTTGTTCTCTGTTCGTACATTTCTGGAGAATAATTAGATGAGGAATTGAAAATGCTGATTTTGGAAGAGTTTATAGTCTTCCACCATGTTTTCCATGATATTTCATTAACTGAAGAAAAGTTGATCTCAGACACAGCTACAAAATATTTGCATATAAAGCAAATGATCGTAAAATACATAAAAATGGTGATGATTGAACCACCTGTCATGTCACACCTTGCAGTCTTGAGTGCTTTTGAGACATTAAGTTTGGCAGTACATTGATATTTGGGGTGTTTGGGACTAAAAAAAAGCACCCTGCCTACTTAGAAGTGCAGAATACTTCCTGACTGTCCATCCAACCATCATTTCATACAGAAAAAACACCCAGGAGAAGAGTGGCACAAAGTTTCCCACATCTCCTTTCTTACAGACTCTGTTGTTGCTTGGAGGAGGAGCAATTGGATCTTTGTTCTCCACCTTAAAAAAAATGAAATCTGAATTTTGGCTCTGATTCACTAGGGCATTTCAACACCTAGTTTAAAGCATCAGACAAGCTCCAATGACTACAGGAAGTGCGTGGGCAGAGTAAATGATATAGGCACATATGTAAGTATTCTGCTGAATGAGTCTTAAAGTTGCATTTGGGCAAATTTCAGTTAGATAAAAGCAATGCAGTAACTTTTTCTTCTTTTCTCAGTATTTTTTAACTTAATTTTTCTTAAATAGGGATCTCAAAAGTTGTACTATTGTAGATGAGAATATGTAAAATGTAGTAAATTAAAGATTTGGAAATTAATTTCTTATGGAAATTCTTATAGTCTAGACTCCATTGATATATACTGCCGTTTTGTTTGCCTAGTCTTCTTGTGAGCATAGCATTTGATACTGTAGGCAACCTAAAGATTCTTGGTTAGAATTCTTGATTGCTACTTCCTTTAGTGCTCTGTGTTCATAAATACCCTTTTAAATAGAATTTTTAGCTTTTGGCTTTTTGTTCCACAAGAATTGAGATTATCCATTGAATCAGTAGCTTCCAGGGAAGGGTAAATGGTATTCTCTAGCAACACAGGGACAGAGCATGAGCTAGTGAAAGCTCTCTAAGAAACAGGAATTTAAAGCCAGAGCAGACACCCAGTGTTTCCAAAGCCAGAGATGGAGCCTGAAAACCGAAGGCCCTGGATATGGTGCTAAAGAAGAAGCTGAAGTATAGCTGGAGATCAACTACCTGCTGTAATGCAGAGGCTCATCTTGAGTCTCTGTCCATAGCTTTATCGAGAGATCTTAGATATCTTTCAGGTGGAAGCAGGGAGAGTGAACATGCCTTCTCCACGTTGTCAGTGGCTAATCCAAGACGACAGGAGTCTCACAGGGAGTTTATTTTTTCCAAAATGAAATTCTTCTTTGGAAATTGTCATCTCTGTTTAATTGTGCAATTTTTACAAAAAGATCATTCTCCCCTTCCTAAACTTATAAGCTTCCCTGAATTTTAATCAGCCACTTTGCATAAAGACACCCATAAAAATAATATTTTTAAACATTGTGGGATAATACCTCAAAACATATGCAACAAGTCAAAATATCAGTTCATAAGAAATAGAAGCAACTTTGAACATATTTGCTAATTCATCATTCCTGTCTGTTATTTGCAACTGAATTATTTGCTAATTAATAGTATTTCATAACAACACCTATATCTAAATGACAAAAAGAAAACCTGAACAAGGAATTTTAGGTCTGATCTAAGGCAAACAGAAATATGGGAGATTACAACAACATCAGTGACATAGTGCTCTAATGATGATTGGATGTACTTGTTAATATAGGTGACCCAAAAGCAGTCATTTATTTCATTATTTTGGCACTTGAATGAAATGTACTGATGTACTAAAAAGTGCAAAACTCTTCTTAATGAATTTCTTTGCCTTCAGGGAAAGTTTCCTTTCAACTTCGAGAAGTTAGAACTGTCCAAGTCCCAATTCCTTGAACAGATGGTAGCGTTATAAAAGTGTCTTTAGAATTTCTAATAGCTTACAGTATCTTTAAATTCGTTGCCTTAACAGTACCTCATAGCAAGAAGTTCCATGAAATACACATAATTCAATGCTGTCTTCCCTGCATGACCTCCATTTTGCATATTTTCACCATGTGCCTTCCTGCTCTTCTCAGAGATAAATTATTCCCAACTTTAAAATCCCTTGTTGAGACAAGGCATCTTTGAGTTGCCACTGCTGTGCTAACATCCTCAGAGTTTACCCCCTGCATGGTTTGCACATGTTTCTGAAATGGTAGGATTTGATTGTGATCTTATTCTTTACCTCAGTCCAGACCCTTTGCTAGCTATTTTCATCAGTACCAACAAACTGGGGACTTCTGGATGAGGACCACTGGAGACAAAGCTGAATAAAAGAAATAATAAGCGTTTCCACCAGAAAGATTCCAGTAACTAAACTAATCTTCAGGGGGTGATGCTGATTCATTAATGGTACTTCTTGCAGAGCCTTTATTGCTTTTTAGCTAAGCACACAATGCAGCTGTATAATTAAGCCACAGGCATAACATGGAACAAAAGGCACATGTGGCTTTTTTGCTGTTTTTAATTTTCTTTCTTCCAGTTATTACTAGGCCCACTCTGGTGGCAACAACTAGACGTGAAGAAGTTGTACTCAAACTTTGTCATCTCAGATTCATAAATCATGCTAGTTTTTGAAAACATAATTTTTACTGCAAAAATTGTTAGCTAAAACCTTCATTACTCCAAATATCTTGGTCTGAGAAAGAAAGGCAAGAATACTTGGAATTCAAGAGAAATGACCTGCAAAAGAAAAAACCTGGGAAAACTGATTCCTGTTCTACCTGTCAGAGAAATCAAACATTGTTCTGCAAAAGACACTGAAACCAGCTGTAGGAATAACCAGATCACAATTAACACACGGAAGTACAGCTAGCTAATTATTCAAGATCTTCTGGGAGGCTACTGCAGGGAGCAATGGTGCTCAAAAGAGCTGATTACTTTTTGAAGAAACTTTCTGAGAGCTGAGGGAGAAACCCTTTGCACAGGAAGATAGGGAATTATGGCAGAAGGCCCTCTTAACTAAGCAAGGAGCCTTTTAATGAACTGAAATGGAAAGGAGACTATGTGAGAAGTGGAAACAAGGACAGGCAAGCAAGAAGGCATATAAAAATATTGCTTGCATACTTACTGGTGAAATGGGGAATGTCCAAACCAGTCTGGAGCTAAAACTAACAAGGGATGTGGAAAAGTAACAGGAGGATTCTACAGGTATGTTAGTAACAAAAGAATCAGTTGCTTTTCCTTCACACAGATTTGAAGTTTGCTGAGTGGAGCTCTAGTGAGGATTCAAACACTGTTTCTTAGAGTTCACCTGGGCTCTCTACTAGCCTCTGGACTCCTGTGCAGGGACTTGTTTCTATTTAGAGAAATGCATGAAAAGGCTAGATAAAAGAAGATGTCATTTTATTTATTTATTTATTTATTTAAATCTTGTCCAAAATTTAAATAATTCAATGCTGGCCAGGCATTTAGAGAAATGTCACTGCTGCTTGTGCACAGTCAGCTCTTGCTTGAGTGTACGGCAACTTCTTTGCATTAGTCTTCACCATCCCCTAGAACCATCGTACTGGGAATCAGAGCAGCACTGTTTGACTGACTGGCGCAGTAAGGTCGTTCCTAGAAACCGTGTCTCATTGCCTCCTCTGTGGTTATGCAATATCCCACAGTGGGTAATGGTTAAGCGTGGACTACTCAGTGATTACTACTCATGTAGGTACACTTGACCTGGCTTTAAACTGCCTACAGAGGGACTGAAAGCCACTTGAACTGGAGCTTGCCAAGGCCATAGGTCTTGAATTTTAGACATCCTCAGAGAGACCAGGGTAGTCATCTATACAGCAAGCCGTCTCTGTCTGGAAGTTAGGGCTTCTTTACCTTAACTCTCATGTATATGCAATGAGTTAAGTTGAGTCAAAGCCATAATACAGCTTTAAGTCAGTCATGGCAATCATTCTTCAAATTAATCCAGACCTAACTAGGCTGATTTTCTGGGAGGAACCTATTAGTGTGTGCTAGTGATTATGTGACACTTGTTAAGCAATAGCACTTCTGCTTTGAAACTGTTCTGTAAGAGTGGGGAAAAAATCTTTTAAAAATACATTTCTAAATATTGCATTAATTTAGTTAACATGGTCTGTAAATAGGCAATACTTCAAATTCTACTATGGAATAAAGGAGTACCATGAAAGTTTTCATGGAAATTCTGCAGACTAAGGTACCTGTACTCTCATTAACAAGACCTATTTTAGATTAGATATGTAAGTAATGTTTGAACCTATAACCTGGTAAAAACACCAATATCATCCATTTAGAGTCTATTAAGGAGTCTGTTTTGACTCAGTCTTTGTCTCTCCTGAATGGAAAGTGAGATGTAGCAATCTTCTGTGGGTTTATGGCATTCTTTTTAGGATGATTTTCATATTCATTTCTATATTGTGTAATAACACAAGTGGCTTCCAGGCTTGCGATTGTAACCTGTCTTTTCTTACAGAGAGCTACTTACAAAAATACTACAGCAGTAGCTAATAGTCCAGGCATATTTATGAAGATCAGCCTCCTTATGGTTCCTGTGAATATGTTCAGCCTTCAGTTGAAGTTCCTTCCTTCAAGTTGTATTAAATTTGCTTCATCTCTATTTCCAGCTGAATCTCTGTCTGCAGAGGCTCTGAGAACAAAGATGACCAGAAATATGACTTACACATTACATATTACAGCCTTTAACATCATACAGTTGTGGCCTACTCAGCTTTGTAATTTTTCAGCTGTATTATTGTTGTTGATAGAGATGGAGGCAGGAGATTCCTTCTAGGCTGCTACGTTCTTTGTTTTATAGCGTGGTTCCAAGCTGGCTCTCTCTACTGCCCACCTACCAGAATTTCCTACCTCAGGCTTACAACTGCGGTTTTTCCTATAACTTCCTAGTCCTACCTTTGCCCTTTTGTGGGGAGTATCCTTGCTTCTTTGCAGTGCTTTTCTATTCCCCTTTCACTCAGTTCTCAAGCTTGCAGATACCTTGTATGAGCTAGGTCGTCCCACAGATGCGATGGCTGCCTCCTGTCATTTCTCAGGTGGCTTTTGTGTAGCTGGGCCTAACTATATAAGCGTAGGACCAAAAGAATCTGATTAGCGTCGCTGGTTTTCCATTGCTGCACCGCCCTCCCTCTGATCAGTAAGATTTTTTTTTCCCCACTTCAAGGGTGATCCGTAACAGTTTGGCCTGCTGTTCTTTACTTTTTTTCTTCCTTTTTTTTTTTTTTTTTTTTTTTTTTTTTTTTTTAAAAAAAAAGGAGTAGTGCTCTGGAGTGAGTCACTGTTTGAATTATTATACTAATATGGTGATTGTAAGGATAAACACTTCAAGTCAGTGATCCCCATGAATAACATGTTATAACTAGCTGCAAATACTGTTTTCTGTTTGTTGCTGGAGGCTTTTCCTGTGCTCGAGGCTTTTCCTAACAGTGCTTTCATTATTGCATTTAGATTGCCATCCATAGGTCAGCCTAACAGGGCAAATCCCATTCATATGCTTTTTTAGTGTTGATTCTTGTTTCCTCTTTTATTTATTTTTAAATATATTCTAGCAATCTCTGAAGCAGTCTAAGCAATTGTACCAATTACAGCACGCGTGCTCTTCTCCAAACCCATTAAACATATGCAGTGGTATGGTTAGTTTTTAAGCTGTAGATTCCAAATCCTTAGTTCAATCTGCTTTTCATGAGATTTAAATACAGATTTTTTTTCCTCCCATCTGCCTTTTTAAGCCATTGCAGAGGAGAATTATGAGGAGAGGAGGGCATAGATTTTTGAGAAGACAATGTCTTTCAAACCGTACATTGGCTCTTCTAGAACTTGTAAAATCAAATACAATTGTTTCCCTGTCTCGTTCCATACTTTCAGCAGTATTATCTGCCATGCTGCTAATGTACTTTTTTAACACCTTCAAATCTTTTCTTAACGTATCCAGTTCATGCTTAGATTCTCTATGAAGAAAGATACTCAGCCTTTTTGATTACATGCTGTGCGGATACAGGGAGACAAGTCAAACTTACAGTGAATCTGCAAAAATACATGCTGGAGCTCATATGCAAGTTTGTGAAGAGATGGATCCTGATTTTCTAGAAGTAAGTGTTTCACGTTGTACTGTACAATCTTTGTTTGAACAGTCACATGCCAACATTAGTAAAACAAAACCATATGATATGGTTATTATTTCCACTGTCAACCACTAGTGACTTACGCACCCACCTTCTCTGGACATATTTTGTTCTTAATTACAGTAGGACGTACTTTACTGAGAAATGTTTTTGTTTTGCTTTAATTTATATTTGAGATCCAGTACAATAGAAGCTTCATTTCACTGGGAGGCTGCCTGGCACTGACGAAATGCAAGTAGTAAGCAGTAATAAAAATGCTTTCTGTTTGCAGGTCACAATAATATTTAATAACCATTCACATTTTGCCTTTCAACAGACCTGATTAACTGACGCATTTCATGCACATTCACTACATTACAGATGTAATTCTAGTTCCAACAAATAGCTGTTTCTCAACAAATCTTTGGCAACCTATTTTATAGGTGATTCTTGGTAAATGGTTTTCACACTATAGGATTTTTGTGATTTGTTTCACTGACACAATGTAAAATGGCTGAGGGGAAAAGAGAGCTGGGTGTGCTACTTGATCACAGGAAGAATATGAGCCTCCAGCATCAGGAAACTGTATAAATGTAACAACAATATACAATATAAATGTGCTTGCCTGGATGTATCAGGAAAAATATTTCAGGTAGAGGCAGGGAAGTGTGAGCACCATTGCATGAGGCCCTGAGAAGAGCATTCCAGGCATGGGAGGCTGTGTAAAATTCTGGCCATCCATGGTCAGAAAGATGAGCTGAAACTGATGCAGAGAAGGGCTGACAGGACGATGGGAGGAATGGGAAATCTATCATACAAGAGAAAAGTAGAGAGCGTAGCTTCTTCAGCCTAACAAAATTAAGAGGCGATACAATCATTGTAAATAAACAGTTTTAGAATTAAGTATCAAGGAAGGAGAAGAGCTACCTAAGCAATCTAAGAACAATATCAGTATTAGGAACAAATGGAGATAAATTTGCTATAGGTAAATGTAAGCTGCAAATTATGATGATTATAATCAATGAGATCCTGGAACCACCACAGAATACCAGAGCAGAGCACTAACTACTTTTAAGACTGAGCTTCTAAGTTTTTCTAAAAGGGATATGTGAGACTGTGTGTGTTACAGGCCCTCACAAGGCCCTTCCTTTGCACAAGACTAAAACTGAGGGGTGCCACAGACCCCTCGTAACGCATGAGTCACTTGGATTTTAGGCCTGTATAATCTATGCTTCATGGTTTTATGCTTTTTGGCAGGACTGGGATTGCTAGAATTTACCAAACAACGGTATAAACTAAAGGAAACAAAACTTAGTTTTTCAAATAAATATCAGTGCTTCAACAAAATTAACAAAATTACTTCACAGCAACTTGCTGATAAAGAGTACGGCTCATGGAATTGGAAGAACAGTGTGAAAATTGTGTTTTTATTAATGCATATATTCAAATGTTTTTATGGTTTACTCTATTTTTCCAGGGTTGCATGCAGTCGTGAGCTGAAGAAGAGAAGCTACATAGCAAGTTTCCTGACTTGCACAGTGAAGTTTCTGGTGGATAAGTGAGGAGGCTCTTGTATGGCACAACAGGACAAATCAAGTGATGTTACAGAAACAATGTATCTACCTTGCATAAGGAGCAATGATGCAGTAAGTTCCTTCATACAAAGGGACTTCTAGGTAATATAGTAATATGCTAAATAAAATAATCCTATGACCCCTTCATTTCTTCTTTTCTAACTTTTTATATGTTTCTTTTAAATGTGTGCCTGCAAAAGTGAGAGCCTGTATTCTTCCAGTGACCTAAATTTGCAGAAAGACAAAACTGTTGTCTTCGTACTGCAAATGAACATGTAGCTTTGTAAACTACTGATTTCCTTCTAAAACAAAGAAAATTTCTGTCAGTCAAGATCATGATTGTCTCATGGGACCATGCAGGCAAAATATCCTCCTCTTTGTTCTGCTGTAAAACTACTTTCTTCCTCTCAGGGCTCCACACAAAACAAGCTTTAATCTTTAGAAGCATCAACCTCAGAGGAAAGATGACCCAAGCCATCTTTCACCTTCCCCTGTTCTGTGGGTAGTAGGGCTCTGAATAACTGTCTCATACTGACTAGAGCAGCCACGTGGCTACTTCAGTTTGCATAGGTAAAATAGCAAGGTCAGGATTAAGAAATTGGCCGCACATGCTATTACACCTCTGCCCTCAACGGCTGCAAAGCACTGTCTGTGCTGTTCAATCATCCATGTCTCCAAGAAAGGAAGAGTAAGTGGAATAAACCCAAGGCTGATAACATAATATACCATAAAATAATGATCCCTGCAGAATCGGCTGGCTGTTTAAAATTTATGTAGGATTCATTTTTTGACACAGAGGTAGCAAAGCATGGTTCCAGCAGGCTTGGAAACCTGCCTCTTTGAGAGAAGCTGGCAATGATCACTGCTTTGGAAATCACATCAAGTGGTAGAGATGTACACATTTTCTTTAGAAACAATGTAAGATTGCTTACTAGGAATGACCTTTACGTATCCCTAATGTGTATGTAACCTAACTGACAAATACTTCACACCGTAAAAAATATTCTCTGGTAAGCCTACTTCCTCCTGCTGTTAGCAAGTTTCCAGTAAATGATCAGTTTGTAGTATAAATGCAGAGGATTTTTTTTTTCCAAACAGAAATTCCTTCCAAACTATATAATCATTGTCCACTATGTATTATCTAACTTATCTTTTGCTGTTTTTTTCATTGTGTCAGAAAAGAAACAAGGCATTTTGTTGCCAGACCCCTCAGAAGTGGTATAAATGCTCATTGTGTAGCTAGCGTCACAGATTCGAACTGTTGTTCTATTGTCCAGTGCATGTAGTACCGAGCCTCATAAAACAGAGGCATTTAACTGAAGAGAACCAATTAGCCCTCCATCGCTGCCCCTGTTCACAATAGTAAAAACAGCTGATGTTCCCTTAACTTGAAACAAAGGGAAGATACGCATGGGCTGTGCAACTCTTACAAGCAGAGTAACTCTTTCCAGAGTGGGATCGTGAGAAAGTAAAGCCCATAAATGGCCTTTCAGTGGATGAACTCCTGAACAGTCTTTTATAATGTGAACTCATCACTCAGCTGTCTGTAGATGCACTTTTCTTTAGAGAATCTCAGTTCAACTGCAGCATGCCAGGTTTTAGTGATTAACCATTCCTGCTGAATAATATTCTGTCTCACAATTGTATTTGTCTCAATATTGACTTATTCAGCAGCATCTCTTCCCTCCAGTCCTCTTTTACATTTCTTGCCATGCTTGTACTTCTTCCTAACGATCTCACAACAGCCACCACTGATGAGAATGTGGCAAGAAGTAAATGTTGCTTCTAACAATGGCAGTGAGATTTTATTTGATTAGGATCCTGAGAAAAAAATCAAGTGAAGAAGCTGATGAGCTCTGAAATTGAGCCCTTCCACATGAATCTAGTAGTTTTTTCTCTTTTGACTACTTTCTGCTCCGTCTAGTTTGGATCTTGCCTCCGCATCTAATCAATCACTGGATACCAGAACCCAGCTAGGGTTCTTGGTAGCAACAAAAGCAACAAAGCCATGTTCAAAAAAAATAAAAAAAAAACACTTGCCCTGTCTACATGTGATACAGCATTGTATCACATCCCAACCAGAATGTTCTCCAAGTGCCTTTAAGCAATAGTTGCAAATATGAAACCCTTTGAAACAAAGAGGACTTCATTAATGGCAAAACAAACTGTTAACTCTGGGAAAACAATGCACAATAAATAAAACCATCTTCTTGTTTCCATACCTTTGCCAGTTGTCCACTGAGTTGGTCTCTAATTAATACAGTGAATTTACCATAGGTTGCAATTCCTTTCAAACATAATTTCTCCTTCCCTGTCTGCTAAATTTCCCTATAATTTGGCATTATTTGGGTACTGTAGCTCCAAAGCTCCAGGCAGGCCTGTTTCCAACCCCTTGGGAATCAATGCTTTGTTGTATTCTGAATTCCCTTCCCTAAACCCAGTCCAAAGCCTTCATTTTATTTCATGGCTGAGTGAAAAAGCTTTCAGTGAAGATGACTGAGGTCTGCTGCTGTTATCCATGGTTTTGGCAAAAAAAATTGCTTTGTTGAATGTCATCATGGCCTGTTTCTTCGTGATAGCTACTCATCAAATCCTTGCAACTTCTCTTACAGAGACATCTGCCCAGTACAGGATGTTGAGGAACACGGAAGGACTTCACAGTCATGTAAGTATAACTATTATGGCCCCCCAAAATGCCACTGGAGGAATGAGGAGTGAAAGACAAATGCAAAGGGCCATATTTTTTATTATCCAACAGATGGTGGCAAAGAACTCCTACCTTTCTGATTATCTGTCCATCTGGTGATGTGGGTAAACAGCTAAACAGATAAACTGATTTTATGGGCATTCTTCTCTTGTTCACCAATAGATGGGAGCAGAGATTTCTCTACTCACAAAATTTTCAGGCTACAGCACTTACACTGTTTTTTAGACTACAAGCAAAAAAAAAAGGAAAAAAAAAATCCAAACCAAACAATAACGATACAGCTCACTCATGTGTCCATAGGGAGAAGTATATTGTTTAGCTTTGTAGCATAAAAATGAGATTTGTAATGGAAGTCAAATGGAAACCAGGAGTCAGTGCACATGAATTCTTTAACCTTGGAAATCTCTGTTTTGTTATCTAGTGCTAGTCAAATGCATTTAATACATTTACAACTACTCATGTTATTTCCCAGATATAAGTGTGTTTTGATTGGATCCAAGCCTTTACAAAAGCAAATTAACATGTCCTAACTTCCATTCATTTTCTTGGGGGATCAAAGAGGAAAAGCTGTCCAAATGTAAATAGCTAAGCCTCTGATGAGTGCATTGTTTCTCTTTTGTATTCCAAGTATTTAAACTAAAATATTGGACTTAAATGTTCTGCACTTCTAGGTTGCACAGCAGAATTCAAACAGGTCTAACACAAAATACGAGCCAAACAAGTAACTTCAGCAATTATCTTTCAACATAGGTCTTTAGCCTCGACCTTCCTTGTTCGTGGAGGCAAGCCACATGCTTTGTTAAACAATGTTAATTGCACCTGGCACTTCTCTAGGGCTGCAGACATCACAGTTTTCTACTAGCAAGAGGCTGTTTGCAAGAAGCAAAATCTCATGCGTATTTTATGTTCAATATGAGGCTGACTCAACTGCTATGCTGAATGTGAAGAGATATCTGAGCTGGTTCTCCATGTGCCAAACTTTGAAATGGAAGTGGAGCATCTACACAGGTAATACCCATATGATACTATACTATATTGCTTTTTACCATCTTGGACTTACCGGCTCCAGTAGCTTAGGAATCTCCACTCTGCGCTTAACTGAGGCAGCCACATTAAGAAGTTCTTTGTGCTGTCAGTGAGAGAGAAATATCTGGAGAGACAGTAACAACTGGGCTGTAGTGAGCTACTTTCTGACAGTGTGTGTTTGCACCAAGTATACGTGGGTCTGTGGTGAGCAGATGCTTACCTTAGGAAGCTTAGCTGAGCGCCATGTTGAGGTAGGACAAATCTGAGCCAAAAGGCCTGGTTTCTGTAGGTCTTTGAAGATGGGAAGATGCGGCTACACCTACTGGGATTTTCAAAATCCCCTGCAGTTGCCTAAATTCACTGACTTCAGTGGGAGCTGACAGACCTTTTTATGTTCTCATGCCATTTCACTAGCAAATGCTCTTTTTAAAATTATTTACTAAGATCAATTTTAGTAGCTTGAGATTCGTTTATTTGGAGGGGTTTTGGCTGATTCTCTGCATTCATATCTAAATACTTCGTTGCAAGCACAGTGGGAATACAAGTTAAGCAGTTAGGGCTGCCTATAAAGACAAGAAACGAACAGTCTCTTTACAAACAGTAAAGTCATTCCATGATTTTCCCTAGTAGCTCATCTTTGAGTTCCTAGACTGGTTGTAAGCAAAACAAATGTTCTTCTGGCAAGAAGAAATGACGACAGCAGTTAGTCTTCTGTTAAATGGAGTCCTGAAGTTACTGTCTGATTTCAGGGGTTTAAATATGATGCATCACATTCTACCTGCACTTAAATGAGTGTTAAGACACTGTAATTCCGGTGACCTCCATGGACTTTCTCCTGTCCTGCCACATGATGAGATTAAAATTCTTCAACACATTCGAAAAACTGCGCTTTTTTTTCATGAATTTCCCTGCCCTGCAATCTTTAGGTAAAAGGTGCCAAGATGTAGTAATCATAATCCGTAGTACAAGTTAACTGTAGTCACTTGTCACAAACCAACAAACTAGTCCTGGTGTCTTCAATTCCAAGCTTTCTCTCTTACAACAAATGAACTGTTGTATTATCATTTGCGCTCATCAAGTTTGATGTATTAAAGTGACAGTTGTATAGCAAGGAGCACTTAGCTTGGCTTTATGGGTTTCACGTTTTTCTAGACCTAAATCTAGAAGAACATGAACAACGCAGCATATTTCATAGGTAAACACCAAAAACTGGCTTAGAGAAAGTTTGGGTTGAGAAACATGCTAGCCAAAATTGAAGTCTGAGCTCTTCTGTTGCTGTACACTTGGGCCAACAATAAACCTACTGGAAATTCCTCAAGGAAAACATCTCTCCTGGAACCCTATGTTGTATGCATACCTTTGCAGACAAAGATTTTCAAATAAAGGTTTTCTTTCTTTCTTCTCATTCTTCCTTTGTCTTCCTCTCTTCAAAGCTTCTCCATGGTAAAAACAGTGTTACCTCCACTGCACCTCGTTCCAGAGGAAGAAGAACTGCCACCTGTCTGGCAGCAGGGTGATATAACCAGGGAGATGCTTTGCCTGCTTCCCAGTCAAAACTTTAGTTCCTTATATTTCTTTTATTAACATTTTTAAAGTAAGAAAAACATTAAAAAGGAAGCTAGTAAACTCATGAATGTTAGGACAATTAGGTTAAAACATGCTCCTTGTTCAGTAATTAGGAATTACACTTGTAACAGCTAAGATGATGTACTTCAGTGATAAGGGTTTTGTATCAGCAAAACAATTCATCCATCCTACACTATACAGTCAGCAGACTATGGGATAGATCCCTTTCACAACAGCACTTCTCTGAAGCAAAGGTCTAAAATGATTTTTTTTTTTTCTTCTGGGAGTAATCCTACAAATGCAATTGGTCTTAACTAGCAGAGCTAGTATAGAAGTTGTCAGGAGATCTGAAATGATTGGACTGGAGAGAAGGAAGCCAGCCAACTGCGTGCTGAAGAGGAGGTCTGTGGAAGTTAACAAAAAAGTCTGATTTGTAGTTTGGGTGTATTCCTAATTTACTCAAGCTGCTTAAGCTCTACTAAAAACAAAACTCTTCTTCCCAAAACTAAGGTCTGACTTCTTAATTTAACCATAATAGCAGTCTTTCTGAAATTATAATTTTTCTTACTAATGGTTTCAAATTTAAAATTAAAACCTTACCCTGCAACAGGGAGCAATACAGTTTTATAAAGGGGCCTGGGGGGGGGGGGAGTTTCACAGAATTACCCCACAAAATACCTGATTAAGATGCTGCAGCAGCTCAGTGTTTAATACTGTGATGAAGAAAAATGTCTCTTACTGAACTTCAGCTGCCTAAAGGTTAGATGTAAGAGAGAGATTTTTATCCATTGTTGGAAATAGAGGAATAGGTACCTCTAGAGAACTCACCGTGTAAGAGCCAAACTAGGAAGGGATCGTTTGCCCTATGGGGGAATCTCTGCCTTTTCATTCAATTTATATAAAGCCAAAACAAGCAGCTTAGTCCAGATGCCCAACTTTTAGACAGCTAAAGTTAGGTAAGTTCAATCCTGCCCCCAGTTACGTGACATATGAGGCACCAATCCTTTGGGAATTACAGTTTCAGTGGAAGTATCTGTCCTAAAGTGAAGCATAATGGAAAAGGCTGATGACAGCTTTTTTTTGACCATGGTGTAAACTGAAGCTTGTGGATATCAGCAGTGTGCCTGCATTCATTTAAAGAAGAGGAATCCATTTAATCATACGTTGTTCTTTTCATATAAGCATGATCTATGAGACAGAGTTGATATATATAAAATTCAAAACCTTAGCAAAAATCTTTGGTTCTTCCTGGGCTACAGTTTATCCAGCACTGCAGAGGAGCATGGCTTCTATTACACATCAAAAGTGTTTCATAGGGAAATACATTGCTCCAGATTGTTTGTATTAAAGCCACACGTATTCTGTCAGTGCTCCCTGTCTCCCGTGCCCCTCTTGATCTAGAAGCAAGAGATGCACAAAAGCAAATAAAAAACTTAGCTTGTGTGAATATGCTGACATATTCCTGTTAATTAGTACCATGGCAGAGATCTGGATCAGAGCTGCCTTCCCAGTGGAATTTGTAGCTTGGCAGCATGTATTTCCACTGGAATTCCACAAAGGCATTCCTGTTGCTCTGCAATCCAGCTGCAGACTCAAGGCCCAAACTGTGATTTGTGGTGAGGATATTTTGCTTTGACAGCCCAATGTCACTTCGTTTTTACATAATCAGCCCTTTTTGTTACATCTGTTGGCTTCAGAAAACAGCAATGAAAAACATTTTCAAGTGGAACTGGCACCCTGGCTGAAGACTGAAAGGGAAGAGCATTCATAAAAGCAAAATATTTCTTGTTTCTTGTAATCACCTGATTTACAGCAATCAGATGTTGACAAGTGTTTGCTGGTAACTTTTTTTTTTTTTTTTTTTCAGGAAGGGAGAGTGTAAAAGCGTATAGGAAGAAGGGCTCTTTTGCACTTTCTATAAAACTTTAGTTATGCCCTTGAAGGACAGATTTGTCAATAGCAAAAAATAAGGCAAATATCTGCAAACTGAAGCGGCTGCAAGGAAAGTAACATGTACCTTCATTGTACTAGGGTTTTGTGTGTGTGGAACCTTTCCATCTGGATAAGTAGCAGGAACAGGAAAACATCTGAACCTGGGAAAATGACCATGCTCCTGTCTATAAACTACTGATATGATTTTTATGTGGAGCCCTGAGGAGAATGACATGCAGGGCATTTTGGCAAATTTGAGAGCTCAGATGCTTGAGAGCAAAACAAAATAAACTCAGGCATTTAGACTCATTCCTGAAATCTGTCTGGCGGCTGATCCCGTGGCACGTACCCCAAACACAGGCATTGTGTCAGCTTTGCCTCATGTATACCCTTAGACTGTCATGAGTACAACAGCGCTACTGCTATGATACTGCTAATGGCACCAGCTCCACAAAGGGGAAGGTAATTAGCAGAGAAATGACCATTGGTGCAGCTAGAAAGTAGACAAGCAATCTTTTAGATTTCAGTTCATTGCATCATTGTCTTCAAACCAGTGACTAATCTTCCCAGACCCCACTTTGTGGCTGTTCCTTTCTTTCTTTCCTTTTCTTCCCCCCTTTTTCTCTGAGACTATGGCTTATTCTGATTCACTTTATTTCTTTCTTTTTAAAGGGCTATAGGGCAGCCTTACTGTTGCCAAGGATATGGTAAATGCATGTGACATCATGCCATAGAAAACAAATCAAGTGAGTCACATTCATTCTTGGTTTAATGGTGCTGAAAACAGTAAAGCTAGACTGGGAGCAGGACTTATAAGGTATGAAATTAGAGAAGGAATTTTCTTTAAAGACAGTGGTGTTAAAATAGCTTGCAGGGAGAGGTGTACAGTTAACTTGTAAGATGTTTTATTGCTAATCTCAAAGTACAGTATGGATTAAAAGCAGTAAACATATGCCATTTTGACAACAAATTAGCAGACAATATTGCAGAGGGGAAAATATTAGATTTTTTTCCCTGACTGCGAGGAGCCTATTAGGAGATGAAGAATCTCCAGTTCTCAAAGGTATAACTGTTTTACCAAAATTTAATTAATTAAGAGTAACATTTTGAGAACAAGAAAAAACATCTCTAGGATGTGCAGTGTTAGGGATCGATGGAAAATTGCCTATATAAGTAGTTCAGCAACTCAGGGGTAAATGATAATAGTATTTGTATGCATGATTGCCCTTCTGCGTAAAACAAGACATGCAGCCATGCAGGGGAATTGATGCGCAAGTCAGACCTGTGTGGTCAGATACTGAGCTGGTCCAGAACCACGTAAGATCTGTCCCATCACTTCTGCGTTTGACCCAAGGAAACGTAAATAACTCTAAATGGGTAAATAAATAGAGGAGGAGCTCTTACTGACAATATTGGAAGGAAACTCAAGGTATATCAAGTATATGTATATTTCTGTGTTTGGGGTTTGTTTAGACTCAGCTCAGAATTCAGAATGAAGTATCTCCATGTGAAGTTATTTTGGCAGTTTCCAGAATTCAAGAATGTTGCCTGATCAGATCCAGTGTGCTACAGTTGCACGGCTGAGTGTGTTCGACACACTGGCATGAGTATGAAAAGCTAGAGTATTTCAAGTTAGAGAGACTGTGAAGAACTTTGCATTCAACAGCTCCTGCCTCAATTACTAGCAAAATGTCAACACCACCATCCTCCGAGAATACAATCAATTAAATGAGGCTTAATTAATTAGTGCCAATAAAGCAGATGTGGCAATTATGGTGGAAGTAAGTAAATGTACATACTGTAAATTATTATCTTCTTTGCAAAGATTTGTTTTGAAATCCCTATGGCACTTTCAGCCCTCCTCACAACGCTATTGTGAATACCACTGGGGAACATTCAGAGAAAAACTGCAAATTGGTGAAGAAGTAATGTACTTTTATAAGTTTATATTGTAGAAAACCAAGCAGCAAGTAGACAATTTTTTTTATTATCCCATGGTGGGCCTGATGGTGAAATACACACTCATTATTTAATTTCTACCTCATGACACATCATCTGTCACAAATAAGCAAACTGTTTAACATTTTGTAGTTTTATTTTAAATGTTTTACACCTGACACCACCA
Source organism: Rhea pennata (assembly GCF_028389875.1). Taxonomy (NCBI): domain Eukaryota; kingdom Metazoa; phylum Chordata; class Aves; order Rheiformes; family Rheidae; genus Rhea; species Rhea pennata. The sequence continues at coordinate 59,341,799 of NC_084666.1, forward strand.
CTGAGGCTTCTGTTTCTTCTATTAAGGTCATCCTTCTGTAGTACAGGAGGAGAAAATACGGAGGTTGTAGCAATCTGAGCTGTTTCATATGCAGATAATAACCGACTGTATCTTATTCTGAGCATGTATTCACTGGAGCTGATTTTGATCTCATTTGCTGTGCTGAAAAACAGGTATAATAATGCTAAAGTCAGGTTAGTGACACTGACTGTAAACATCTGATGTAAATAAAGAACATCAGGATCTCCACCTGTAGAACATACCTCCTCTCAGACAAACTGGGCATCTTCTATAATGTCAGGTGGTTATTGAGGGAAAGAAATATTGTTCATCCTGGGCCATAGGATGGGGTCAAGAGAAAGAAAGGGGAAAAAACTCATGGGGGAATGAATGAATGAAGGGTAGTAATCATCAAGTTATTTATTGTGTATGTCTGTGCAGTTGGTGTTCTGCAAAGCCTAAATGCTAGTCTCAGAAAGCAAATTTTGAGATATACTCATCTGGTATCTGTGTGAAACTTTTGGCAGCTTTGAAATGCAGCCTTCTTAGAAATGAAATCTATTGCCAATCCATTCAAATTAGACTATGATGTGTGTGCCCAGCTTTTAAGATTCTCTCCAAATTGTTCAGGTACCTAAAGAGGCAGGAGGATGATTAGTGGCATTTTCAAAAATACCGAGGCAGCCTGAGTACCTAATAGGTTACAACCTGAGTAGGCACCGCTGACATCATGGCAGTTGCTTTTCAGCACTTAAATATCTTTGAAAATCTCTTCCTTCTGCTTTATGCAGGTAATGGTAGAGTTACACAGGTAAAATAGACGCAAGCCCATCTTACATTAGGGGTTTGATCTGCAACAAAAGTGTGCTTGAGTTTTGTTGGATCAAAAAACTAAAACTCTTAAAAGCAATTCTTAAGTCCCCCTTTTAGTTCTCTAAACGTCTGAATTCTCCCTTTTTAAAAGGGCACAGGGCTTTTTTTTCTTCCTTTTTTCTCGTAAAAAGACAAATTGATTTTGGGGCACATTTAATGTGTTTTAAAGAGTTTTTATAATGTAGCTTTGCCAGATGTAAACTTTGCCAGTCTCAAACTATACACAGCTTTCTATGAATGGTGCACCTTTTCAGGCAATATGAGCTTAGCATTTAATAGTCAATGACAGGTTTTATATAAACACAGAATATGAATGATTTTCAGGGACTCAAAGCACCAAAACCTAACCAACTCTCTCCATAACATCATCTCCAGTGAGGGCTCCTTTTTCATAACTTTTTGCTTTATATTTTCCATAACACTTAAATGAGTCAGAAAAGGCCTGTAATTAAGGCGCTTGACTGAATGAAAAGCCTTAATAACAAAAACTGAACATTTTCCTTGTCCAAAGACACACGGGTGATAGCTTGGGTCAGATTATATGCCCTCGGTTTATGTGGGGCTTTATGAGAGGAAGCCCAGTGGCTGCAGAGGCATTATGGGATTGCAGGATTAAAGAATATTTGTCATTGCCAGGTGTAGGCTCTGTATCAGTAGGAGATGCAGATATGCACCACCATTTCTGCCTCTTCCCATTTGCCCATCTTCATGCCCCATCCACACAAGGGAAACCCAAACACAAGACACACAGGAACCCTGAAACCACACGTAGTGACACACAAAACTTGCAGTCATACAAAACAACCTAAACACCGACATTGTTTGCTGGATGCTAAGAAAGAATCACGGATCACTTTGCAGCGGTCTGCCCAGCTGACAGCCGGGAACCGAACGCAGGGTTGGTGGGTTTGCAGTCTTGTCCGTGTGCTTCAGGCATTGAGGGCTCTTGTGCCCCCAAGACTCGGGGGAACTGACTTCATTTCCCACCTCTGTCTTGGGCTTCCCAAGTCGCTCGACCCAGGCAGCCAACTTGACTGGGACCCACCTCATCCTTCATTGTCTGAACTAAACTAGTTCCTCAGCTCATTCTGGGCAGCGGAGCCGGAGATTCCTCCCCTTTATGCGCATTGTTCTTTAAAGAAACAAAAATCTTTTAACCTTTAAGGTTTTTGTTGCACATCGTAAAAAGGAAAATGATCATTTGTTTCTTTCCTTCTGCAGTCCTAACTCTAAAGGAGGTATGACGAGGTGCTGGACAGATTTTTTCAAACCTAGCAGCAGATAGGTTGGCCTCTCAATCCAGAGCGTCGTTCTTAAACGCGTTCGAGTTTTGAGGGGAAGTACCAACTTCAGCTTGACACTTCAGTCTGAAAATGATGGCCGTACGCCGGTGTTTGTCTACAAGAGTCCATGGGCCTTTGGGTAATACAAACAGTGATGTGGGTAGACTTTCTAATGCTTGTACTGTCTTTCCATTTTCATTGTCTATTTGTCTTATTCCCTTTTTCCCTATCTTCCATGGTCATCACGATAAATTTGGGTTCATAAGATTAATAAACTTAACCTCCATCCAAAAAAAATCAAGCCAACCCACAAACTTTTCAATGAATGGGGCTATTCGCAGGCTTAAGTTTAAGCAGATACTGCATACTGACTATAGGAAACAACTTCCGTTTCCCTAGCTCAGTCTGTATTTGAATGGCTTTTCCATTAAAAAAAAATTATATATTTTTTTAAAACAGCAAACCAGTAAACTATCCTCCTTCTTGAGTCTTCTCTTTGGCTTTCATATTTTTTTTTCAAATAATTTCCCCTCAAAAAGCCCTGTTTTCTTTTGGTGGTCAACAGATGACAAGCTTAAAACAAATTGGCTAAAATCTGGCCAAACTGGAAAATGTCAAAATGACGCACAGCAGAGTAATATGATTGCAGTCTTCGCTACTGGTTCCATAATGAGCTGAACAAGTTCCATCATCATGTCCTGTACATTCAGCTTAATTGGCTGGGTTTCGCTGAGAAAAGGCAGCAGTATTGCTTTACTACACTGTATAAATGTGTTTATAGCTTGGCACTAGTACACTTGCCCTCACTTTTTTCCAGTGTAGATTTCAAATAAGCCCTTTGCTCAAATGAGTCTATTAACTTTAAAGTGCCTAAAGCTAAAACACTGTATTATGGGAGGCAAGCTTTAGGGGTTACAGCCCAAGACAGCTGAGAAGGGCTACTGGAGTCTTCTTTTAGTCCTATTTGTGATTGATTTTTAAGTGATGGAAAAAGTAATTAAATAAGTAAATGCAAACCTGGAAGCATACATTGCTTTGGACCAGGTTGTTTTTCACTTTTGCTGGTGCTCAGACCCACCTAACTCCATGGAATTAGTCAAATAGCTCTTAATTTAATAAATAAAAAAAGAGATCAGAATAGAACTCACTTATTCCTTTTTAAAATGAATTTAATTTTGAATAGTCACATTTGCCCTCTTTTTGTGTGCTGTGCTGGGGTATATTAAATTGGGAAGAAGAACATCTAGCTGTGATCCTTCCAGCAGAGTATTTCATGCATCTGCTTTGGTGTCTGGTGTTTTAAATAGTTAAAAAAAAGAGTTTTCACTCTCCCAGCCTGGGGGATTGCACAGAACTCTTTTCAGAGTTCATCAGTACCTTGTGAGCTGCTGGAGGGGCTGTGCCCCTACACTGCTCATGCTACTGTCACGTATAATGGCAATTATGATCCCTACAGGTTTACTTAATCAAGCAGAAAGTTTTAGCGGACCCCTAAGTACAATCCATAATTACCTATACCTGTTCAAGACTAGGTCTCTCCAACAAAGTAATAAAAAATTTTCTAGTTGCTAATAGTTTGATTTTATCTGGAATAATAATAATAAAAAAAAAAGACCTCCCTTAATACCCAAGGAGGAAAGAAATGATTTACAGAGATTAGAATTAAATTAAGAGATGATGAATGTCAGAGGTGAAAATGCCATAGTAACATCTACTGAACTGTGGAACAACCTCCCAAGATAAGTGAGGGATGGAACCACAGGGTTTGAAGAGTTACAACTGCATTAGGCAAAGCCTTGGGAAAGAAATGGCTGAGGAGGCAGCGTGGACTAGCTGTAACAGTGCAACGATAGTGCATGGCAATTGAAAGCCGTGATGCAGGCTTTTGCTCAGACATTTACAATGTAGAAAGTTAATTGGATATTGGAAGGCACAGTAAACATGCAATTGTTCTGCATAAAATTCTGTGCATATTTCCCAGGTAGTGTGCTCTGCATAGTTTGAAATTCTAGCCCTGATTAAGCTAATAGGAGTTTTGCAGTTTAAACTAACATAAAGGCATCAGAGGATACCAGTGAATCTGGCTGATGTTTTTCTGTCTCATCCTAAGCAAATAATACCTTAAAGTTTCTTCAGGCTTCAGTGCACATACATACCTTTTCACCACAATCCTGTGAGTTAGGAGGTCATTATTACATCCCCTTTTGCTTTGACCATTATCCATAGTATTCAACTCTTATATGTACAGCTAGGAAATGAAACACAAAAGAAAAGCATTTCTCTAACTTGCCGGAGAAAGAAAAGAATATAACTAGTCTTGTTATAAAATAAGAACTAGACACATTTCTGTGATATATTTTGTATTTTTCCCAAAGAGTTTGTTCAGTTTCTGGTGGATAATGAGGAAGTATCTTCAGATCTGTAGCTGTCTGGGGATACCCTTTTCCAGAAGAGACTTTGAGCATGACACTATCACAAGTTATAGACTGATCTAAGAATGCACTGCTGCTCTGTGAATTGAGCACCACTCCCTCTCTACTCTGTCATACATTATAAAAAGATGCTTGCTGATTGTTTTTGTGCCAGTGAATTGTTATGAGATGACTGAAAAAAACTTACCTGTGTACCAAGGTCAGGATGTGATGTCCCATTCTCTGTGGAGATTAGCTCATGTTGTCTTGTTTCCGGATGACAGCCCTCCAAAAGAGCTGCAGACATTATGAAGGGATGTAGCTTTTAATTATAAATTATAATGTGCTGGCAATACATTCTAACACAAATTAAACTTGAAGATCTTTTCAGAGCACATAAATTTAGGAAACAGTATTTTAACTGCAGTATTTCTTGGTCTCATTAGAATTAGAAAATACTGGATTGTATAGAATGTGGTTCAAATTGAAGCTGTTGTCATGAGTGAAAATTCACTGAATCTGCTTGGTAAAACATCCACATGCCTTCATTTCTGATACCTCACTCCAAGTACAGGTAGCTTTTACTATCCAAAACAAATGCACAGAGGAGACACAGTGGCATCCCTGACCTTTTTTGTTGTTCAGTGGAAATTTTTGTGCCTGCATAAAAGAAGCAATGACAGCAGAACAGGTAAGAATGAGGAAATGGTCAAACCAGACTCAAGACTGGAAAGAGGAGCTGTGTGACACAGACACAGGAAGAGTTAGTGGACTGAGTCCTGAGTGGAGGAGACCTGGGGCTCTGAGAAAGAAACCAGCTCCTGTGGTTTGAGTCCTCCGGGGACTGGGCAACATGACTTAGAACACTTTTTGTAAGTAAGCAGGATTGCTTCAAGCATGCTTGGTAATAATACCATTTTTTCTTCTTAACACAAAATATGTGGTGACCCCTGTATTCTGTACAACCCCTTAGATCAGGGTACTCACCAATAACTGGCTCTTGCTTTATGGCCTCAGCCATTAGGCACTTTTGCTAGACCCTTTTGTCTTGAAGTCTGTTACAGAAAAAAAGTGCCTATCTGCCTTCACTAGATAGGCTCAAGGGCTCAAAAGAGAGACATGGAAAAAGTACTGGCCATAGGTGCCGTCCTGGCTCTTGTGTAGATGTTGGCTTTCCCATACCTTCAGGTTAGACTACTGCCACTTCATAGCACACCTCGTATCTCTGGAATGCGACTGATGCAATGAGCTAAAGCCCCACTTTATATCTTGGAAGGTTCATCAGATATGATTTTTGTTTTTCCTTGGCTAGCCACATTTGATGTTTGCATGTTGATACTGCTCCAGTCTTTTCTGTAGTGGTTCAGAATGCACGTTTGATTAGCCAGCAGTGAGAGGCTAAGGAGGCTGGGAGACCAGCGCTCTCAGTAGAGCTCTGCAACTGACTGTGTGATCTGAGGTAAGTGGTTCTCTCAGCCCCACATTGTTTAATAGTTGTAGAAATAAATAAAATGCATCCCAGGAGGCTATTACAAAATTTGCCTGTTACATTTAAAAGGGCTTAAGACTCTCAGCTGCAAGGATGTTGTGCTTCCTGCAGTGTATCCATGTCCCCTCTCTCTTTCTGTAGTGTAGCTAATACCTTGATATTAAAGAGTTTTAATGTAAAGAAATATTTCTTGTTTTTTTTTTTTTTTTTTAACTCCAGAAGTCAAGAGAACAGTATAATAATTTTACAGGTTGGCATGAAGAAGTCAATCGGTGAAAGGTTTTAACACATTATCCCTTGCTCCAGAGAGAAAAAAAATGTTGTCTGCTGCAATTCGCAAACTCTATTAACTAAAAAGGATAGATGGATCTTAGAGATACAGCAGCCATGTGTAATCAGAAGAAAAATGTGTCCTGCTTAGTCACATTGTCTTGCGAGAACAGAAATGCTAGAATGCTGCGACCTTCATGGAGTTTGGGCCCACTGACAGCACACAGTTTCCTTGTATTTCTTCATTTGTGAAAAATCAAGGCAACACTTCAACAAAACAGGCAGTCAAATCATAAAATATCCCTGCTTTGCATAAATTTACCACCAGGTATCTGATCCAATTAAAATGTACACATTCTGCCTGGGACACAACATGAATAGTTGTGATGGAAGTTGAATCATTCATTTGCTCTTTGTATTTTCTGCCTGCTTTTTGATTTTGTTTTTTGCTCTTTTCTTCCTTTGCAATTGTCAAGGAAGCATCTGTGTGTTTTATTAAACAAATGTTACACACTAAAAACCTATTGCTGTCTGCTAGAAAGGAAGATGGCATCTTACTTTAAAACAATTGTAATTGTTACTACTGTCTTGTTGCAAGTTAGGCCCTTAAAAATGATAGCGACTTATTTAATAGCAACTGATGCTAAGGAAAAGCATTATAACTAAAGCAGAAAAAATAACTGTTGCATTATCTTTGGGAAATACAATGGTTATTTCAAACACCATAATACAATATTGTGCTCTCAGATGTGTTACTATCCCTTCAAGCAGAAAGCATCTGAGCGATAGAATAACAGTATTTTTCTGTGATTTGTCTGCCTGTCTGGGTGTTGCAATTAGTGAATGTTCAGTTTGGCCAAATGCTGTGAGGTACTGAGATGGTGTCTGTCTGACAAAAGTGAAAAAAGTTGTGGTCATAATTCATATTTCATTTTAAGCATGGGCCTTGTGACAGTGATAACTCAGACTCTAATTTGTTATTGCCTCTAACTGCTTGTCTACAGAAAAATAGTTGCAATAGTTACTTTGCACTACCTCCCCGTGTTGGCACTGTTACTCTGCGCATGTTCTTTTCCACAGTGTCTTTATTTTATTTTAAGCTACACTGGACACAGCCTGCTGTTGTGCCACCTAAGAAAGTTCCAGGTGTTGGTTAGGCACAACCATTGAAGTTTCACTTCACTTTTCTCGTACGTAAAATAAATTCCCTGGGTAGGGAAGCCCTAGACCTACTGAGTGGTAAGCGTAGATCTGTGCAGTGCCATGCAGATGCAGCCTGGAGGCTGTCAGGGCAATGAGTTCAACCTGCTCGTCATGGTAGCACAACTGAACTGCTTTTAGTAACAGAACTAGTGCAAATATTGTAATACCATCCTGGAAAATGCCTTGGAAACCTTGCTTTAGGTTTGTATACTATCAAAGCCTCTCTCTCAACAGAACTACAGCCACTGTATTTCACAGTTACGTGATACATATTCAACATGCGTCAGGCTATTGAATATAATTTTCCTCTCACACTTTACGGAAAACATATAAGTGTGTTTGTGTATCATAAATTAAGGATTCTATAAATGCTAGCTAATACAGTATATAAAAAATGTTGGAAGTAGTGCAAAGTTTTTATCCTTGCTGTTCATTCATGTGGGTTGGGACAAAAATTCAGATGAGGTGAAGCCCTGATCACAGTAGGGGTTTACTTTTGATTAGAAAACTAGTAGCATATCTTGTACTCAGAGAAGTAAAGATGTCTGAGAGAAGAGGAAGAGGAGTTCTAGCCATATTTACCTACCTTGTTAATGTAATTTAGTTAGTCCTGTTCCTAATGGTCCTGTTACTGTAAGTATCCCTTTAGAAGTCTAATGAACTATTTATTTGTGGTCAGATTTTCCTTGAAAAAAGTTCTGCCTTTGAATGATAGGATTTTTCTCAATGATTACATCTTTGGAATTCCAAAATACTAAGTGAAATGCTCACATTGCCATCTTCTCTCAATCTTTAACAAATAAACTGAAGATTAGTATTCATTATTTGCACTGCGATAGTACCAAATAATTCCATTCCTAAGCTAGGAAATGTTGCATGAGGCCCAACCACCTCTGCCAGAGAACAGAGGAATGCAGTGAGATTTTAACTATTCAGGTTGATATAACAAAGTTTTATCTATATAAAAAATCTCTGGAGACTCACTGCTGTATTTTGGTACCTTCCAAACAAAGTTCTGAGCAACTGCAACATCGTGGTGGCAATTTGGGAAATATGGTACTGAAAATTGGAAGTTTTGTCATGCCATGTAGTATTTGACATAGCGGATGGTACAGTATTTATTGCCAATTGAAGCATGTCATCCTCAGGAATACAGGCTCCATATTAAAAATCTCATTCCCTACATTGCACTCTTAGAATCATTTTTCTTTGTAACAGCTAATGTTTCAGCCTGCAAAGAGCATTTGTACTTTTATGACTTTGAGATGATCTGTGGAAAATGCGCACACATATTGAAACTTTCTCCTGGGTAAAATTCTTCAGAAGTCTTTTCTTGGGGAAGGATCTGGGAACACTCTGGTCAGACACATTCACAGACATTTTGAATACTCTAGCCTTTCAGTGGAAGAATCTCTCCAATTTTGACTTTGAAGCTATAGTTGGAGACTACAAAATTGGTCTTTGAATTGCAGATCTCAACTTTAGAAAATATACCTCTAATTGTTAAAGTGGGGAGGGTTTAACACATGTTCCTTTAAACAGACTTATAACTTAAAAAACCCACACAGAAACTCTAACTTAAAAATACACATTAAATTTGTCTTCTCAAGTATTTATTCATTCTTCTAGTATTTTTTTTCAAATTACTGATTTGAAAAAGGCAAACTCAGTATTCTCTGACCTCCAAAAATATCAAAATATACTCTACTGCAGAAGAAAAGAATCTGACTAATTTTAAAAAGAGAAATACAGGAAGAATCATATTTATCTGTCTTGTCTTGTCAGTCCTATAAAAGGAGCAGTGACTGGTGATGCTGGTTCTTTCTTCCCAGAAGGGAGTTCCTCAATGTGAGCTGAATACAACAGCCTTGTGGGGTAATTTGGATAATCGTTAAATAGCAAATTGGCACAGTGCTGCTTAGTGAGTTTTCAGTGTTAAATGATTTGGCCAAGCCAAACTTCAAGAGTCTGAAAGCCAAGTTTCTAGGATCTAACTGGCAAGAAAAGAGGCCAATACATCCATCATTTATAGAAAGTGGCTGTGAAGAATTTGTCCTTGCCCTCCCACTGGTGAGAAATTGCAATATACACACTATATAGCAGTTGATGGTGTTGTATCACATAGACTGTAACTGAAACTACTGGAGGAGCTTGTATTTATTAAGACTGATCTACCATTAATAGAATATCAGTATGACTGAGTGTAATGGCTTAAATCTGTGACAGCCTCAGTTTTGCTAGCAGTGGATTTTCATCCTTTTTCAGCAGGGGATTTGGAACATTGGCAGAGTGCACAATATTTAACGTGTCACAGATTGTGCCTCTTGATTTGCTGTGCATACATGCACAGGCTGATGAACCATGGTTGGGAAAAGCTTTACTTTTCCACCTTTCTCAAGAAATTGGTGAAACAGCAATTCCTCCTGTTACACTTGGTGTGTAAAGGACTTTGCAGAGTTCCAGTAAAGACACTTCATCACCTTTTCTGTAACACCTCATAGCCCCTTGTTAGTTCTTCTCTTTTTATGGTCTTGTAGGTAAAAAGGCTCATCTTGCTTACATCTCCCTAAGGCTACTAGCAAAAATATATTGAACTGTATATGAAAATGCTTGAATATAAAAACAGATGCATATGTTCACCTTGGGGATAAATGCATTGTGGTACAGGGTTATACTCTGCTCCAGTTCTATTAATGGCAATACAAAGCAATCCCAACAAATCCAGTAGAGTAGTTCTGAATTTACACCAGACTAAGGGACTTCAATGGATGGATTACCATCAAGCCTCTCTCAGTCACATTTTTACTTAGTCCATGTCAATCGGGACTTGTTGACAATTTCCTGGATTTCATTTTGGAAGACAAGTTTCATGTTTGACCCTGTATCTTTGTCATATGAACATCTGCTTTGCCCACACACTATATACTGATTCAGTTTCCTTTTATTTAAATTACATATGATGTAAGCTATAATAGCAATGCCTGCTCTTTTTTTCCCTGCTTCACTTTTGGCTTCGAGCAGTATCAAAATGGTCTTGATTTTAGTTTCTGCATTCACTTCATTGCTTTTGTAACATTGCCTCAGCAAATATGGATGACTGCTCATGGGTGAACTTTCTTTCACCCTCTGCTGTTCCAGTCTGAGTTTTTAAAATTCCTTTAGGCTGAATAAATGCAGAAGCTATTATTGACAATTTTCAAATAGCTCAAAGGTTTTGGTATGTAAACACTCAGAAAGCCTGAGTATTATCTGAACCTAATCCAAATGCTCTGAAAACTTCTGATGGCCTTACATGTTCTTATGTTTCCTTGCCTTCACTAGGAGGACAAGACAGCTCCTGATAGTGGCAAGAGCATTACTCACAGGAGGCTACTATGTACTTACTCCAGCCACTGGTAGAAGACATCCCAGAGCTAGGATCCATTTAATAACTAAATGATCTAGTTGTAATAACAAAGGCCACACGTGGCCTACATATGGGTGCTTGCAGCACCCAGCTGAAGCAGTGGGTGTCCCTCAATTATTTTGATTGGAAAACTTTTATGTTCTAATGAGTCATTAAAAATTTGATCATCTCTAATTCTGCACAAAATCACATGATGATTAAAAGCAAGAAAAACAGAGCTATTACAAAAAAAAAAAAAAAAAAAGAAAGAAAACAACTGGTGAGCGAGTTGCTCTGGAAGGCATTAGCAGTGACAGACACTGGAGTCTGAAAACCAAGAGCTAAGAAAGACAACGGATAGGAATGAAGGGCTACCCTGACAAGGAGCAACCTGGCATATTTTAACTCTGCTGTGATTTGGTTTTCTTTTCCATCGCATTTGAGACAAAAAAGAAAAAAAGCCAAGTCATTTCAGTATAAGCATGTAAAACAACTGGCATCCTTCCTGAAACCTTGTAAAATGAGTTGCAACTCCACACAATTAAATTGGCTGGGTTATAGTATCCTGAAAAATTAGACATTTATAATGGGAATGTTGACAAGCCCTTTACCATAGCAACTTAGTAGTGCCTATTTGGAGAATGAAGCAAAACTCCTGGGAAATAAAGAGCATTTTAGTAATATGAATTTTTCAGGTTATGTAGAAATAAACTGGAAGCCCACAGAACAATGGCAAAAAGCAAAAACAAAAACAAACAAAAAAAAAAAGGTAACAAGATTGACTGCTACTTGTACAAATGGACCTGAAAAGAAACGAAGAGAATGGAATGAGATAGGAAAGGAAAGTTTCTGAGTAGCTGCAGTTCAGGAAAACTTCACTCTCCTCTCTTCTTTAATTTTTGCAATCTGGTGATAGAGACAAAACTAACTCCACTTTTTGTTAATCCTTTCTCTTTTTTTTAGAAGACATTAATTATGACTTTAGATTCACAACTTACTGATGCAGAATCTTAGAACAGCATTTGTATATTCAAATGTGTTATTTTCACTAGTCTGTGGCTACATTCTGTGTCAAACCAAGCTTTTTCATCTTTATTTTCTAACAGTGCTATGCATAGTATAGTCTATTCATTACACAGACCATTTCCAATTCCAATTACTGTAAATTAAATTCAAACAATTTTAATGAAATCAGTAGAGAACATCTAGATTTAAAATGATCTGAGTTAAGAATATGGCCTTATACTGTAATCTGGCTCCTCAAATTCACTAATGACTGAATGAAATTTAGAAAACCATTTGTTCCAGCTCACTGTACTAATTCCCAGCTGAACTCCATACTACTTTCTATTGATATGGAGAATTAATGATGGTCAATGAAAATCTTGACCCTAAGATACCCAAGAGAGTTACCACTCTCATATGTAACTTTCATACTTATTTTGCTAAATACTTCCAATTGTTCTTCATCGCTGTTATTTTTTGTTTCAGGAAGCAAATTTAGTGCAAATATTTTGGGGGGGGAACTGAAAATTTTGAAGTTGATTTATTAATTGCTGAATTCTAGTGAGCAATAAGGCAATCTTTTAATAATTTTTGTTAGTAAATTTAAGATGGTAGTTGGCCGTAAAAAGGCATTTATGGATAAGACAAAAGTCAAACTTAAGACTTGAAACATCATAAACCACAACAACGAGAACTGAAGTCATAAAGTCTCTTCTTTCCCTCCTTGAAGGGCATCATCCACTTCTGATTTATTTTAAAGTGCTTGATAGTGTATGGATGAAGGGAATGTATTATTTTAACAATTAAGCTCAGACAAAAGTCTGCTAAACATTGTGGACTTCTTCTAATCAAAGGTGCAAGCCTGAGAAATTAAAATGTGTGAAGCAGATATCATCACTATATTAAATCACTTTTCTTGCTTTTTATAAAACAGTATTGCTTAATGCCAATTTATTTTCTAATGCACCCTAGCATCCCTAATTAGTTTTTGCTTAACCCAGGTGGTGGGATTGTTCAGTTTTAAAATAATTTCTGCAGCAAAATGAGGAAATTGTATATTCCGAATGTTAGCTGCATTAATATTCTTGCCGTTGCTTCTGGTTTGAGTTGCCTGATGCAATGAGTTTTCTAGTTAATGAACTACTGTGAGAAAAAATCATGTGATAAAGGTGTAACCAGTAATGAATCAGTAAATAGCTGTTCCTCTGAAGATCAGCTCATTAAGAAGCAGACATCTGAATGAAATAAAGATTCCCAGGGAGTCTGTGGCACCAGACATACCAGAAGGAGAGGCATGAAACCCTGTTAAATGCCATGACCAAGCAAACGGAATTTTTACCTAGGCAGGATTTGTGGTTAATATTCTGCTCTTGTGCTTTGCCCATTGAAGCCCCAGTGTGCTTTTGTTTATGATCTGGTTCTTGTTCAGCACATTTACATGCAACTAACTGTTCAAGTGGCTCAGTCACCTCTAGTACAAAATGGAGCTCAGCTGAAATGCTAAAGGCTACAAAGGCTACAGCTTTGTTTTCAACATGAAAAAGCCCAAACAAAAATATCTATTAGAACTCTTTTTTTTTTTTTTTTTTTTTTTTTTTACTTTAACAAAAGCCTTAATGCTAGCTTCCTTATTCAATAAAATAGTGTTGTATGGATATATTACAGTTGGTTAAGACTACAAGATTTTTTAGGTTTTAGCTAATCATTTTTACTTTTAACTGAGTTTGTTACTTGTAGGTATCTGAATGCCTTGGCATTTGTTTAACTTTGCAGTTTACAGCTTAATTAAATAGTTGACGTGCCAATCTCTAATCATGGTACTACATAAATAAATAATTCAATAAATAACCCAACACCCCTATCAAATTTCATGGAAAAGAAGAGAGGCTCTCTTAAAACATACGGCAAGCAATCTTTTCTGCAAAACAGCAAACTAAAACACAGTACTACCACGTGTTAAGAGATGCTGGCCTTTCACACAACCCATTTAATACACCCTCTCCACAAGCAGCACGTATGCAGCTTGAACAACTGCTAGGTTTTAACTGCGTACCAGGGTTTTAACACATAATGAGACTACAACAGATTGAAGGGAAAGGCAGAAAGGCAGAAAAGGAGATGAATTAGAACTGCAACTTCCTGAGCAATTTTTTTAATGGCTAACTCGTAAGTTGGGTTTGCGAAATGTGATGAATGACAAAATAATTGAGTGCTGCACTCAAACGTCTTTCTGCCAACATACATGTAAATAGAAATGGGTGTCAGAATTGAGTTCAGTTGAACTAAGCACCCTTTCTAGCAGGAGTGGGGAATGAGGCTGTAGGTTCAGTTGCTGTAAAGTTGCCAAGTGGTTTTCCTTTCTCATTTAATGGCTCCATTACCCAATCAGCCTGTTGTGATATTTGCATGTTTCTGCATCCAGAACAAAAAAAGCTGTGTAAGTCACTATATATTGCTGTTGGTGCACTTAGCAGACATTGCCCAACAAGTGAACAAAGACTTTAAATTCCAACACCAATGCTTTTATCCTGACCAAATCCTCTACTTTGCTCATGTTATATATGATAGTCTTGGCTTCCTGCAAACAGGCCTGAAGGAGGTACGAGGGGGAATCCACAGGAGATAGACTGGGAGTGCATTGGGACAGTGATCTGTTTGTTCATATTTTGCTAATGCATATGTGAAAAGGTCAGACCCAAATAAAACTGCCAAGATACGATATTCCTCTGAGAGGAAGAAAATGGTTTATGTATCTCAGCTTTGCCAAAAAACTATGGAAACCAGCGCTTCATTTTGTGAATAAAGATGTAGGCACAAATACTGCTCAACCAGGGTGAAGACCACCCTGGGGCAGGAGTGTTTAGGAGTTAAAGTGGTGAAAGGTTGGGGGTTTGTTTTGTTTTGCAAAACATTTGGGTGTGTATAACAGGCCTGTCTAAACAGAATTGGTGTGTCTGATGGCTGATCCAATATTCCAAGGAGGTCCTCTATTCAGGACTTGTTTTCCTTCCACACTTTTACCCTACTTTGTGTATTGTGCTAGATTATACTGGTTTCATAAGTGGCAGTCACAGTTACTGTCCATCTGGATATGTTTTGAGGCTCTACAAAGTTTTAACAACTGTGAAGGGGGGAAAATACTGAAGTATGCAGCCAGTCTGAAGTGGTTATCTAGAGATTTAACCTACTGTCGCCAGGAATGCACAATGCACACTTCATATTTAGTGTAAAACTTACTTGGATCTGTAGTCATAGTAATACACCAAAAATTATTCTCTTATGACAGCTGACTTCAGCAAGTTTTGTCCTCTTTATGCCTGTAAGTTCTTAATAAATGAAACCTGTTATGATTATAATATTAAAATCATGCTAATAAATCTCTACACAGCTAATCTTGATGCAGGGCCTGTATAATTGAATCAGATACTTGCATTTGTCCTATTGCTTATTTTTTAGTAACTGAATTTTATGCTTTTCAACGTCATTTAGTAAGATTTGGCTTTTTATAATTTATTCAGTATGCTATTCGTTATGGAATGCCTGTCAGTACTGAAATGTTCATACAGGCTTGTTACAGTTTTTCAAGTTTAAAAAGTTCTCTTTTCTAATTTGGATTTTTTTGGAGCTTAGTAACATTAGAAAAAACATACAACAATATATAGGATGAGTTTAAACTTCACATATGTTCATGACACAGGACAGTTGTTACCATTGAAATAAATGCGATATATGCAGTCAGACAAGACATACCAATAAATATTTGGAAAAAAATAAGATGACTTAAACTGGCATATAGTCAGTATTCAGGTATTCACTCCCTGGTGACTAATTCTATATTTCAACATAATTTCAGTTGCTTCTGGTATTTCCAGTAAATATTACCATCAGTTCTCAAACATTATTGATTGAGGAGTAAGATCCCAAATTCCACAGAATGAAATTCCCTGATAGATTCACTAGCGCATTACAATAAATGGCAGGATAAATATATAATGTTCCTATTTTGGAACAAGTGTGCTCACAGAAAAAAATTTAGTAAATCCACATACCATATTAATAGCCTATAAATCTAGATACACCAGATTTCCCCTTTAGAAAAGAAAAAAAATGTTCCTCACAGAACTAACTTACCCTATCAATCTTCATTATCTCTTATCTCTCTGATGATAGATTATCTGATTTCAAACATCTGGCTAGGCAAGACCATTGTTCTGCAAGTAAACTACTCAGATGCACAACTTGACGCTTTAGAGTAGGCCTTTTGAAGTCAGTGAGATGTAGACTGATCATCTTTAAGTTTCAAAATAGGACGTATTAGGGTCAAAGGGACAAATCAGGGCTTTAGGAGTACATCTTTGTAAACCATCACCTTCATATGACAAGCTACTTAATCATTTTCTTCTAGAGAACCCAGATTGTCTTTGTACTACCCAAGAAATAAAACAAGTGTATTTCATATGCCATGCCCATCTTCATGTAGAGTTAGGCCATTGCCTGTGAGCACAGATGAACACATGATATTTTCTAGCACTTCATATTCACAGCTGTTGTCCTTGGAACTGTTACAATCTCTGGCACAGTTAGAGATTAGTTCAGCTTTGCTCCACACCAGAGCAGCCAATAGATAGCTTTAACTGCTGCCAGCTGCAGGATGTGCTGGCAAAGCGTGAAATACAGACTTTCTGTGGATGGTGGGTAACCTAAGGAAGTCCAGAATTTTATCTAATTCTAAACCTGTTATGTTAGGGATGATGCAGATGAATGGTGTGCAGTCACCTATGCCAGGTCTGTGCCGTGCTGGGAGTCTCTAGTATGAGAGGAGATGCGTCAGTACGGCATGTCCAACTGGATCTTGAGGCTGGATCTCTATCCACTTTATGCTCACAGAGTGGTTCAAAAGGACACAGCACAAGCTAAGAACTGGTCTCCAAAGTGTGAGTATATTGCCCCATAACTCCAGTCTTCAGTCAGTTCCAAATCTCTCTGTCTCCCAGGCCTACTTTCATTTGGGCGTTTTTTTGTCCCTGATGTGTTGATGACTACACAGGAAAAGAGAGGCCAAATTACACAAAACTGTCCAGTTCTGATATATATGGCAGTTAGTTATCCTCATCCCCCTGAGCAAAGTAATACTTGTGCTGAGAATAGTGTCAGGGCTCTTTGCATAGCAGCCAAAACTATGCCTGCAATTGCAAGAGTGATTTAAGTCTGTCTTGTTCATACACAGCTTTTTGATATTTTTTTCCTTTGTTTATCCCAGATAGGCCAGTAAAATATTCTCTTTGCCATTTGTACAAGAAGGTTAAACCATGTTGGGATGGAAAGAACCTCTCCTGCTGGGGAACAAAAAGAAAAAAGCTACTCCAAAACTATTATAAGGCAGAGATGCTATTAGAACAGTGAAGGATTTTCCTGCAGTTTCTCAGTACCCATCTACATTAAATTTTTATGAGGATAGGGAGGAAAGAGAGGCCTAGGCCAACCAGCAGGTTTAGTGGTTTGGAAAACTGAGTAGTATGGCAAATCTTTATTTTATGCGCATATCATACAGGTATTTATTTTTCTAATGCAATATTATAAATCATTGTCAGGTCATCAGCATTCCCACAGTCTTCCACAGCATTTTTGTGTGTGCCAAAGGTTCCCACCAGAGCTATAGGCTTAGGATGCTATATAAGCTCTTTTAATGGAGCGTGTAGTGCTGACCTATGCTCTGCTGCAACATTCCAGCTCAGAGGAAGAGGTATAAGGAAGGAGGTGGCCTCAAGAATTATGGCTTAAGGATAGCAGGAGACATATATTAAAGACCACCTCTATTGACTAAGGTTCTGTCTTAAATAATCATAGCAAAGAAACCAACACTTTATTTAACAAAAGCTTTTATGAATTCACTTATTTCTGATGATTACATTCTTCTTCTTACATTCTGTTCACTTAATTCTGACTGATTACGTTAATAAGGTAAGTCATCCTGATAATGTGTTGCACATGATATACTGTTGTCAATCTAAGTGCTTCATTGGTCCTGGCAGTTTATTTCTCTAGATTAAGTAAGTATCACTAGCTCCATTTTATTAATTGGGGAACATGATTAAGGTTATTTGTCTAAGACCAAGCTTCAAGTTGTCTGTGAGGATCCCACAGTAAAGCAGGAGACCATTGGGAGACTCACTCTAATCTATGCCAGCCTTCAGAGGACAATCCTCCAGCTGAGTATAACTGGAGTACAGCGTGTGCTGCTTGTGTCTCCTTTGCCCTGTTGATCAAACCAACACCAGTCACCTTTCTCTTCTTTAGGTGAGTGAATACTTTCCTTTTTTTCTTTTCCTAAACCATGTATAGGAATGTTAAACGTTTCCTAAACCATGTTTCAAGAAATGTTAAAAATGAAACAGAATTAAGCTCACTGGTTATTTTGTGAGACCTCTAGGAGCTGGCATTGTTGACCCCACCAGCAAGCTATGTGACTGAAGTCCTCAGACTAGGAAATGACATTGCACATGCAAGGGTTGCACATGGCTGGCTCATTCCCTATCACACTGAGTCACAGTACTTGTGCACCGCCCTACTTGGCTGAAGGTTGTAAGCTTGAAGCTAGTCTTGTGCTAAATGATTTGAAGTAAAACAGACTCTTTATTTTCAGACCATCTCAAGGGCTTTTCAAAACAAGAGGAAATAAAATGACAGTTAATGGATCAGGGAGGGCCTGACCTGACCATAGGGTTAAGTGGTGTGATAATCTCCATACTGAACTTGTCACTGTGTAGCACTAATGTGCTCACTCACAAGAAGTACCTCTTGGAGCCAAACGCACAGACTTTCTGCCTGTGACATTTACAGCGAAGGTTGGGGTTCTGCTGAACAAGGGACCTTCTCCACACCCCCACATCACTTTCCTTTCTGTTCATTAAGGACTACGTTCTTCCAGGTTACATTCAGTTAAAACCTTACTACAGTTCTGTTCTGCTTCTGTACACTATCTTTTTTTTTTTAGTACTCTGATATCTGCCTCCAAAAACAGCCCTTCTGAGAGACAAATATTTAATAGTGAGTGCTGACATTGACATATGCATACCATGGAAGCTCTCTTTCAGAATTTACTTTTGTTCTATCACACTTTCTAAATCTAAACCATTTCTTAGTTAGATTATAGGCTTTCTTCTTTAAGAATCAAAAACATTAATGCATGAGTTCTTTGGCGGGCTTTGTTGTTAGAGAAAGGAATGGTCTGGCTGAAGAATGTTTCTTTTCGGAGAGTGTTGGATGACCATATCAGTCAGATATATATTTTCCTCTTTGGAAGAAAGATAAAACAAGCTAACGAATTGCAGAGCTTCTCTAGGCAATGGCCTCTTTATGCTTGTTCTTAAGACCAGCACTGGCAATCTTATCCACAAACTTCATTAAGGAAAAATGTCTTAATATTCATGAAGATATCTGTAATGTCTCTGAAAGGCTAGCTGAGCTAAATTTAGAATTTCTCTGAAATTAGGAAAAGAAACCCTAAGTTAAGGCAAGAATCTATGAGGACTTTTCCCTGCTATCTTTCTCTGATATCTGATGTCTCACTTTTTCCCTGCTATCTTGGGAGAAACTTGTTTCTGACATGCCCCAATTCAACCCAACCATATACTCTTGTGATACTATTAGGTTGGAGGGGTCCTTTACTTTCCAAGAATAACACCAATTTACTCTCACTGAAATACAACAGTATTTCCATATGTAGAGAAGCAATAACCATCTAATGAAAACACACAATGAATGGAGGTACGAACTCTTATTGTGGTGAAGAGAAAAAATTAAGGAAACTGCACTCAGATCTCATGCAGAGCTTCACTAAGGAAGGTGACAGATTTAATGTCATGAATTCAGGATGACATACGATGTGATGAGGCTAACTGAAAGTTGGTTATATTGTGACACTGCAAAATTCCAAAAGATTAGGATATGGAACAGGTAACAGGATCAACCAAAAGACATACCAGGGTAGGAAACCAACACTTAGTATGTACACAAGGAATAACTTTGATGTGAGCTGGGAAAAGCAGATGAAACTTCTACAGTAAGATAAATGGCCAAGAAAAATGGAAAGGAATTGAAAAACGGGACAAAAATAACTCTTCTAAGAAACAGTTACTAATCTCCTAGACAAGATGAAAAGGATGCTAAGAAATGGTTTTGGAAATAGTGGCAGCCACAATCAATAAATCTACTGTATTTATAACAAAGGAACACAGATATTCTGCTCTGACTTGTCTAAGAGCTGTAAAACTGAGAAGGGAAGAATGGTCAGAAGTTTGAGAGAGAGTTACAAAATAATTCCTCCTTTTAAATTAAAGTGTTCATACAAGTAAAAGACAGGAGTGAGGAGACTGAGAAATATAGGATGCAAGTTGTTTAAAAGGCGAGGATTAAAGATAATATGGTTTTGGTTTGTTTACATTTAGAAAAAAAATCTGAATAACCTGTCATCACAGACAGTTCTTCCAGAAAACTTATTCTTCCTTCCTAAAGGAGTCATGTGTGATTGATCGCTCAAACAAATGGCTGAGTTATGATCCCACAAATAACATGAAATTTCTGTCTCTTAATGTTATCCAGCAAGCTTAGCATTTTCATTTAATTTAAACTGTAGCCCAAGTTGTCAAGGTTCATGCTTTCAGCTTTGGAAATCCTTTGTTTGGTCCATTGAGTTGGCCAAGGGAATCACTATATAAATACACTTCAAGGATTTTGTGTCATGGGAGTTTCATTTCTATTTAGGTCTTGAAAGGTCAACATACCTTCAGTTTGGTTGTCTTCCCTGGACCAGGGATGAACAGAATAGTGCAGAGAAATCATACTCATGCCAAACTACAAGATGGTTAACAATTAAAGTGCTAATGCATCATCATTAGGCTGATACAGCAAAGCCTGAGCGAAAAATAAAGATTTCTTTTGTATTTTATGTCTCTATTTTATGGTGCTGAAAGACTTATGGTGAGCTCACAACTGTAAACTCATTCTTGGTGTTCATTCCTGTAGGTACACTTTCTGACCAATACGTGAGTAACCTTAACCCTGCCCTTCTATCAAAACACCACGAAATCCACCAATATTATCCCACCTGGTGTATCTTTTTCCACCAGGAATATAGAAAAATGTAATATCTTGCTCTTTTTTGTTGAAATCGTTTTGAACATTTTTACATATATATGAGCATGCAAATCTGCTAAATCAAAGACAGTAAGAGATAAAAGAAGATTTCTGTAGCATTATGAATGATATAATCTTGATCTGTTAATAAGGAAACATTTTTAGAAAATCACAGAATAAAACAAAATAAAGCAGTGAATTTGATTTAAAAACTAAAGGTGTTGAGAATAAAATAAACTGGATTATCCTATTCCTAAATCTAAGCATCTTTATATCAGCTATAAAATACTATATATGCCTACCAGGAAAAAAAAAAACATACTCTTAGTAAAACAATAAGGAGTGTAGCACAGAGCAAAATGAAGCATTGGAAATGATTTATACTGTTAAGGATCACTCCCTGTATCTTTACAGAATGAAAATATCCAAATTACCTCAGCTTTAATAATCATATTCCCAGTAACTGCAGACGAGGAACTTTAAAATGTGTGTATAAGACTGGAAATGGTTATAAAAGATCAGAGGCTTTCAAAATTCCCTGTATGCCAGGTCTACGGGGTGTAAGGCCAAGAGTAATACATGAGAGCTGTTCTGACAGTTGAACAATTTTCCTTTGTTTGAGGAGATCCCCATGTAATGAAAACATGTAGCATCATGCCAAAACTAAAAGAAACAGTTAGTGGAAATGACTGAGAGGTACCTACCACTAGGCAGTTTCTCACTGGCAAAGTATAAAAATAAGATGAAGAATTAATTAATTACATTACGAAATCCCAAGAAGCATGGTTTAGATTAAAAGAAGCTCTTTTTAACTGGTCAGCTGGAAGGTTGATGTAGCACTGTTCATGCAGATGTTTGGAAAGTATTTCACAGCCTCTGATTTTGGAGGCTGCTTCTAAAGGCCGTTGCTCTTTCAATGCTCTGTGCTATCTCCAATTTATTTTAAGTACAAAATAATGAAAAAATAATAAAAACTACAGCTTCTGGTTAGATAAGGAGGGATCATTTTAAAGAAAGATGATGAAATATAAAATACGGTCCAAATTTTATAGATTCAAAATCTTTACTAGGTTGATAGGTCCCCTTTTAACTACAAGCATTAAAAAGGAAGTAATAGTCTGTCAAAACTCAGTAGGTTTAATTCAGTCCCTTGGCTCATATTGACTGCATGCGAACACTGCACAGAACAATAAATTGCTATGCTGAGATGTTGGCATTCAGACCTGGTTGTGTGGTTTGTTTTTAAAAATCTGGTTTTGTAGTACCCGCTGGCTAGTACTTCTTAGAAGGACTCTGCACTTCGTTCTCTGCCTACAGAGATAACAACTCTTTCTTCTCCTGGTGTCTCACTCTGTCTTCATTGGCAGTTGCTGATATATTCAGAGCGCCACAGTACTTCCTAAGCATTAAACGCTCCAAGAGATCACTTAAGAACGTAAGTAAAGGAGGAAGAGGTAATGATGTCAGGCATAAGTTTCTGACAATGGCTCCGATGAGTTTATGACAATCATAAGTGGATTTAAGATATTTAAAATCAGGATAGGCCAAGGCAAAACTGAAATTTCAGTCTTAACATAGAGCAAGTCTAGTTTTGCTGCAGTATTGCACCAGGCACGTATCACAGCAACCATTCCCAAAGGTTTTCTTATCACAAAGCAGAAGCAGTTAGAAGAAAATGGCTGTGATCCTGACCCTTCCACAATTCAACTATATTAATTCAATATTGCACAAGTCAATGGAAATGGCTCTGTCCGTGGAGGAGACTCATTCTCCCAGCAATTCTTTAAATACAAATGACTGAAACTGATAGTTGAGGAAAGCATGTCTTGCAGATTTAACGGTTGTGTACTTGTACAATACAGAGGAGAAGGGGCTCAGAGCTCAAGAAATTAAGCTCTGCTGTACCAACCTCACTTCTGAGTAGGATGAGCTTGGGATGGAGCCAGAGGAGTCTGCTTGATTCAGTGGTCTCTGTCAGTGCCAGCAGCCTTGCAAGAAGGAGGCAGGGGAGAGAGTGCAGCAGCACAAAGCACTGTGGAGTCAGAAGCAGTGAGTGATGGGAAAGAAGAAGATGGATGAGGAGGCAGGCTGATGAGGGGAGAAGCAAAGGGGAAGGAGAAGGTTTTGGCAATATGTTTTGGTGTAAAAAAAAAATTGGGAAATCTCAGAGTCTGTGTTTGGACCAGAATCTGGGCCAAGATTTCTGGGTTCTGTTGATTAGTTCTCTAACTTCTTGCTAAATTTTGTCCTCCTAATGATATAGAGCTTGGTGTGCTCTCCAGCTTGAAGGCTGAGGGCTCCTCCTGCTATCACTTTATTCAAAACATTTCTCTTTTTCTAGAGATGTTGTGTGTTTGTGGAAAAACATAGAGATGAAAGATTTAACACAAGAATGAGTTATTATCACAGAAACAAAAACTTATCACTAGAGGGAACTCAAACTGCTGTACACCATAATTGACTCCCCCAAATCTATAAATAGCTATAAAGCCTTTTGATTCATTCTTTTAAAACAGTTTCTTGCTCCAAAAGGAAAATGACTAGATGGAGGGAGATGTAAAGAGATTGGCTGCTTTGCTAATCCACAACTCGCTGTGAATTAAATACTTCCTTCTTCTCATGTCCTCTTATGTAGACATGTTTCTGTTTAGTGTTTTTAGTGTATCTTTTGCTAGATATTTCTCTGAGTTCTTACTTTTTATTAGTAGGTATAGTGCACTTTTACTTACAATCTGGTCCTGAAATGCTACTCTTAGGCTTTGGTTTTGTTTTGTTTGTTTGTTCTTCTCTTGATCAAAAATGAACTCTGCTAGTTGGTGCCAGTTCAGCTTTGAAACAGTGAGAAGCCAGCTCTGATTGCTTATGTTCCCTGTATTATGTTTTCCTGCAGTGAATAGAGACTACTCTCCCTCTCAGAGCCCTTTTCAAGTAATATTTTTTTTCTCTTCAGTAGTAGGTTGAATCTAGCACTAGGTTCTGCAAGGAGAGATACTAAATGTTGCTTTTTTTTTTTTTTCCTGCCACTTTCCGCCTTTCTGACTTTATGCATTTTTGTATATCTTTCTGGATCATTTCTCAAAGGCTCTCTCTCACTGTCTAGAAAAGGTGTTACCTAATGGTAATATTCCAATATTCAGTTTCTCATTTGCTATCCGCATTTTGTTGTTGCAAGGAAGGTTATGAGATGAAGGATGACTGTAATATTGCAATAGCGTGTAATTTCCATTGTCTTCACTGGGGTCAAGACTTCACCCTCAGGGAGCTATTGGTAGAAATGAGATGGAATTTCCATTTTCACAGGGAATCTGCCACCCCTTAATAGTGTTGAAAAACCTCAAATATTTTCTTTACCGGGCAAAGTTCAGATTTTATTCTGGAAGACTGTAGTGGCTGAGCATCATCTGCTGCAGGAAAACCTTTAGAAATTACATAAAACTAAAACAGGTATAAAAGAGAAGGAGGTGGGAACGGGTTGTTTACTGTTACACATACCAAGCTGGGCTTTTTGTCGATTCCCTTCCCCCATTTTGTTCACACAGTCCTCCTCACCCTTCAGACTGCCTTAGAATGCTAATTTTTCTAATCACATGAAGAATGAAAACTACTGTAGAAATAAACTGAAATATTATTTTAAACCTCTTTTAATGAGGCTGGATCCACATCTGTTAATAAACTCCTAATCCTTCCCTTCTCAACTTCCAAAAATTGTAGTCCCATACCCTACAACCTGACACATTCAAAGCAAATATTTAAAACCATTCTCCAAAACAATTATTTTAAAGGGAACTAGCATGTGGTCTTTAGGATGAAATGGTTTTAAATAAAAGTCTGATTGTCATCTTTTCATAGATGATTAGAATCTTTTCTTCAAAGCACATGATAAGGATGCTCAGAATGATTCAGTTTAGTGATACTGCATTGACAAAGCTCTGATCAGTTTTAATCTTTGTTATACTTTCCATTTTTTTTGAACTTTATGGCTTTTTTTTCTGTTTTTCTCATGGATGAGGAGGAATCTGAATGCATGTAGCCCTCAGTTAACACATAACAATGTGAAAACCTTCATCAAAGATGTGACTGGGTGCTTTTGTCTATTCTGATGGTTTAAAGTTGAGAGAAAATCTTGATAAATCAAGTCTTTTTTTTTTTCTTCTTCCTCTTTCTTAAGTTTTGTTGCCTTGATTAGATTAAAAAAAAAAATAGGAGGCTGTCAATCTATTTTCTTTTCAGGTCTTCTCTGTCTCTTTCTAAATTAGTTACAGCCTGCTTTTTGTAGCTTTATAGCCAGCCTGACCTAATTTAATTACCATGACTTGTGTGGCTTAAAGATAAATAGTTTTATTCAATCTGCCTACTTTTGTATATGTTTTCCCGCTTTCATACATCTCTCTATATTATGGCATTCAGAATTCTTGTTGTCTATTCTTCGGTAGGTTAACACAGGGTTAGTTTTATAGCGTTGTCCATATTCACACAAAAAGGCCCCTTTGATGCTGTTCTGCGTAGTCCCGTCTTTGCTATATCTGTTTGTGTACTGCGAGTCTGTGGGTCTTTGTGGGACACAAATGAACAGCTCCTGGAGCAACCGATGACATTCCCGCGAGCGTCCCCACAAGGGTTCAGGACATTGTGCTCCAGCCTAGCGGCACTGGCTGCATCTCAGAACTGTGGGACAGAAAGTACATTCTCATACTCAAAATCCTCTGGCGTCAAAGCTTGACCCCACACCTGCTATTATTATTATTTTTTTTTGAGGAATATACAGCAGAAATCAAAGCTGGGAACATTGCAGGCATAGGAAGACCTAGGATACTGCAGTTGGACTGACTTGCTCTGCTCTTGTGAAAACGCTTGACAAGGAAGTACAAATTTTCTGTTCATCACAGGTTTTATTTATATTCCTTCCAGATTTGAAGAAGGCCAATTGAAAAGTAGTGAAGTTTCCAGGATTATGATCAGGCCTTCATCAGAAATAATAAGCTTATTTAATATATAGTAACTGGTTCTGCATGCAGTTGGTTCATTCAAAGGAATATTTGAAATGATTTTACTTAGGATGCCAGGGTGGGATATGTGCTTTGCTTGAAAAGAAGAAATAAACTTTCTAAAATCAGAGCTGTGCTCTTAACATATCAGACCTTGCCATAGGCCTTGCAGTAGCACTTTGCCTGCACTAGAAAGCCACCATCTTAAAACACGCTGCCTCAGGATGGTGCCTTTACAAAGCACCCCAGAGCAAATGTATTTATAGGAAAAACACTCTTTGTTGCACTGTCCAGAAACATGTGAAAAATCTTGCCAGTCCTTTAAAATGGATGATTCAGAAAAATGTCACTGGCAAAAAGAAAGCCCCCCCCCCAAAAAAAAGGCAAAAAAGAATTTACATGACATTTCACTTTCCAATCATTTAAAGTCATTTGTACAAACACATAAAAAAGATGTTTTGTTTTGCAGATGAATCAAAAAGGCATATCATTAAACCAAGTTCTGGTGGAACTATGTAAACAGGCCTGTACCTTAAAATAAATAGACCAAGTCTTTGTGCACATGCCAGAAATGAAAATGTTATAGATACAAAGCAGAAACAGTATTTCCATGCTTTTAACATCCGCAGCAGGGAAAGAGTCTATTGACACCTCCACACTTGGAAAATGGAGGTGAAACATTTCTTTTCTATCATGTTTAAGTAGAAAACCCTATGGAAGAAAAAAGGAGGAAAAGAAAGGGAGATGTGTTTTCTTCCTGTTTATACTCAAATAACCCAACGGTGCTGGGATGGATTTTTTTCATAAATGTCCACTCATGTGGACATCAGTTCCTGTTAAAGCCTGTGATTGCCTTCAATCATAGAGCAAAGAGTTTACTTACCTGTCATTACTTCTGAAAGAGATCTCACTGTACACCTTACCCTTATCTAGTTCTTCCCTTCACAAACTACCAAAATAATTAAAAAGCAGCCACCTCTGAAGTGAGGTACTACACCCATGCAGAAAACAAGCTGCTCTGACTGTGGAAAGAGCCTGGCTGAGGTCAGGGGGGCAAACCCTTACTGTTGTTTAAAAAAAAAGTCCTACTGAGAAGATAAGGTTTTAAAGGCGCCTCAGATAGAGGCAGACACACAGGAAACTTTATGGCACACTATTAATCTTTCTCAGAAAGATGAAGTGTTGATGTGGCCTTGATGAAATCTGAAGCTGCCATTTGGGGTGAAGGAAAAGGGAGACTACAGTGTTTGAAATATACAGCATTTTCATCGCCACAGTACACCTATCACACTGAGACTCTCCTGACTAGGAGAAAAATGCTTATTTTGACTTCTAATTTATGACATAGTCTGCTTGAATTAAGCAGTCTGTGGTGGCCCATTCTCACCTCTTCTCATCAGAGATTGCTTTAACAGGGTGGCCTGAATATTAGCCTTGAAATCACATTGTCTGCCCTGCTGAGCTAGCAGAAGTGCTGCTGCTAACAGGTCAGCTGTACCCGGAATTTTGTATCTTCTCCATCACTGAAGATAAATAATCCATGCAATAATGTCCAAATGGATGATGAATAAATGTCCATTACCTGGGTAGCCTCCCCACGCAATTCTTCCCTCTTAAGTGTCATGGACCAAATAAGAAACTCCACTTCATGGAGTGAACTCCATGGAACTCCACCTAATACAAGCTCAAAATTGCTGTAGCCAGGCAATACAAAATACTGTTCTGGCATAGCCTCACTCCACAGACTCATTTTTTTTTTTTTTTAAGAATATCTAAAAGCATAAAGACAGCATAAAGATGAACTAAATGTGCAGGCTCATTCAAGAGAAATGCGATTCTATTTTTGTGCCTGATCTACTTCTGGCCTATAGGTCTGTGGAATTTACTGGCTCTTAGTCTGAATCCTGTTAGCAATGATGACATGCCCTAAATATTAAAAAAATATTAAAACAAAAGTAAAAAAAAAAAAAAAAGGAAAGAAAGAAAGAAAAACACACCTAACTTCTCTGTAAATTACTTAAATTTGTGACTTAAATGGACATAAGACCCCAGTAAAGTAACTTTGTACTCTGAAAATGCCTTCCAGTTGTCCAAGGGTACGCATGCTTTACCCAGATATACAGCCCCCAAAATTACCGATTCAGTTCATGCCAAGAACATTGACAAATTTTTATATTACCCTGCTGCACACTTCAAAATACAGAAAGCAAGCAACCAGCTTATGCAACCAAAAAATATTGCTTAAAAGTGGATTATGATATTTCTTCCTCTCTGTCAACAGGGAGAGAGATTTACTAGCAAAATATGAGTGACAACTAATACAAAAATTGTGATTAAGTTTCCGCTATATTCCTCTAGCCACTGTATCTTTCATAATCTCACGTAAGATTCAGATGGATGTTTGTATCGTTGTACAAAGAGTTTCTCCATATAAATGTATAATGTTTCACCTATGAACACTAAATACATTTTGCAGTGTTTTAAACATACTTGTTGAGGTTTAAGCAGTTTTTAATACTAATGTAGACACTTAGAAGTGTTATTTCATGCATTATATTGATAATTCAAGAAGATCCTCCTACCCTTTCTTTAAAAGGCCTCTACTACAGTTCTAAAATGAGTATATTTGAGGTCATTAGCAAAGGAAATTACTTCCATTAATTCTGACCTACCGCAGGTTTTAAAAGAAAGAACAAACTGTGAAACTTAAAAGGAAACCCAACAAATGTGTTTTATGAATCCATGTGCAATATTTTGGTTACAATGAAATAAAATGCTGATATGTGCCAGACACCCTGAAGTTACTCTCCTGTGACTAATTCTTCTGAGCTAGTTTTTAAATTAATCTCCCAGTGCTTGGCCTCTTCCCACCCTTGTTATTAAACTAACAAAAGTAGTTTATACCAACCACACTGTAAGCAAAGAAGTAAAATAAAAGCTCTTTCAGCATTTGCTTGCCTTGTTAGGCAGCTTTACTTAAAATTGTATATATTAATATATACATTATAATGTTCTAATGAAGTCTTGTATATAGAATTTTGTTTAAATATATAAAATGTTTTGTTTCCAAATGTAATACTCAAATGCTTAGTCTCATTATTTGTCGGTCTATTCACCTAAATTACGTATTCCTAAGCAACATACAGGAAGCTAAACTGAATAGTTGCAAAGTTTGCAGCAAGCTGATTTGCCGCAGCACACAAGAATACAACATCTCCGTAGGCACAAAAAGAAACCCCAAATCCCTTTTTCAGGGAACCTTGCAGTACTCAACAAAATCATGATCAATGCATTTCAATTAGGATTCAAAACTTCAGGGCCAGAAGCCTTATTATTTCCCACATAAACAGCTTCCTCTTCCAAGAAGGAGTTCAGAGAAGTCCAGCCAGAAGATGCTGGAGTAGTCCAGCTGGGCCTTCCCACTGTTCCTTTTTATGTTTAATAATTTTTATTCAAAATTCTTTCTTTGACTGAACTGAGTGATGATTGTATTCAGAGTGGTGAATCCTGAATACAAACGTTTCAAAGCTGGACAGTTGAGGCAGCTACTATCCTTGCTTTTAGCTTTACCTTGCTTCTAGCCTATCTCTTTCCTGTATGCTACTTCCTGTGGAAAAGGAAAACGTGAGCCGGAAGGGACAGGTAAGCAGTTCCAGAATGGCTAGAGTTCAGTATACTATGGCAACTTAAATTTACAGTTCTGATGATGAGGAAGATAAATGTTCTGTATGGTAAAGTGGGTAGCAGCAGAGAGTAAGATCAGTGGAAGCAGGTATACAGAAAATAGGACAGGAAAGATGAGTGGGAGGTGGAAATCTGTGCTGAAGGGCTGGAAAGAGAGTGCCTGGCCTTTTTGAGAGGTTCTTCTAAGACAAGATGTCCTTGGTAATCATGACCAATCACTTCTACTCTTCTTTCTAGAAAGGTTTAAAGACATTTCTTTTATTTGTCCAGAATACTTAGATTTTAAATATTTAATATGAGACCATCTTTTCCAATATGTGAGTACAATGGTCCTTGATCTCATTTAGTGTCTGTAAATGGTATCATTTTTTGCCAATAGTAATATAAGAACATCAACCATATATGAATTTTAGAAAAGGATTTTCCTTGTTTGCATATTTGTCGTTGACAAAAATAATGTCAGAATGAGAAATGCTGCAAGAAAAATGTATGAATTCAGATTTGTAGGTAAATCAGATACTGACTGTATTTAGCAGAAGTGCACATCTTATCACTGCTCCAGACATATTCAAGAAAATAAAGGGCAGCTTATGGTGTAGATTCCACTGCTCTGATCATGCATAGAAACCAGCTGATATTTTGAGGTTCTGAGGTTACAACATGTGGATCTTCTAAAGAGCAAACTGTAACCTTGAGGGGTTCATTTCTTTTTCAACTGAAGTCTGACATGCATGACTTCCAAATGTTGCATGCAAACATTTGGAAGCGATATTGTTCATTATGCATTACATATAATTGCTTTAACTTTTACAGTATGCAGTCATTAAACTGACTTTCAAAATAATAGAGCACTTAACAAAACCCTTACTGACATGTGACCCAATAAAGATGAATGAGCATGGTGTCTAACTTTACAAACACTGTTTACATTAGTGTAGATGCATGCATTTCCTTCTTAAATCATTGGCAATACTTGCAAATTGAGGAGGTGTGTAGGGAGTAAGCCACACTGTGATCTATGTACAGATATATAAGTATATGTTATTTCTGGCACAAATTTGTTTTACTCAAGATTCTCTGAATAGCAGGGAGAGATGTGATACATGCAACAGTTGATCCTAGTCAATTAGTCTGTGACAGACAAGAACCTTTGCTTAGTTTGTGCTGTTAGGTTTATGTAGGGTTTCTTCAGTGATTTCACATTCCCTTCTGACTTCACTGAAATCCAGTTTTTATCAGCTAGAATGTTGGCATTCTTTCCAGGTGTAGCAAAGAAATATCCCATTTGGAAAGAATAAAAAATGATGTGTAGGCTTTGCTTTTGTGCAATGGGAAGGAATGCTTTTGTAGTTCTACTCCTCAAAAATATGTGAACAAGGAAACAAACTAATTTATTATACACACAAGGTAGGTGTGGCACCTTTCAAAGCACCGTGGGAAGACTTAACCAAGTTACCTACATTAATATGTGTAACAGTTGGAGCAAGGCTCAAGTATGCTGCTTTGGAATCTTCCTACTGAACTGGGGAAAAAGTTTATAAAGTCTCTTACCTCATTAATATCTTGCACTGCTTTTTATATCTGGGCATTACCACATTCTCAAGGTTAAAGAAAGAAAAGCTTTCATATGAGAACACCTCAAGGAAAACAAAGACCTATAGGTTTTGTTAGACTGCTGAGATGGAAATTCAATCTCCATCTCCCAATTTGAATCTCCATTTCCAGATAGAGGAAGTTTTATTGTAAATTTTCACCAGCGCTTGTATTGCTCCACTATATCAGAAAAAAGCAATATCTCACACTTCCCATTCATTTAAATTCTCAGTAAAAATTTAACAGCATAAAACCAAATTTTCATATGTACTTTTAGAAAAAGTAAAAGATCCCCAAAATCTCTTTCTCTTGGATCTTGTGGCTCTGTATTGAAAGAACTAGGAAAGCTCCATCTTAATTTGTGGGAAAGGAGGGAGGAAAGAATAAAGAGGGAGGGACATTGTGAATCTTCTGAGAGCTGAAAGAGGAAGGAAGACAGGAGCTTCTGGAAGTGAAGAACAGCTGCATCTCACTGGAGCAAGATCTTGACTCTGAGGGATGGCTCAGCTTTCATTGCTCCTTGAGCTCAGGAAGGGAGCTAGACTTTGCCATCCTTGGCGTCTCACAGTTGGGAGAGCAGGTGCTATCAGGCATTTACAGTCGTAGCTGCGTTCTGAGCTCAAAAATGTTTTATGGTTGTACTTGGTCCTCAGAAATCTCCAACCAAGAAAACCAACTCATTTAAGACTGGCAGAAATGTAGCCTAGTGAGCTCAGAGGTTGGGGAAGACGTTATTCTGATTAAGCAGCTGTTACTGGCCAACAAACTTGCCTCTGCAGCCAGCAGGACTGCTCATCCTTCTGAGCTTGAATCTACTGCCAAGTTTACAGTTTCTAGCACTTCAAGTTGAAGCACAGAATAATTTAAATTGGAAGGAGTCTCTGGAGGTCATCTAGACCAACCCCTCACTCAAAGCAGCATCAAGTTCAAAGTTCTATCAGGTTGTTCAGAGCCTGAACTGTTGAGTTTTGAGGATTTCCAGGGATGGAAACTTCACAGCCCCTTGGGGCAGCCCATTCTTGTGCTTATTCACCCTCATTGTGGGCATACTAGGGATACCAGTGATCTAGAAGCTCTAGATTCCTAGAAGCTTCTAGATTTCTAGAGGCTCTAGTTCCCTCTTACAGAAGGAAGATACTGCAGATGGGCAGATATTCCTGAGCCAGCTTGCTCTGCACTATTTGCAGGAATTCAACAGAAGGAACAGCTGTGAGGGAACTGTATGCCACCCCTTTGCATTCATTTTGCTCAGCGGGGACTGAGAGAGAAAGATTTAGGCTTGCTCGGAGAAGACAGGAGTGAGGGCTCCAAAGTCCCCCTTCACAGATTCCAGGCCCTGTTCCTCAACAAAAGAGAGGACAGCATTTCAAAATGCCTCCTGCATGCAAAGCCTGTGAGAGGCCTATGTCCATACTGTCGTCAATATCACTTCTCCAACCATTCTTCACATCACTGGGGGAGGATCACCATCACACAGGAAAGAAGTATCCTCACAGTGAGATTTAATACCAGTAGACTCAAGCTATCTCCCCAGGTCTGGCTGCAGAATACCATCCCTTTTCCTCTCCTTCTTCACTTAGTTTCTACCCAAACAAAACAATGCATATTGGCTGGCTCCTGGGCAGTCCTTAGGGTGCTATGGAAACTATTGGCTACACAGACTGGAAGCAGCCTCAGTCACCTGCTATAGTAAAATACTAGCCCAAACATTCAAAGAAAACAAGTATTTCCTTCCTAAAAAGTTGCATCTGAAATAAAAATTTTAAAGGTGGTGCAAAAAATCTGAATTATAGTTCTTTCGGTGCACAAGAGAAAAAAAGCTTATTATGGAGGCCTCACAAGAGGGATTTTTCTTTCCTCTTGTTGTTGTGTTAATTTGATTTATTTGTATCTATCCCTGAAAGCTTCGGTCTGCACAAAAATTACTTCAAACAAAAGATTTTCCTGAATCTGGACAAAAACAAGTCAAATTCCTCCCTCACTTCTGTGACCTGGGGCAACTACTCCTGCCTTTTAAATATGCATATCTCTCCTGTCCCTGGTGATTGTTATTAATACAGTTTAGAGAAAGTGGTGATAAAGATCAATCCCCCACCAAGAAAAGAAACATTAACTGCTTCTTTCATGTCTTCCATAGTGAATGAGCAGCTATAGTTTCAAATGATCCCCAGATGTTTACTACTTCTTGTGCTCAAGAGCAGTGTAGGTTTTCTCCAGAGCAGCTGTGCCATATTCTGTATTTCTGGAGGCTTCAATTTCTTCACTTCTGAAGAAAATGTAAAGGTCAAACAGAAGACTTGTGTGGTGTAGAAGTCCCCAGTGAAAAAATAAACCAAGGACAGTCTCTTACCACTGGCCAACAGAAGCCATGCGTCTGCATGTTAAAAAAAATATTCCAGGAATTCCTACAGAGATGGGTATGTGAACATTACAAGCTTTTCACTTAATTACAGAAAGGCTTCCTGATTCCAGTAAAAGAATAATCACTGAGGTCCCTCACTAAAATCATGCTCTTTTTCTGCTCTTTACAACAGTGCTTCCTTCCTCAGAGCTCAGACGTCTTCTCTCATTTCTCTACTCTGGAGTCCTTTTTTTTAATGTGGTCACAAACAAGCTGGCACTCTTGTTGTCACTGGAATCCACGTTTGCTGTGTGCTCCAGCATAACTCCCTGTGATCTGGCCTCTTACTGAGCTGCAATCGCGTCTGAGACGCTGACGTGGCCGACTGGTTAGAGAGTAGCATGGCTGAACGCCAGAGGCAGTAAGGCAGTTCTCTTAAAAGCGTGAACTGATCACAATGCTTGCCTAACCTCATGCTTTTGAATCAAGATGTTGGACATTGTCAGTAAGCCAAATATAACAGCTGAGTTTTTCAAAGCTTATAGCCTCTCTCCAAAATCTCTGGTTGTATTGTTATAATAAGGACACTGATGGACGTATAAAGACATTAGTACTGCTTGAACAGATTTCAGGGTCTAGCATGGCATAATGTGGATTTGGAATCAGGAGATACATATTGTGTTATTCTTGGTTTGGCCTTTGAATGCAGTGTGACCTGGCTAAGTTTGCTCTTTTCCATGTCTTTGGGCTCAGTGAAGATCCAGAAGACTGGACCACATCAAACATTTTACTTATCTTTAAAAAGAAGGCAAAAAAGACAGCACAGGAAACATAGTACAGACACTCTAATCTGACTATCTGGGAAAACATTTGGAAAAATTATTACAATCCGTTTATAGGCACCTACAGTGCTGTAAGCTGATTTTTTTTTAAAAAAAAGGCCAACAAAGATTTATAGAGACCAAATGCTAACCCAGTTTAATTTCTTTCTTTCATAAATGGTCTGGAGAATAGTGGGAGGATTACAATGCAAATTTGCATGGTATTATGAAGTTTTTGACTTCGTAATTTTTGACTTTGCCAGTTGAAAGTAACAGTCCCAAAAGGAAATTGGGAGAAATGGTCAAGATTAAACTACAAAGGGAATATACAGCTGTTTGAAGAAAAATACTTAGAAACTAGTCTTCAGTAGTTCACTTGCACAAAGACAGTGATACTAATGTTGTGCTGTATGCTAATATTTTCCTTACTGTCTTGGCCATCAAGAAATGAAATTCTGCTTATACAGAATGCATAAATCAGAAGATGGTACAGAGAAGAGCAACAAAAACAAAGGTTTAGGAAATGTGATAGGCATAAAAATGAAACTGAGGTTGTTTAGATTAGAAAAGAGGGAACCAGGAGAAGGAAAAAGAATACAGAAGATGATGGAACATGAGGATAAGTCTCTCACCATGTGAAATGGTGTTCTAAAAGGACCTGCTATTACTCAGTCTCTGTGTTATCCATTGGTAGGACAAGGTATCTTCTTGGGGAAGGGAGCACCAATGGAGATTTAGTTTAGATATTAATAGGAATTGTGGGGGCGGGGGTATTTTTTTGATTGTTTTGTTATTTAAAGAATAGATTAGATTCCGCTCTAGCAGGAACGGTCTAGTTATTTCTGATCCATTTTCCATTCAGGGGCTTGGACTGACTGACAGGTCCATCCTCATCTTATTTTCCTATGATTTCTACTAACCATTTCACACATGCATGTTTCCCTTCCCAGTCTTTGCATATATTGTCTCTATTTAGTTATAAGGTCTTGTAGACTTAGTCTTAGCATACATACTACTGTATAATATTTTACAACTGTAACCAACAGCAATTAGATTACAAGTAATAAACAATGGTCACAAAAATGTCTTCTAAATTGTATCATTTTTTGGAACACGTTAGTGTAAGAAAATGGATTATTTTTTGAATTTAAAATACATGCTTTATTGCTTTGGTTTCTTTTTTTCTGGTTAGATTATTTATTCTTAGAGCACATATGGAAAAGCAGAAATTAAATTTCCCCGTTTTTCAGTTTACAATGTCAGTTGGTCTTGTGGTCACTACATCTTAACCTGCAGTCGGTAAAATCCTATGTGCAGTTGGCAAATACCTTAATCAGGCACCACAACAAGAAGGAGTGGTCAAAACATTCTGCTTTTTACATATAGGTTATTCTCTGATGCCCTAGGGAGAGGCCACAGCAAGGTACTCTATTCTTAGGCAGTTGAAAAATGTCTTGTTTCAGAGATTAAGTACTGTTTATATTAGCAAACTATAATTATACAAAGGGAAAATGAGTTGCCTGCTGAGCCTGACCTTTATGAGTCTTTAGGAATTTTAATATTCAAAAAATTTCAGCTTGTCATATTGCTAAAGCCAAACTGACCAGGTCAAACTGCTACCCTGGAGCACTGAGTTGGCAGAAGAACCTCAGGCAGGAGGAGTTACTTCATGCCTGGGCTGCTGAACCCTTGGAATCTTTAACTTGCCCACTCAGTTTTAGAAGCAATAGTGAGCAGCTGAGGAGAATAAAGTTTTCTATTTTATATTTACATTTTTTCTTTTTCATTTGGTTACATTATGACAGATTATCACATCAAGCCACCAGGGACATCACAAGAAAATTTTCTGATATAGACCTGCAGAGACACAGGAAATACATACATATATATGTATATGTATTTTGTTCAAATGTATAGAGAATATATTATTAATTTTAGATATATTACTTTTATATATGTAATATAAATATGGAACATCTACAGCTGAACCTAATATTACACATCTTGTATACCATATGCAGTATGGACTATTACAAGATTAGAACTCTTATTCTTCCATCCCTCCAACACTGATCTTTCAAACAATGCCAAATACAGAGGGAATACAGCCCACCTAAATTTGGAAACACAATGTTAGCTAGCTCCAAAATAAAATGAATAATATATTCCCTCCTTAGTTACTGTACACTCCCATGTTTTTCCCTTAGGTAAAGTCAGTATTAACAATCCACTTCTGGCTGTTTAGCAGTAATTATGTTCCCTGAGTAGGACAGTAGACTGTTGTTGAGGTATTTGATCTTCACCAAGTGTGGCTTCCCACTGAAGGCAATATCAAAACCAAACAGTAATTGGTAGCATTTAGGTAAAAACATGAAAAAGAAGGATGGATAAAAGAAAAAAGCCCTCCAAGTTAGACAATGTTCATAATACTAATAAGGATTAAAAGCAAGAAACATGAAAATGTGCTGTTAGGCTTAGAAAACTAGCAAGATTAAGACATTAACAATAATAATAAGTAATCCTACTTCTTTCTGCTTTGCAATTGTCATAATTAGTCTCTGATGATGGGAAGACTTACCTTTCCTAATGAGTAGTCCCACTGAAAGCAATTAATGTTCATAAAAACAGGCACTTTCCAAGACCTTTACATGGATTATCTAAAGAGCTCAACAAGTTTTAATTATAATTAACAGAAGAAGATCACGCCTTACAGGGCATTAAAAATTTGTACCTTCTTGCTAGATGCTGTTCCTTTCACTTTATTCTTGTGAAGAACATTATGTAGGGAGGATGTAGTGAATTTATGCATGAACTGCAGAGATGAAAGAAAAAACACCCTGGAAAAGTCAAGGAAGGAAAGACTCAAAATCAAGGCAAAATTCAAAGATAATCTCTTTTACATATGCTATGATGTATACATTTTACAGTGTATCACAGAAGATAAAAGCTTCTGATCCTATTTATAATTTCAGGGCAATTATTCTGATTGAGCACTCAAATAACTGAGCTGGTCTTCTCTTTTGCATTAATGCAAACATAGCAATTGTCTTTCATTCTGACTTGAATTAATTGGATCAGATGATACAAAAATTAAATATTTACATATATTATTAAAGCATTAAAATCATTCTATTAAAGTAGAAAAATTATATTATTCTTCTGCTTCCATGCCAAAAGGGCAGGTT
This sequence comes from Rhea pennata, assembly GCF_028389875.1. NCBI lineage: Eukaryota > Metazoa > Chordata > Aves > Rheiformes > Rheidae > Rhea > Rhea pennata. The sequence goes on from NC_084666.1 coordinate 59,379,462, forward strand.
TAAGTTGACCTCTATAGCATTACTCATGATGGTCAGAAGTAACCAAGTTGTTAAGTCTACGTAGGATCAGAATCAAAATACTCTCTGAAAGGTGAAAGGTATTTTGAACAGACTCTATGATCATGATATGATATGAGGCATCCACTGTATTTGCAATGTTAGAGGAAAGTTGGCTGAATTTGGCTGTTGTCAGTAGAATTTTGACAGATTCAATTACAGTCACATTACATACAGTTTAATTGCCGTTGCTACACATGCCATGACTTCCATTTTGTAACTAGTTTTGGACGGCTAATATTCTCTTCTTCATACAGTACGAGTGGTGTCATTTCAACAAAACAAATGTGCATGTTTTTAATATTTGCCTAAGGGTCTTTTAAATTTTAATATTACAAGAATATCCGTGGAAAATATTCTGCATGTATGAAATAATTTGACCTTATTTATTTTCACTGATGCTGAGAACATTGTAATGACAGCCCTTGCACTAAATCATCTGTTTCCTCAGTGGCAAAAGGGTGGTTTGAGTAAGGCTGTTTTAACACAGTACAATTTTCTTCTAATCAATAACCTGGCTTGCACAAAGCTGCTCTTTATTCTACTGCTACAATATTAGAGCAGACAAACATTTAATTATGAATAGCAATACTCCTAGTTCAAATGTGAAACGAATGTTTTTTGTCTGTTAGCACACAGAAGTTAATAACTGTTGAGTTAACCATCTATTAGTACTGGCTTAATAATAGTCATAGGTTTGTTTAAATAGAACTGTAAATTCATGTATGCAATAATTTCTGACTGCAAAGAATTTTAATTTTATGTCAGAATTATGTTACTTACTGATACATTTCATCTAGTTTGTAGAAAGCAGGTAGGAAGGCTCTTAAATGCATAAACCATACACAGAGGTCTTCTAAAATAAAGAGGCTGAAAAAGCTGGAAAAAAACAATGAAGTGCACACTTGATTATCTATTTATTGTCAAAAGGTACATATATAAATCTAAGAATTAGATAGAAATTGGTATCTTTCTTACACAGCCCTGAATGGGATAGTGAAAGTCACACTAAAACATTTTTCATCTTTGAACCATATCGCAGAGTTAGTATTGTGGCTTGCTGAGCCTAAATGGTAGAAAATCTAGAAGGGAGTTTTATTTATAATATCCACACTGTTTCTCAAGCTTTTGATTCACTCTATTCTGTTTTTTTTCTCCCCATTGCAGTCTTTTACATTTTTGATTTTTCAGTTTAAAATAGATTTTTAATTTATAGTTTTCTCTTTCTTTCTTTTTATATTTTTTTGCCTGCTTTATCCCTCTCCCTTTCAGTTTCAGGGGAAACCGAACCTCAAAATTAGCCAGATGACCATAGAGGAGAAAACTGAAAAAAAACCCAAACAAACAAATTATAATTACAAAAAATGTTTTCAACTTAATGAATCGCAAGGACAACCTCACCAATTTAAAATCAATTGCATTGAGGGCAGAGGATACTACCTTAAAAAGAAAATCTATTTTAATTTCTTAAAATTTTCCTCCAAAATTGTTGTTGCTGAACAACTCAATTATACTTAACTATGAGGCCAACTGGATACTTGCAACATCCCAAATTTTCCCTGAATCCTCACTAACCAAGTCACCATATTAAAAGCAACAATAACTTAGCGTATGCAATTCTGCAGGCCACCCAGTGAGGAAGTCCAGGGACCCATAAGGGAAAAGGATTTGTGGTCACCTACCTCTTTAGAATTAACTGGCTAGTAAAAACCATGAGGCCTCCTCTGAGAACATATTATACCTTGTGGTTCACTGTAGGTAAGAGCCAAAGTCTTCATCCACCCTTTAAGCAGAGAAGGCAACAGTGCACCTTTCAAGTTTCCATGACATGAATGGGACTTAATCATATATGTATAACCAAGAACAGACTTAGGGACTTCAAGATGTTATTAAAGCTGCTGAGATGTTTTCTTTCTTTTGTTCCATGGACAAAATTATTCAAATATCTTTTTAAGGTACTATTTTTGTATGAATTAGTTTGTGTTTCCCATCGTCAGTGAGAATACAGCTGTAGTTGATCTCAACTTTTTTTTTGGTATTATTTATTACAGATATTTAAATAAGAAATAATTAGGAATTGGGAAATCATTAGGCTTGCAGACACTCCCCAGCTGTACATACTTTAACTGAGGTATAACTGTTAATAGTGCATGATATAAATCCCCCACAAGTGAAAGTTAGCCAGATAACAAACTCATTCAAAGCAAGGCAAAGAAATGGCTAGAGTAAATGTCCTGGGCTCTTTAAAATCTACTATGTTTCTAAAATTAATCTCCTTTAGCCCATGAAAGAAGGCCAGAAGAATTATACACCTGGGAAGCTACAAAGAACACTGTATATTATGGTTAGCTGAAAGGAACCAAATTCTTTCCTTATGCAAGCTACTGAAGTCAATGGAATTACAAAAGCTTTGGCTTCCAGCATTTGATGAGTGTCTGGTGTAACAGATTTTAGAGACACTTAATGCAAAATTAGTGCAGGATATAATTTCTCAAAAAGTAATGAAAAAGCCTTAGGAAGCTTTACAGTAAAATGACATACTTGTGTATTTTGAAATACTGAGACTTTCTGACATAGTCTGAATCTATTTCTGCTGGTAGGTTAGAAACTACTTGGGCACACTCAGAATTAGGACATCAGCCCCTGGAATCCTAGGATTTCAAGACAGACATTTTTCTTCTATGGTGGGAAGAGTGTAAATGCCACCATATAATACTGAGTTTACATACAGACATTGATATCAAGATATCAACATGCATTCACCTGGTCTGTATGTTATTGTGGTGCCTAGTTACCTCAGGAATCAAGCACCCATTCAATGTAGTGGATAAGCAAACAAAAATATGATGGAGAATGGCAAAAGGATTACAAAATAAAATATGCATGGTTTAACAGAGAAGTAGAAAGCCCAGGTTGCCCCTAGATAGTTCAAGCTACATTTGTAAGTGAGCGTGCTTTTGACTAAAAGAGATAAAGATCTGCAAAAACAGAGTTTTACCTGAAACTGGAGGATAATTAGCTACTTAAGACAGAAATAAAATGAGTGCACGAAGCACTTTGCAGAAACTTACAGGAATCACTGTAGCATTTTTGGCTTACTGAGCCAAAACAGAAACCGAACATTGTTTCGAAATAGAAATTGAACATTTAAGCAGAAATTTGCCTAGTTCGGGAGTCCCTGAAATTGGCTTTTGTTTGTCACCAATAGATTATTTACTTTCATGAATCCCTCCCTCATTTCTACACTCCCTTCTGTTATTATTCATGATTTGTCAACAGACAAGAAATTCCTTTCAGTTCCAGTGATCAAGTGCTTCACTTGGATTAATTGTTTCATTTACTTTAAAAGAACAAAGGACTATATCAAAGCACATTTATTCTTTTGAGGTCTTTTAGATATTTGTTTCTAGTACTTATGGTTTTTGGAATTGAAAAAATGAAGATTTAACTTTATGAAAATATTTTAAGTCAAATGTCAGTCCACAGTATAGATGTTATGGAAAGATGGTGAGGACAAAGTTGTGTGTGCCACTGCATATTTCATCTTCAGCTCACTAATTTTCCCAGATTGCCTTGGCAGATCTCAGATTTGACACCACTGAATTAAAGCTCTCAATCTTCTGTTCTCCAGACACACACACAGGATTCAACACTCTGGCTGAGGGTAAGAGCAACACAGAAGGAAATAGGAAAAACTGGTAGAGAAGGGGAATTACAATACCAGTACAGTAGAAAACAGACAGGAATTCATGGATGCAAACAGGATCACAACAGCATTATGTGGAAATACTATTTGTGGAAGGGAGGAAGGAACATCCATTGGGCAGGCCCAGGTTTTCACAGCATTTTAGGCCTGAGACAACATACTGTGGGTGAGTATCTTTGTCCCATTACCTATCTATGCGTGCTCTTGCACTCAGCCTTAACTGATCTATATTTGCCAAATAAATATACAAGCAGGTTTCGCTCTTAACGTCAATGAACTTGCAGCTGCTTACTTTTCACCTGAACTTGGCTCTCAGTCTCTTTTTATTTCTTCTTTTGGTACAAATTTTGGATCCTCTCCCATCCTGTGTGAAGGGAAACAGTTTAAAATGGTTTACAGAAAAAAATATATTAGCATTCATTAAAAATGAATTCAAAATTAAGAGATGAATTTGGCATGAGCTATAGAGAACTACAAGGCTGATGGCAGAGTTGGTATTTTTAGACATCCATTCCAAATTACAGTTCCAGAATAACTACAGCTTTGTGTCACCCTAGTCAATGGTCTACGATTGGTCTGCTAAGCCATATTAAACTGTACGTTCAACAGATGCTGTGTATCATGGGCTATAAGAAAGTGATTCAGACTGAATATGCTTTGTTTGTCACAAAGAAGTTTGAAAATTTTTTTTTCTTTTGGCTGTGGCTGGACGGGTATCATTTAAACTGTTCTCCACTCACATGTCTTATGGCTAACAGGTTAAAACTATTACTGAAAGTTATGTACTTATTTGCTATGAACTTTTATGGCATCACTTCCTTCTTACGATATCAGTACTCAAAAATAATGAAAATATTAACAGTCATTTGAACTTAACCATTTGCAAGTTTCTGCATATTATACAGTTGTTAGGGGAATACAAAATAAACCTCTGTGTCATACTTTCTTTAACCTAAACTTCTTGCCTCACTGACCACAAGCCATCTGCGATCCTAATTCTGTGATATACTAAAGGCTTTTGTGAAAAACTGAAAGCAGTCAGTGTGGTGCTAGAGCAGGTTACCCCTGGAACATACAGAGTAAGTAAAGAAAAAGTAAAGTCTTCTACTTAAAAGTCAAGTAAAAGACTTTTAATTTTCACAATTTATGATTGTGACTCACATCATGATAGCATACACAGAAGAAACTTAATGAGTTTAATTTATATTTGTCCTTTATAGACAAACTAATTAACATTATTGTGTTAAGCATATTCTATTTGCCTACTGTGTCCAGTCTGTTGAAAATAAAGAGTTCTCACTATTTTGATATATCACCCTAGCAGGATCTCTAGTACATCATATCTTCAGCTTATGAGTGCAGCACAGTCTGTGGCAGCTGTTAAATCAGTATTTAGTTCATTGAGGCAAGACACCAAATTGAAAGCGATTGACTTAGTGTCCTGGGCGTTTTTCTCCTAGCCATAAAATGTGACATACTGTGCTGATTTAAAGTACTGCTGTCTGGAAGAGTGACAAGTAGAGGGAGAAGTGTACCATTGCTGTCAGCTCTATTGTACAATAGAACCTGTGTTCCAGTGAGGATGCTTATGTACAGAACATTTAAAGCAAAATTCTTTTAGGTGGACCAACAAATAGTGCTTCACTTTTCAGTGCCCTTCAGTGAGTTCTGAGAGATTTCTTTCAATTGTATTATCAAGAGGAAATAAGTTTACATGTCTTTCCACAGCTAAACCTGAAGATACAGCACAGCTGAGTAGTTTGGAGATGTAGCTGATCACATCCACAGTTACCTAAGTGGCTGTGTACTCTGAAAGTCAACTGCAAAGTTTTCAGGGATGTGCCTACATTTTCCTCTGCTTAGTATTTACCCACTTGAATATTTCTTTCTTTGTTATTTGTCAACCTAGTATTTAAAAAAAGAAAAAGATATTGAATTTTAAATACAGGGAATTTGCCCAAGACAAACTAAAGAATAGACTTACTTCATTTGAAATCTGTCTTTATACAGACCAGAAAAGAAAAAAAAATAGTATACCTGCACTTTTGTGTCATGCAGCTGAGACAAGTTGCATGAAATGTTGCTTCTGCTCAGTCCGGAGTCAGACAGATTGTATTTCATATTAATGCTTGACTTAATACTTGAACAGACCTGAGAAAAAAGCCCTCTTACAAGCAATTGTGGTATCTCCTGGGAGGCTGCAGTAAGCTTGTCTTTCATAAACTGCTCAGGCTGTATAAAGACTTGAGCTCCAGCTCATACTGAGGAGCAAGGAGGATTTTAATATCATAAGATAAATGGGATGGCATTGTCCTAGCTCAATCCAGTTACCATAGGAAGGTCCTGGTTAATCAGCCTGGCTTAGACATCAGCTTTCAGATAGCTAGCAGGAGATAAGATGAGACTCATACAAGTGTAGCCCCTTTTCACTTCCTACCTGACCAGCTTAAATCCTAATGCATGTTCCCAATCTGTTCCAAATGTAGTTACGCACAGAAATTTATGAGTTACATTTGAATGTTGGTCTGATTTCAAGTTTATATTTAATACTGGGAAAAATGAATTAAGAAGCATCCTGATTTGCTAATGTATCAGTTTTTGTAATGATCTGTTGATGTTTTGAAAGGGAGATACATATTCATTCTCAAATCTAATATTAAACATATTAGGGCTACGAAGATGATTAGAGAACTGGAGCATCTCTCTTATGAGGAAAGGCTGCAAGAGCTGGGCCTGTTCAGCCTGGAGAAGAGAAGACAGAGGGGATCTTATCGATGTCTACAAATACCTTAGGGCAGAGTGTCAAGAGGATAGGGCCAGGCTACTTTCAGTAGTGCCAAGTGACAGGACAAGAGGCAAAGGGCACAAACTGAAACACAAAAAGTTCCACCTGAATACAAGGAAAAACTTCTTTACTGTGAGGGTGACAGAGCACTGGAACAGGTTGCCCAGAGAGGTTGTACAGTCTCCTTCTCTGGAGATATTCAAAACCCACCTGGACGCGATTCTGTGCAACATGCTCTAGGTGACTCTGCTTGAGCAGGGGGGTTGGACTAGATGATCTCTTGAGGTCCCTTCCAACATCAACCGTTTTGTGATTCTGTGAAACAAGTACATTGCAAGAGTTAACAAATAAACAAATAGTTCATATTGATGATGGCAGGAACTGAGAAAAAAATTCCAATATCCAAGTTTAAAATGATCTCCTTAGCAGTAGTCCCGCACCTTTCTTGAATCTGGGCCTTCAAGTCAGTGCCAGGGTTTATACACAGGATAGAATAGGAAAGACTACTGAGTACATAAATCATTCTTTTCCCCCAGAGTATGTCCCATAAAGTCTATATATTGCAAAGTGTGCTCTGTGGAAATAGACACGGTAACATCATGTTTTCAAAAGACTGTTTACTAGAAGTCCTTAGCAGAAGTCCAGGACTGCATTCAAGAGAGCATTTACAGGCCTGCGGTATTACAGGTATCTAGCAATACAGATATTACATTCCCCAGGGCAAAGAATTCATGTAGAGGTCTTCCTCCAACAGACCATAATCTTTCTAATCTATTCATCTACTCTCCCACATCATCCCTTCCCTCCCGCCTTATATTAGTCCACATTCTCATAGGCAAGCAAATATTGAACTTTTCACCTCCTTTCACTTCTCTAGCTTCTTAATTTCCATCAGCTTGCTATTCTACAGGTTTGCACAAGACAGTGCCATTAGATCAACAGCCTTTGAGTAGAACCTGTAAATTATGGGTTTTAAAAAAAGTAATTAATGTATATTTCTTGACCTTTTTTTCCTACTGATAGGAACAAAACTTAAAGCAATCAGGGCTGACTCAAAACCCTCTAAAAACATTCACTTAACGTTAATAAGGTTTGGAGCTAACTATAGGAACAAAAACATTTTCAGAACAATATATAAAACCTTAAAACTGGCAGAGTCACAAGTAGATGCCATGACAAAGAAAAACATAGTAACAGAAATACTACTGCTTCTGACAAATGAGGAAACTGATGTCAGATAACTTCACTGGTGCTCCCAGTGACTATAAGAGCTCTGTTACATGCAGATGAAATTGAGGCTCTAACGGTATTAGTCGAACATCTATATAAACAGGGACCTGTGAGGGAAAGAGAGGACGGCTCCTTGGATGTATAAATGATCAGTAGGAATCTGGGCCCTTTGAAAGTTATCTTTCTTTCTGATAACCTAGTTAGATTGTTGCAAGAGTTTTACTAGCTATACTTAAATTTCTTGTTATGAGGCCTCAACATTAGGACTCTAATAGGAGGCCTCAATACAATGATTTGCTACTGTATTTCCTTTCAAAAGTGAAATAGGTATGTGTATGTGTGAGTGTGTACTAATTAACTGCTGATTATCAGAGTAAGAATTTGCCAAAGACAGAAGAAAATTTTCAGACTTTTCTCATTTGCTTTACAGTATGACGACTTCATGCAGCTTTTGGCATGCTATACTGCTCTAAGAGACAAAGCACTTCTGAATTTTCAGGTTATTTATTTGGCACTTCACCCCCCTCTGCCTTTTCCCTATCTAAGTTTTATACAGTACAGCCAGAGCCAAGTGGAATGTAAAGCTGGAATTTTGCTGAAGTATTCCAATGACACGAGCACACCCCTTAAGAGTCCCAGCCTCCGAAGTACAGTACCTGAATTCTGCTGTAGAGAATGTAGCAGGATGGGCAATAACCTGTCCTTGTGAGTGTGAATACACAAGCACACACTCAGAATCATCACACTACCAGCTGTTAAGTAGAAGATTTGCAGGCAGTAGGTTTCCTTGCCAGGTTGCAAGGTATCAGAACATTTCAGAATCGTTTTAGTTGACAGACTCTCTCTAAATCTGGATGTGTTCCCTTGCCGTTGTAGAATGTGAGACTAAGCATTCTGCATTATCTATAAATAGAGAACTCTTGACAAATATTTTAGGTGTATTTTCATAAAAATGAACACCAACACCAAACTTTTCAGCTTTTTTTCTTTCTCCCAGATTTCCTCCCTCTTCGTGGCTTTTCTTCGTTCTGTATTGTTGTTGGATACATCCTCAAAATTATTGTATCAGCAGTCAAGTTTTTGGATTCTTTTGTTACATGCTGGTGCTGACATTTTCAATCTGTAAAGCTGTCCAGAACACTTCAGCATAACCCTTCTCCTGGCAGTGCTGTGAGCAGTGCATCAGTGGTGGGTATCTGATCTGAGTGAATATAGGTCAGATTTCAGAGCGCCTGCTGATATATAGGGGGATAGAAAAAAACAAAACACATCTGTTCAGAATAGTGTAGCCCATCTCCAAATGTGAGAAAATTGGTCAGGAATCTGAATCCTTCATCCATCGTAACTGCCAGGGGGGACACAGCTGGGACAAAGCCAACCCTATGCATTGCAGCTAAGCCATGAGCTGAGGGAAAGTGAAGTTTGGTAAGTCTAGTCATTTACAGAAATCCTCTGAAGTTAGTGGAAGTGTATTTGCTTACTAATGTGATTTCTCTGCACATCTATTTTCCAACTGTTTTGATCACAGAGTATGAAACTTCATGGTCTTTCTCCCCTCTGTATCATGAAGCATTTCATGTGGAAGGTAGGACACAAGTTGTGCCCTACACCAAAAGAAAAAACATCTAGAAAAAAATGTATTAAAGGTTATTTTAACCTTGTTTCTTGCATCTGCTAAGAAAGATTGGCCCACAGGGATATTAGATACATGCTGTTGATTCTCTCACTGTTAGTACTGACATGTGAATTGAGAAAATTATCACTTTTGTCTTCTAATTGCCTTTAAGGTTTGGACCATGGCAAAGTATTCCATTTTGGGTACAGATCACAATTTCTTAAGAGCAGTCAAACCTAAAATATGCTTCTTTAATATGAGGCAGAGATGTTTCCTGGAGCCAGAATAAACTTACCTGAGATCCTGACGGACCTGAAAGACAATTAGATAGATCAAGATAGATCACTCACTTTGTTGGCACCTGTGCTAGGATGAAGAATTGCTTATTTTTGCTGTCCCTGTTACTTCAAACATTTAAAATGTAGATTATCAAAATCACTCAGCAATACAACGCCACTTTATTTTGGCTCACGTTCCCTGAGATAGGAACAGTTTTGAACATGAGTTTGTGTTGTACAGTTTTGCAAGTGCAGGTCTTGCAGTACTTTCCAAGCTTTTTTGCACAAATATGCATGCTTACTTTTGAAAGACTGGACTAAAAGACTGTTGATTACTTCCTATTCTGAATCTTAAGCTTTGACAGTGGGGTTTTTTGGGGTTAATCTGATAAAGGAAAAGAGGATAACCTTTCCCACCTAGATGCATAAATTGCCTGTATGCAAACAGGCAGTGGAAATTGCCCAAGAGCCTTCATGCTTCAAGTACATTGTGCGATTATTTTTATATTCAGTCATGTACACATTCTGTGGTAATATTCACCTTTTTTGTTGTACAGTATCAAATGAAGACTGTGACATTAAAAGCAGGGTGTAAGAGAAATGAAGATATGTCAGTAAAAGCAGTTGATGAAAACCTTATTAAAAAAACTATGCTGTAATGTATATGTTTGTAATAACAGCTCTGAATTCTGCAGGGGCCTATAAGTAATGAAGAAAATTGGTCAAGCAAAAAACCAAAGTTATTGAAAACTTGAGAGCTGTTGAGTCTCACGGCATTCAAACTAAACATCTGCATAAAATAAACCTGTGCCCTGCTGACAGTATTTTTGTTGTTCTGCTTTTTTACATCAATTTTTTTGCTAAGTTGGGTTTGCTCCAGTAAATGTTGTATGGTGAGAATGATGTCCCTAATTTCCGTAAGTAGTCAGCATTCATTATCAATTTAATATTAATAGCAAGGTGAAATGCAAAACTGAACAGGACTTGCAATGTCACCAAGGAGAAAGTCACCCTCTTAAAGTGGAAAGCTTTTGGTGTTAATGTATCTTTCCCAGCTGAGAAACAGGATAACTAGGGGAGGGAATGATCAAGGCATTGCAAATTTTGCAGGAAGGAAGCTACAGTGAGGAATCAAATCAGAGGATCCCAACACAGGCTGCATGAAGAGTCAGGCTGTGCAGAAGATAAAAAAGAAGAAAAACAAAGCCAATAGAAACTCTAATGAAGATAAACTACTATTTATTTGCCTGGAAAGACATAAACTAAATAGGCAGGAGTAGAGTCTGAGTTTGGAAAAGAGATAATACTTATTGACTTGTACGGAGCAAAAGTTGCACAAAACGTGATTTCCTAACATGCCTGAGAATCTAAAGTTACTTGTTTTGAACTTTTACAGTAAAGTGAAGAACAAAAAGAGAAACTTGTGCTCAGCAAAGTTTTGACAGCATGTCTTACCAGGAAAGCCTTTGGTTCTTTCTTGGTTCCTGTCTTGGTTTTGCAATTTATGGTGAAATTCAGCTAGTCTTTCCAGAACTGCCATTTGACAAGAATGTAATTATATTTGACCAATGACAACCACAGAGACAAAGAAAATACGTCAAGTTTAAGATGACCTTTCTTAATTGATCTTTGCCTACAGTTAATTATTCATTGTCTGTATATAAAATATTTACAATCTGGAAACAATTTAATCTTACATGATGCATTGTATTTTCTAACTGAAAAATGATGGCATGAGTTACTCTCTTTTATCTCAGCTCTTAAAAAATATCCAGTTAATAAAAGCAAAACCCATCAGACAGATAAGATACTAATGTTCATCTTACAAATGAGCAGCAGGAGAAAACTTGCATTATGAACAAGAGGACTTCATGACGTTACCTGCAAAACAGCTGTTTTAAAAGATAATCTTGGAAAAAAAAATGGCCTGAGCAAAAAGGAGAAGATTCAATTTCAGGGGGATAAAATTCTGTCGTATAGGCACTATTAAAAAAATAAAGGTGAACTCATTTTTGTTTTGTGAACACATTTTGGCTAAAACAATGTACTGGCATTTTCACAGCTGCCATGTGACCAATGGATAAAAGACCTAAGCAATAGAAGTAGTGACATCAGAACAGTGAATGCTATTCTGCAACAAGAAATTACGGAATTTCTGGGGCTGGACCAGAGTTCTGTATTCTCTATTTTCAATCTTGACATTTTTTGTAACACCTTTTACTTTTTTAAAAAAAAAAATCTTTCTTCCTCTGATAATTCTCTTTCTTCTTGATCTTTCTTGGACACTGATATTATTATGCAAGGAAAATAAAGAGGACAGCAGAGACTATAGTCTAAAGAGACCGCTCATTTGCCATCATCTTGATTTTTACCAGATAGCACAGTTCTGACACGGCCCTCAGAGGCCAGGCAGGATACCTGAAGGCATCTGAGATGGCTGTAGACACTTATGTTTCGGCTCATGACTCCCATTGCTTGTGACAATAATGACTGCACTGAGCTTTCCTCTTCTAGCTCAAGTAAAAACAATAGATGCTTTCTATACCTGTAAACAACTAACTCGCATTGATCTGCAGAGGATCACTTAGAATTAACTAAGAATGCGTGTGCCTGAACACTGGCCTTGATCACAAGAAGGGCTTCCAATGGCAATGGACAACTACAGCCTTGGGCTAAATGGAATTTGTTAGCTTTGCTGCACGACCTATTAATTTATATCACCATGTCTGACATTCTCATAAACTATCTGTGGGGCAGAAAGGCTGTAATTTAATATTTTTAGGTATAATACGTTCATTAAATGAGATCCCAAGATGTGTGTACATTAATTGAACTGGATTTTAACAGAAATTAATTTATATGTAATACCATATAAACTAATGAGATATAGATGAATATTAGTCATCATGCCACAACAAAATATTTTCACATTTAAATATGCCCCTGGTGAATTGTTTCTTTATGTTCTGAGTGATGGTTGTCTACAGATGGCGGGCTTTGTTGTCTGAGGTGATCCACCTGGAATTAGTTATTTCTTCTGGATGAAGCCAAGGAATGCTAACATTTTTAAAAGCTCAGTGATACAATAAAGCCCATGTTAGATTTATAGTATTGGCATCACATTTAATTTTATTATCTACATTTATTTATGATGATTTCCCATTTTACTTGAGGAAAAGATGCTGAAGCTCTACAATTAAATCTTAAAACATCCCTACACTGCTATTAAAACCTATTTTTCCTCCTCTAATCCCAAAGCTGATGACTTATTTTTGGTACTGATCTGCCTCTATCTCTGGTTAAACAGATATATATTTCTTCAATGATATTCTATAATATGCACATGAGTACACCACATGTACAAATTATTAAAATGACACAAAAGTAAAAGAAAGAATAAAAGATTCTTATAAAATATTGCCAATCCTATTGGATATTAAATATCCAATTTTTCATCCAATCACAGAATCATAGAATCAGCAAGGTTGGAAGGGACCTCTGGAGAGCATCTAGTCCAACCTCCCCGCTCAGCAGGGTCACCTAGAGCATGTTAGACAGGGTTGCATCCAGGTGGGCCTTGAAGATCTCCAGAGAAGGAGACTCCACCACCTCTCTGGGCAACCTGGTCCAGTGCTCCGTCACTCTCACAGGGAAGAAATTCCCCCTCACGGTCAGGCGGAACTTCCTGTGCTTCAGTTTCTGCCCATTGCCTCTTGTCCTGTCACATGGGACTACTGAAAAGAGTTTGTCGCCGTCCCCTTGACACCCTCCCTTCAGGTACTTGTACACATTGATAAGATCCCCCCTCAGTCTTCTCTTCCCCAGGCTGAAGAGGCCCAGCTCTCGCAGACGTTCCTCGTAGGGCAGGTGCTCCAGCCCTGTGATCATCTTTATAGCCCTATGCTGGACTCTCTCCAGTAGCTCCATGTCTCTCTTGTACTGGGGAGCCCAGAACTGGACGCACTACTTGAGATGAGGCCTCCCCAGGGCTGAGTAGAGGGGCAGGATCACCTCCCTCGACCTGCTGGCAACAGTCTTCCTAATGCACCCCAGGAGACCACTGGCCTTCCTGACCACAAGGGCACATTGCTGGCTCATGGTCAACTTGTCATCCACCAGCACTCCCAGGTCCCTCTCCGTAGAGCTGCTCTCCAGTAGGTCAGCCCCCAGCTTGTACTGGTACCTAGGGTTATTTTTCCCCAGGTGCAGGACTCTGCACTTGCCCTTCTTGAACCTCAGGAGGTTCCTCTCTGCCCAGCTCTCCATGTGCACCTCTTAGGAAGGACTACTACATATAGTACCTGAAGGCACCAAATTCTGTAAAAAATTTGTGTATATGAAGTTCACCCAATAAATACTGAAAAAGATTTGCTGGGCCCCAAACCTATTGAAGTATTAAGTATTAATCCTATTAAGTATTTTAATTCACAGTGCTTTTTATCAGCTCACATACTACCCTTGTGAATACACATTTTATAAGATTAAGTCATAAACAAGTTCATTACAATACTGCCTTCCTTACATTAAAAATTTCCAAAATGATTATATATATACTTTTCTCCCCAAGAGGGAATTAATAGGTTTATACATTACAGGTTTCTTGGTATGATTCTTACTCTTCCTTATTTTGCCACTGTTCTAATGATATTTTCCCATCCTTTTTTAAGAGATCAACTAATCCAACTGCACCTCCTGCTAACTTCAGATCTTTAGCAATACATTAACATGGATCTTCTGAAATTCATGATTACTCTCAGCTTTGACTGAGACTCAAGAGTTTTCAATGGCAGCTTCAAGTTTTCACAACAAAAAAAAAGAGATTATTCCTAGAATTTACTTAGGCCTCAGGTACTAAGGGCAAGTATCTACCAGTTCCTTGGAAACTGTATGCTACTATACAATTATGAAATGTATTTTTCTTTTACAGTGCCAGTGGGGTCCCACATCATTAACAGCCTTCTGCCCTAGTAGCTCCAGAGAGGAAAATGCCCAGGTACAAGCAATAAGCACCATTAGTAGACACTCACTCATTATAATATTACATCATGTGATACTGGAAGTAATATATCTTAATGGAGGCTTCAAAACCATGTGCCAAAGAAAGCATTTAATTTCCAGCTACACTTGTATTCATATGATGGAACACATTCCTCAGAAGATTATCTATGAAAAATACCTAAACAAGTAACTCACTAACCACTTACACTATAATCACTTACTTTATAGGAACTATGAAACAAATTTGAGCTTGGCAGTCAGCTCCCTACCATTACAAATGTATTTTTACAAAAGCTTTCAAACCCTTGCATGTAGGATCTCAGAATCTCTGACCCTCAGGAGCTATTTTATTAAGCAATTATAATTTTCAGATTTCTTTTCTCCCCAATACAAATCAACAAAAACAAATCTGGTGTATTTTTTAAATAAAGAATAACAGAACAAAAAGCCAGTAAAACATGGCCTAATGATACATAATTACTCCCTTTTCTCTGGCTATTCCTTTTTCAAGAAACTTCACGCAGCATAAAATAAAACCCATCATTTGCGATCTAGAGTAGAAGGAGTTATCTATTATCTAACAACTAAGAAGCCCATGTGATTAACAAGGCCTCTGTGAGTTATGTCAGGGTTTATCTGCCAGTTAGGGTGGGCTGCAGCGATGCCGATGGAATGTGAGACAACAGGCCCCACCACTGTGACCGCTGCGCCACTCCAGATGTCTTCCAGAATGGAAACAAAAACCATTTGTGACCATCAGAAACTGGATTAATTGAGAGTGACATTCTGGGCCGAGTGCTGGTGACCCAATGACTGGGAATTGCCCTGGAGGTTTAAAGTCTTATGTCCTTCGCAGGACAGCAGTCAAATATACAACAAAACTGCCTAGTTGACTTACATAAGCCAACAACTGTTTACAAATTTCAGGATCACATACGGTCTGCCCGTTGTTTGGCACAGACAAGCACAATCAGCACTGGCATTTGAAGCCACTGACAGATTGCCAGCCACTGGTGCAGATGGTGGCAGCACAAGAGCGCTAATTGCCGATGACATTCGTGATGAGGTAACCTGTCTCTCTTCAGATAATAAACAGATGGAATGTGTTTCCTATTAATTTTTTTTTAGATAACAAATTGTTTAACTTCAGTGGTAGAGAGTAACAAAACCAAATTATCTGTTCTTTGGAGAAATTTGTTTTCTGCTAATTGCTCTAAACAATCAATAAAAGAATTACAACTGGCATTATCCCACTGAGAATAGAAGCAGAGAAGTCAAAGTCAATTAGCTTCCTATACTACGATGCACTCAGATGGAAAGAGTCATTACAACAGAGTATAAAAGTCAAACTAGAAAGCATGCTCTTCCATGAACAGAACAGACTTAGCGGGAAGGACTAGACAGAAAGTTTTTACATACCTTTCAGTTCTGTGCATATCACTGCAGCCTCCAGTTTTTCTTTAGATGCTTCCAAAGAGGATAAGAGCCAGATAAGGTGATTTCCTTGAATCTTACAAGGCTCTGTTTCTTAGCAGAGCACTAAGGTCACAAGACTTCAGAAGCTGTGGCCAAAAAAGTCTTTATCTACAGAACATTTAACTAGCTCATTTTTTCTCAACATTCCAGTAAGGAAAATATGACAAATAGGAAAAAGCTGAGGACACCACATTAGCCCAATGAAACATTACCTAACTGGGAAAAATAGCTGCTATAGTCCTGGCCTCTTCCCCACTATCTCCATTCCCAATGAGTGTGGAGGGGGAGAAGTCAGACAACTGTTGTTGCTATAGATCAATGCCATTGTAGAATGCAATGGCCATAGTTCAAGTGAGGGGAAAACTTCACTGCAACTGCACAGCCTTGCCTTGTCCAAGCACCAGATACCTTTGATATGCTGGATGATAGTAGCACCTGTTCTCTAAGAGGAAGAACTTCAAGCTCTTGCTGAGTTCCTGAAAGCCTAGATGGCCCTTCCTTGCACAAAGACAAGTGGGATCTTGCATTTCTGCAAGGCTGTGTCTCCTGGCCTGGCTGAGTAGTGTCTCTCACCACAACAGAGGGCCTGTCTAAGAGGAAGCAGCTGTGAGAGGCAGCGGCCCCTCACTCCTCCCAGCCCCTTTCACGTGAGGGCACCAGCAGCCTCTTAGGTCTGTGCAAGCAGGAACCCCAGCCATCCTGCTCTAGAGCAATGGTAGGGACAAAAAGGCGTTGGCAGCTCCCTTCCGAGGGCATTCCAAACGAAGCTGCGGCACAAAAAAGTTGCAATACGCTGTTTAAAAATTTAGAAGAGGTGATACAGCATATTTCTGCATATATCTCTATTTCCCTACCATGGGATTATGATAAAACAGAGAACAGGAAAAGATTTAACTGACAATTCACGTTGAATATTTTAACTAATGGCAATGGAATCAAAGCAGCAACCATGTGGCAAGGACAAAAGAATGACCATCCATATGAGAGAAACACACAGGTACCAAAATCCTGTTAGAGTAACTTCTTATCGTTGTGTCATCTGATTTTGCCCAAATACACAAAACATAGTTTTAGGTCTACCTTTATTTTTTCAGTCATTATTCATGGGTTATTTGTTGGCTCCACAGTGCATACAGTTAAGAAATCGACATTTCAACACACTTCGTATGTTGAACATAACCTACTTTGTGTGTTGCAAGTCAAATTCACATTATTTCACATTAATTCCTTGCACCCTGTAGTTTCTCATCAGTGAAAAGCTTAGGAGCATATATTTTGCCCTGGAAAACTCAACTCATGAACCTCTGACTGAAATAACTTTTCTCTCGCACTGAGCTCCTGACCGGTCCAGTGAGGAGTGGCTGAAGTGCCAAAGCACTTTTGCATAGGTTACTTGAATGACAGTAGTTTCCCTGAGATCATTCCATCAGGACATCTTCCTGTACACATTTATTTCTCTACAGTAATGTCTCTAATTTTATATTGGGTAAAAACTGCTGACCACCCAAGGTCTTAATACATTGAGCAATCATTTTCAGCAGTGATGTAATGATGTATTTGAAAACACATTATCTCCCTGCTCTCAACTTTTTGTTGTTGCACACAAAGAAGTCAACTGACTATTCCATACAGTCACAAAGGCATCCAAAACTTGTTAAAGGCCACCTACTTTTTCCATGAGTTATCAGAACCAACACAAGCAGCCCATTTACAAGGCAGTAACAATGAATGGCTGTTCTGGGCTGGGAAAGGTTTAGATACACCATCACAGTTCCCTTTATTTAGAGCTTGTAAATAATAACAGCAGATAAGCCCTACAGCCACTAATTGAGTGCCACATTGCCACTACCTCCCTTTCTTTCCATTTGCCTCCAGCAAAGTCAAGCTTTAGTGACCTTTTTTGGCCAATATATATAAAACTGGTTCATGTGACCTGGGTACTGTTTTGTACAAAGCATTAAATATCTCGTACAAAGTAAATGGTACACTCTGTTGGCCGTGAAATTTGCATGACTGGGCTAAAGTTGGTTTGTCCATGCACTGCTGCATAAATGAAGTGTGGGGCTGTTTTTTTGAAAAGGAAAACAAACATTTTTGTTAGGTTTGCTAACATTGCTAATTCGGGGGCTAGACTGCTGCTAAGCAGGCAAAGGAAGTCTCTAAGGAATGAAAGAAATAATGAAATTTAGCAGTTCTCAGTTTTTATCCCTAGCCAAGCTTTTCGTAAAACAAATGACAATATCCCTCTACTGCTATGTGTATAGTAACAATTAGTTATTTACCTGCAACATGCTATATTTTCCTAAGGAAAAGAGAGCGTGGGCTAGTTAGAAGAGATACTTGATACTGAAGGAAAGAGCTCTCTTATATAGAGTCTGTTTACAAAGCAGCTTATGAAATTTTAAAAATTGCTGTAACTTTCTTGCTTCCTTTTCAAGAAAACAGAGATGTTTTTTTCCGGAGCTAACACAAGACAGATTTCCACAGAACACCAGCTGAGTGCTAACATTTGTTCCCTACAACATAGCCCTCTACAGATGTGACCAAATTCTGCTCTTCATCTCATTTTGGCAGTTTTTATATAAGTAAGATTTTTGCTTATGATCTTGTGGAATATACTTTGCATTAGCCCCTGTTCTTTCCTTAATGCCACAGTCCTCATACTTTATCACCTATAGATGCACAAGGTGGATATCAGCAAAACTTAATCTTCCACATCGATAAAACCTAAGTCCGCATTTACCATACAACTTCTGTTTTCTCTTCACACACAGCGAGCAATCCTGAAGTGTTTGTACATTTGAAAGGAAATCTAGGATACTCTATACCAGTCCAGGTCACCTGAAATGCAAAGTACAAAATTTAAATTCCTACAAATAGTAAAGCAGTTCATTCCTCTTCCTGCACTCTGCTACACTTCACCATGCACACAATGTGGTAATTGCTTTTGCTTGACTTGTTCAAACAGCCATTTTCATGATGTGACAGTTAGGGCACTAATATATTTATGCCCTTTGTAATCGGCCAGCATTGCTTGTAATTAGGTGGAAAGTTAATTAAGTGCAATACATCTAATAACTGCCTGCCAGTCGTTGTAAAGTTTGATTTAGCACATGAACTGTCAAGGTGTCAGAATGGTGTGTTAAAAAATAAGTTGCTAATAGAAAAGCAATCCTACTACAGCCCAGAGAAAAGCACAATGACGGTGAGTTGTTAAGAAAAGGAAAAGATATTCAATACTAATACTTCTGATGCTGGAAAATGACCCCACCTGCATCATAAGAAGTTATGTCTTTGGTGAATTCCAAATGAACATATATTTTCATCTACCAGCCAATGTCTTCTGCTTCCTTAAAACATGTATATCATGTGCATAGCTTTTAAAACTTATAATACCAATATTAGAATAGGATTACTTAAAAAACAATTTAATGCATACAGAGGAGTATGAAAAGAACCAAGAAGGCCCAGAGAAAGAGTTGGCATTTCATGTTGAAGGAGCTCTTCTTGTTTTCCTTATTGCACAAAATACAACTTTTCTTCTACTGAATGTAAGAAAACAGTGTACATATCCCAAATACGTATTTGTAATAATAGCTTAAATAATTGTGCTTCATTTATTTGTGCCTTAGTTAATTTTGGGCTTTAAGTTCTTCACAAGAGGAAAAAAAACATGTACTCCAGGATCTTCTTAGTCACTACAGACTATCCTTTCTCTAAATCAATTTCAGATTTTTCACTTTTCATTTCAACTGTCCACTAGTGCTTTTATTTATCTCTTCAGTTTTTTGAAAACTAGCTCTTCTCCTAATGATTGACTATTACTTCTCAAATGAGTGCAATGTGAATACTTCAGCTCCATATTCTTTTTTCTTAAAATCAATGTTGATCCATCAGATGCTTCCTTCACCTCCACATCAACTGTGAACTGTCCTTTTCTTCATTCTAGGCAGTTAGGGTATTTTAAGCCAAAACATAGCTCTTCAGCAAAACAAAACAAAACAAACAAAAAACCCCAACAAAAAACAACAGAAGAATCAAACAAATTCTATACATAGAATAATTTAGGACTAGCTGCACATCAGATCAGAAGCTACAGTTACAGTGAGTGCAAATGATCAGTTATCTACACACTACATTAGCACAAACTATGTGCATAGTTCAATAACACTTTGATTATTAATGAACTCACAGATGTATGAAAACTATACCTGTAAGATGTCTAGTGGGAAAATATGGACAATGCTCTGAAGCTTTTAGGCCAACAGGTCCAAATGGAAAATATAGAAGTTGTACACATATAGGAGAGCCCACAGACCTTGAGAAATAACCTAAATTCAAGAAGAACATTGCTTCTTCCAAAGCAATCACCAGTAAAGCTTATTTCTTTTTAATATACTTCACAAAAATCCATGTCAGTAAGTTAATCTTTGTGGTTAGCTATTATGAACTGATATTCGATCAGGAAAATTAGGCTTGAGATTGACATGAAATTAATAATGCTTGTTGTGTGGTACCCAATGACAAAGGTAAATGCTAATAGTTCTGAAATCCTAATGATTGCCAAAGTACTCTTCTGAGCTTTGATTAGGGCTTGTGTTGTGCAATTATGCTTTTCTATAATTACTGTGAATTACCATCATGATATTATCATTCTCATACTTTTTATTCCTCAGAAATTGTCAGAATTTCCTGCAGCTAAAAATGGATTTCATTTGCATTACCACAAGCTTTGATTGTTTAATGAAAAATAATTCCATGCAGACTTTTATGTTAAATTGTCCATTTAAAATTTTCCTGTTATCCAGATTATGTTGAAGTGCTCCTTCTTTCATTTATCATTTGGCTTTATTATCACAGTTACTGCCCTCGCTTTATGCTAGATTTTGCAGAGAAGGAAACAATGAAAGGCATTTTTATTCACATCCTTCTCTTCTGCCTGGAAGCTCTCTGCCTGCATGTTCTTCCTTCTCCTTAAAACTCCTCATCTGGAAGGCTTAAAAATGCTAGCACTCTTCAGCAAAATGTGGTAGCTGTGCTAAAAAGATTATTTTATTTTGGCTTAAACCTGGTTGCATTAGGGTCCATGGAAGGCTATCACTGACTTGTCTAAGGCTTACAACCATGCCCAAAGCGAGTGAGCTGACCAAAGGTCCTGCTTGTCTATGCCTGAGGGTGGCTGGGCATTTCCCTCTCAAGCTCACGTGTAGGGGGTTAGCGTGTGCTTCCTAAGAAGGCTCCTCTCTCTGCTAGTGGTATTCAGCCACTTCTGTCCCTCTCTGTGCTAGTGGCACTCAGCCACTTCCGTCTCACTGCCGGAAAGCTTTGGGCAAGCCTGCATACCGTCACGGTTCTCAGTGCTGCACCAGCTGGCAAACTCACAAGATGACCTCAAATGACAACCATTTTTAAAATTGGCCCTGATTCTCAATTTGAAGCAAATCTCAGGACTGATTTTCAAAGTGTTCAAACTCCCAGTAAGCAGTGTTGATTAACTTTTTGTTAATGGATGGATACTTAACAGTCTTGGGAAAAAAGTGAAAGACCACATCACCTTCCAAAACTAAAAAAGAAGGCCTTATTTCCATGTTTCACAATGATTTTTGTTTATGAGCAGGAAAAAAATAGACTTAACTTCAAATACTGGTTTTTGAAATCATCTTTTTTCCCATTTTTATATACTGATTTTTTTCCTTTTCTCAGTCATTTTACAGAATGCCTCCTGATATCTTATGAAGCAACACTGGTTTTGAAAGCTTCCTAAAGACTGCTCCACAGTACCTTGCATGAGTGTAACGTTTGGGTGAATGCTCAAAGCATGTGCTTAGCGACGCTGTAACGAAAATGTAGCTTAAGCCATGATCAGGCCTGTTTTCAAACCACTTTATGGGAGCAGAGAGGAAAGGGCAATTGGCTTAGAAGACTTCTGGATACTGTACGCATTTCAAAAGTCAGAACCAGTAAGATTGATTCAGAAGCTGTGTTGCAAATATCAGATGCTATTAGAGAAAATATGGGTTTATAATGTTAGAAAATACACATTAGCCTTTTTCAAAAGCATTAAGAATTGTAAGAAAACACTAAAGAGATATGAACTTCCTTATGAAGTAAGCACATATATAAGTAGATGGGTGAGTGGGGATGGAGAGAATCTATTCCTGAAATCAACAGGAACTCAAGTAATGTTTTCTTAATTTATATTAAAAGGTTTCATTTCTATCGCAACTGAAGCTCATCAACATTTTGCTGCCTGTATTTAAAAGCCTTCACTGTTCTAGTTTTACTAAGAGAGTAATTTATTAATTTTTAAAATAGATTTTGTTTGTTTCTCATATCTAAACCTATTTTGGGATGCATTCACAAATGCCAGACTTGAACAAAAAGATGGCCTAGATATCTCTAAATGTATATTGTGTATTTAGTTACGTGTGCACAGATATTATTTTGTTCCTTTCTCTCTCTCATTTCTTTGCAATCCTTTTCCCGTCTTCTGCTTTTCTACTGGTTCCATTTTCACCTCATATATGCATCTGATTTTTCTCTCACCTACACACAGGTCTCCTATAAAGTGCTAATGTAACACGTGTGGGTCACAATTTCACACTTGTAATATTCAAGTAAGTTCAAAGTTACTCAGAATAAGTTTGACCATGTCTCTATATATATTTAAAGAAACTAAAGCCTGGACCAAATGAAGGGGGAAAAAAACATTTTTCAAAAAAATCTTATAGAAGAATATATTTTTTCATTTTCACCATGGTTAATAACAAATAGAGATATTTCATCTATAAGTTTAGTGTGGGAAAAACTGAGTTCATGTTGAACATCTGTAGACTGTATCTTCTGAAGCAGTGCTCCACCATTAAGATTTTACAATGAGAGCTACAGAATGTTGACTTTTGAAGCAGCAACACAGATTCATGAAATCACTTCTTTTCGTCTGTTTGTCAGAGCTGTGAATGTGTTTGCATTGCTTCCTAGATGAATCACTGTTCCACACAGCTGTGTACACGTTCTGATGAAATGGAAGTAAGCTACATGGCCACCTCGGACATTGACTTGACGTACAGGTTCTGTACCGCCTAACCCACTTAGGGCTGCCAAGCAAATGAGCTTTGCAGTAACACCGACACTGAGATGAGCAGATTGCACACTTCCATCCCAGTCTGCTTCTTATCAGTTCTACTCGAAGTCACACTGTTTAAGGAGTGTTATTATTAGATATCCAAAACAACGTTACATAAACAAACAAGCGGGAGCAAGTCACATATCAAGTGCTGACCCTGCCAGTGAGCCAACCTTCTCTGACTGGCAATGTAAAATATTAAAGAAGCTCCCATCTATACTTCATGGAAACTTCCACTCTACCACTCACACGGTCACTGCCCCATCTTAGTCCTCATACGGTAGGTCAGCACAGACACTGCCTGTCTCAGAATTTATTTATTTTTTTTTATATATTACAGATCAGCTTCAAAAGCCTAGGAGAGGAGCTAATCCTACACACATGTGCCTCTGGTGAGATGGCAACTGTCCCTGGCTAAGGAATTAACACCCCTTTTAAAGTTATCCTCTTTATTCTGAGCTTCCAGAAAACAAATCAAATCCAGCATGTAGCAACTGCCTGTTTCAAATCACCAAAAGCCGTCTCAGATCTTGGCGCTGTAGACGCTGTCTGCTAGAATAACCTCAGGCACACTGTTACAATTGAATCACAACCAGCGACACCCTCTTTCCCATCCGCTGACTGAGTTACCTCCACTGTCTACAAAGAGGGTTCCACATGCTTTCAGGCAGGGAGCAATGTGCTGGACAACAGCAGGAATGTATTATTAAATATTTCTTTTATCTTCAGTTACAATAGCCACAAATTTAGCCAGTCCCCAAATATTTTCCACGAGAGTATTGCATCCACAAAGGTTCCAAACCCTGGAGACAAAAGAGGTGACTGGGATATTATGGCTCTTCAGTCACTTTTATCTTGCCCAATCAATATTATCCGCCAAACCTTGAAGAAAATACGCAGTTACATGCCACAGTACAAGATGAAATGTATCCAGTCATCTGTGTGGCTGCATTTCCTGACAGGCCTCATATTCTTCCTATGAGATATTACAGGTTTGGCTTTTGATCTTTCACTACAATTTAAAGTCTATTTAAGAGTGTTAGAAATATTTCAGCTCCCTAGAGATTGCCTGTGATCAGAGATGTAGTCAGTGACCTGAGTGATCCTTTCTGGTTCTAGGTTTTTCTGTGCTCCCAGGAATTAACTTTGCTATTGACCATGCTATGCCAGCACTGAACTCTATGTACTAGAGTAGCAATATTACTTCACTATTGCAACTTACCGTGTAGCTTGACTGATTTCCCTTCTGTATCAATTGGAGGTCCTGTCACTGACTGTGGAAAATGCCAGCAAAGAACTATTTGTATGAATTGTTTAATAAGCTCAGGATTACTCTGTGCACTTGCTTTACATATAGGCAAAAGGCGTTGCTCTTCCATCCTCTTAGAATGTGCTGCAGAAAACAGTAGAGCTGCCTGTCTGCAGAGATGGGAGGAAATCACATGGACCGCTGCACCCACATCCCTTCAGGGAGGGACACAGCTCAATGAGCTCATATCCATCAGCATATGGATATTCTGCTTATAAATTCTTAAAAAACTATCTGGTTACAGCTGGAGCAGCAGCTCCAAGCTGCCTTGTGGATAACACAAAGGAATTTGGGAGATCGAACTGTCGCCCAGGAACAGTCGTGTAACCGATGAAGGCTCTTAGATTAGGCACTTCCCTCCCCATGCTACTATTTCTGTTTGCAAAGCACAGAGTTACATAAGGATAGGGAGTTGTACATAAAAAGTTGTATATAAAAACATACTCTACTTTTCACACTTCACAAACCTGCAGGAAGGTTTAAAAATGTACTGCTTTGACAGTTCAGCATGAGTGTCTTATTGGCCATGGCTGGTTCTACCTGTCACCCATAAGTCAAGTTACACAACTGTGGCCAGTCTTGAAAAGGTGTTACTTTTCTCCATACTTTACTCACATGTATGTGAATTGTGTTTATATGGTAAGAGTGTGAGTAGAAAGATACAGTCTAAACCACTCTGATAGTTGTGTACATCTCATGAAGTTCTTATCTGGATCTTCAGGGACTACATGTAGCAATAAATATGGCTTTTTGAACATGGCTATTTGAATGGGCCTTTTCGTGGGTGGCAGATATAAAAACCATACAATTGTGGCTGAATCTGGACCTTATTTGGGTTACTATATGGTAGGATCTTCTAAATAAACCAAGTTTTGCTGGATATTGTTGGCCCAACTCACTGCTGCCCAAATACTACCAAGTCACCCATTTTGTTAGTCAATTCTCAGACTGAAATTTTAATCACAATGTGTAATAAGCTGGGCCAGTCTTTTAACTGTATGCAAAGTGGATAAAACAAGAGTGCTGCCTGCCCTAGGTAAAAATCGGGGGACAGCCAGTAGTCCGTACCTCCCTTTGTATCATCCTGAAGGCAATATTTAACACCGGAGTATGGCGGCCTTCCAGTGTCTCTGAAACAAGGTGACACATTGAATACTGTAGCGCAAACATCACTGGACTTTTGACTACCACAGTGAAAGCATCCTTGGTAGCACAGCTGAGCTGCCAGGATATGTGAACAGGAGATGTAACAAGTATAAAGGTCTATCTCTGCTTGTCCTGCCTTACATTAACTCAGTCCAGATATTGGAAAGCAAAAGTTTGCAGCCTTACTGATAGGAACCAAGGTTATACAAATAAACAAACAGTTATTACAAACATGGCAGAAAGCCAGTGTGCTGAAGTGATGTTACTGACCTAGCCAGCACACTGTCTTCTCCCTGTCTGGGAAGACCCATGCAGGGCAAATGAGAGTTAAAAATTCCCCTCTACAAAAGAAGCATTGACTTTCTCATCTAGAAAACAAGTCTGGGTGGCTATTTGATCTTCCCTCAATTAGTTTCATGGTTAAAAAAAAATCCTTTTGGCTTAATGTAGCTATCAAACAGAATCAAACAAGTCCAAGCTTGTTTCTACTAAAGAAAACAGATGACTGTCATCTGGCTGCAATGGCAGCGAGACAAGCTCAGTGAGAACTGCTGCATCTGTACTGTTATAACTTGCTAAGGCACTAGAGCTGCATTTGCTTGGGATCTTCCTTCAGTCTAACACAGAGTAAGCTGGAACTGTTGTCTAGGGACAGAAGCAAACTAATTTCAAAAGAAATTCCAAAATTAGGCCAGTAGCAAAGACAACACCATGGATGAAGAGCAGTCTGTTCAGAACAGTAGAATACATCTGTAGAAATACTCCTAGTTACAGCTGGGTATAAAAATAAGCTGAGTAGAAAGTACCAGTGACAGATTATTCTTTTTCCCCTGAAAGTGAAATTTCTCACAGGGCAGTTCTTATTTCTTCTGAAGGATCTGAGTCTGGCTCCAGCCATAGGAATGCCATTTCAGGGTATCTCAACCAGAGCTCTCAGCCTGAGGACTCCAGTCGTCCCAAAAGCCAGGCAAAGGCAGGAGCTGGTGGGCAGGTGAATCCCTGCCCTGAGACCCTGATGAGCCTGGCAGGTACCAGCAAGGTGAGCGAGCGGAGGGCCATGCAGAACCCACAGGCATCGGCAGCTGCTGCAGAGGTTGGGGGACAAAGTCTAATCATGAAATACCAGGTCTAAATATTTCCTTCTTGTCGGAAAATATTGTGGGATTTCAGTCAAAAATAACTTTTCTGAATTTTTGCCTTTTCTTACCCCCCCTCCCCGAAATTCAAAAACTACCACAAGAATTTATTTTGGAAATCTGGGAGCAATATCCAGGAGACATGACTTTGACTAATGCTATTGATTACTCTCAATTTTCACTTTAGGCCTCTGAAGCAAGCTGTGTCCCAACTCTCCAATCTCCTGTTTTCTAATACTGAAATTTTTATCTTTCCTATCCTTTTTTTAATCCTCATATTTTAAAAAAGTATTATGCCAAATCTTACATATTTCTGCAGCTCAAGAAATACAGTATTCTATTGTTTAGCAAGTTTAATAACTACCATGCTGTTAAGTGAAATGTAAACACCAAATACAAAGGCCTCAGCATTTTTTGCTAATTAGGAGACTTTCAGTCTTCAGCTCAATAAATAGAGCAGCTAATCTTTACTTTTCTAAGACAGAGAAATGTTCCAACAAACTAGGAGACAGATGAGTGAAATCTTAGAAATAATAAGCATTACTAGTTGTCACAAGAATACTGTAAGATGTTCAAGACAAAAGAAGGCTACATGTAGTGGTATCGCCCCACAATTTTTTGTTTTGCAGTTTCATTTTTAATTCGTATTTCTTTTTTGTTTCCAGTGGCACTGCTCACCCATGTAAAATCTGGAGCCATTGTGTAAAGCAGATTCAGAACCAGCATATTGCTAAATTGTGACATACCAGCTCTTTCCTCTCTAATCTTAGTTTCTGTCAAGGGTTTGAAGTAGATTCAACCGGTATCTTCAAATCACCAAAAGAACTTTCTGACACAAAATTCCTTCTTGAGTATCTATATCCACTAATGGCATTTTGAAATTATATTTTAACACCACTGGCAAACATAAAAAACAGTCTTTCAAAGAAAGTGAGGAGAGGTTACTTTGACTCTGGCACCATCTATTGAAGAGTGAATAAAAGTGCCTGGACTACCGGACCAAGAAAAGATATATTAATCAAGGAAGTATACCTTAATTTCTTCAGACATAATATTGCACTGAGAAAATTTCTATTTTCTCATCTCCAAGAAGGCTTTCACTTACATCCTTGAAAAATATTTTCTTAGCTTCCTGTTACTGTTGACATTCAACAGACTGCTATGGTATAATGTAATAGGATCTTTCCAGTCTGTAAGATAACCACTACAAATAAACAAAAAGTTGCTTACACTGACTTTGCAAGCAATTCTTCACTGCACAGACACTGAAGAGGAACAAGCTATTTCAGTGCAACTGCCAGGAATGTTCTTAGCTGTGCAAAATCCATTTAAACATGAATGTGCCAAGCCTCACATGAAAGCTTAATTTAGAGAACAGCTTTCTTTTTCTTACCTTTCTAAAGATTTCATTCTCTCTTCCTAGACAGACTACCTTCACCATGCATTAGCAAGCAAATCATAAATAGTAAGGAACTGCAATTTGTGATTAATATTAAAATTAAAAATGTTTCTAAGTAAAAACTTAATAAATGCCAGCTTTTCGCTGGGTTTTATGGTTACACCAAAGCATAAAAGCTGAGTTTCGTACATTTTTGCCACTAGTGAAAAGACAGTATTCAAACAGAGAACAGCATCTGTACTAGAAATAATAATTAAAAAAATTGAAAATGGCTGCAAACATCAAGTCCATGACAAGCAGTAACCCCTCACAAGAAATTATGCGCTCAAGAAAAATACTATATTTTATCTCTTTTTCTCCGTCACACACATTGTTTTGGTCTACTACAGAATCTAGAATTCCAAAAGAGGGTAAACAATTTTAAAGTCTAAGCGTTTAGGGGAAAATAATGGGTAATGTTTGCCTCTGTATGCATGCTTAAAAATAACTCACTTAAAACAGGAACAGAATTTTAACTGTCATCAAAACAAATAGAAACAACTAGGGGTTACTGCACCTTCAGAAGATGAAGACAGAGGATAGTAAGTGAAAAAATGCTGCAAAATAATAAGAATTGATCGCTTGTACCTCTAAGCAATGAAATGAAGACAAGGAATATTGTCTTAAGCCTGCTGGACATTCAGAAGAACAGAGTCGTCATGCTTGCAGGGTCTGCTGATTAATGCTTGGCTTTAGTGTAATGTAAGATTTATTGCATTTTGCCTGAAGTGGGTAATTGAATAATCCCTCTAAAAAACAGTATTTTTTCCATGAAGTTCCTAGAGTTAATACACACCAAGTCTCTAAGCAGCAAAAGAGAAACAGCTAGGCATCTACCTGTGGAAATCATTGGACATAATTCACAATGCACAAGCATCACTTTATAGAAAAAGCAGAACACTTTATATATCACTTTAAAGTGTTTTAAAGGAAAGAACAAATAAATTATTTTAAATACTGTCTATGTACACATATCACAACTGGTTAAATTAACAGTGGTTCTTAACTTCACATCTTTTTATATCACACTAACTCCACTGAGTCATTTAATACTATTTGTACACCATACAGACTAAAATCAGATTCAAACTCAAAGACACTCTGACTCAAATTCAGTTTCCTTTTGGTAGTCTTTCAAGCTGTACTAAAAAATATTTCCAGTGGGTGGGAGATACAAGAGCAGGTTCCAAAGATACTACTTATGCTCTTGAAAATTAACGGAAATGTGGGGAAAATGAAAGAAAATACATATGGATTGTTCCTATGCTTGAGGCTTATAGACCCTGTCTTATAAACTGGTTATAAGGCTTGGACAATCTACCAAAGATCCAGCATGGTACCATCTAGCAAGCACTATGAACAAGTGGAGGATATAAGCTCTGACTATATTCCAGAGCGGAAATCACCAAAACTAAGATTCTGACAGACAACAGAATAAAGTGGGCTCCACTTAAAACCCTGAAACTAAACTAGTAGAACATTAGAACATTTTCATGGCAGCCCAGATTTTCCAGAAAGTTGTTATTTCTGAAGACACCTGACATGCGGTAACAGCATCTTAACTTCTACTGAATCATACATAAACCAGATCAAAGAGGTAGACAATAATGAATATACTTCCTAGGGTTGGGTTACAACCATACAAAGTGTAGGCTAGATTAGGAAACAGAAGGAAGGTCAACTAACTAGCTTATGCAAAAAGAAACTGAAGAAATTAAGGGCAGCATTTGGACAAAATGTGGCAACCACAAAGTCTGTCTAAGATGCTGATTATGTTAACAGAGAAAATTGATTTCATAGTGCCTTTCAAAGCACCACAAAATAATACGCAATATTCTGAAATCTAATAATATCAAATCTACCAATATCCTCAAGTATAGAGAGAAAAAGAAGCATATAAAGAAGTGTATGTACTTTAAAAGTATTACCTGCAACTGTTAGCACACCTCTTGATATTCTTATCAGAAGAAAGCTCTGAGCAGATTCAGTGAGAGAAAAGGAAAATATCAAGTCCTTAGATTGTCATTAAGAATGCTGTATGGAGAAAAGGCAATAAAAGTACTGGCTAGTGTAGTTACCTGTGGGCTCCACTTAAAACCCTGAAACTAAACTAGTAGAACATTAGAACATTTTCATGGCAGCCCAGATTTTCCAGAAAGTTGTTATTTCTGAAGACACCTGACATGCGGTAACAGCATCTTAACTTCTGATTATCAGGTTGGTTCTAAGTTCAAGGTTAAAAAAAAAAAAAAGTCAAAACGGAGAGCTCAGCAACATTTAAGGACATTCTCCATGATATTCTTAATACTGATTTTTACCACAAAGCTATGGAAATATTTCAACCTTCAGCTTTAGCAGACATTCTGAACCCTGAACTATGTGCATTTTCTTCTTAGGACATATGTAATACAACAGCTACCAATGCAAACCTATGAACTTCAACAGATTTATGCTCATAGCTCTGCTGAAGTTAGTTCCAAGTATCACATCCAACTATTTGGTTGGAAGCTTCTGAAACCATAAACATCAGTATGGGACAAATTCAGTCCTAGTGTTAGTAGATGTAGCTTAGCAAAAGCCAGTGCAGTCATAAAAGATCTGACAGGTTTGCATCTCTCAATGGGTTGAAAGCTACATGTGACTGTACAGCGCATGCTATCTAAACCTAATAAGTGCCAAAAGAATAAAGTCACAGTATTTCTCCTGCTAAGTCTCCATTAACTTATTTTGAATTAGCAGATACAAAAGCGTATCAAAACCAAATGCCAGAAGTTCTGAAAGAACATTGAAAGTATAATTCAGAACAACAATAAAAATAGAAAAGCACTAAACAGCAAAAAAAGCTTGGAGAAAAAGTCAATTCTCAGGAAATCAGCTGAAGTATCCCTCGGCTTTCCTAACTGCCCTCTGGTCTTTGCTCTCATGCCCTTCAGGTTTCTCCAGGTGTCATACAGATAGATGAAATTTGCACCGTGACCTGAAAGTCAACAGATTTAAGCAGTTCTGGAGAGATAAGTGAAATTCGAAGAGGAGAAACTAACCTTACCGACTTAAACACCAAGCAGTGGCACAAGCATCTTCTTTGATGGGCTGGTGTACCATTTGGAGAGACATCACCTCCAAAAGCAGGTTGTTGTGTCTGTCACCATTTTCATAGCTTCTCTGAGTCATGCTGTCTGAAAATACACTTTCTGGAGGCCATGTAAAATCAGCTCCTCAGTGAATGTAAACTAATACATAATAATACATTTTTCAATGGAGTCAATAATTCAATACCTAGCCATGACAACTCAGAATTCGTGCCCTAGTTTTTCAAAGATCTTTCAATCTTTGTTTTTCACCTGGCCATGACAGCAAAATGGCCCTTTAGCTGGGGCGTGCAACTTCCACTTCCAATATTATCCTCAGTGGGTTAGAGAGCTGAGAAAGCTGTGATTCTTTTTTCATTAATGAAATGTTTCTCAGGCTGGGTTGCCAGTGATATAATACATTTCAGACATTCTTCTTCTCTGAATTAATGCATATGGGATTACTAATGTAGCACTTTTGACATGAGAGAGCTTTATTGATTGTGTACTTCATGTTACATAACTTCACTACAAACACCAATGGAAATATTAGAATTCTCTACTCATATTTTTATCCTTCACTTTGAAGCATCTGGTAATCTCAGCCAGGTATGAAATAAAATATGGGCCTCCCATAAATTCTCAGGATACTGTCTACTACTTTTTCTCCCAGATAAAAAATACATTTTTAAAATACGATGCAGTCATTTAAAATTTGAAAACAGTATTATCACAACATACATAGTAAGACAATGGAAGAATGAGGGCATATTTCTGGTACAAATGCATACTTAGACAGAATAAATAATATTTGCATCCTACAAGCATGTATAGCATAGTATTACCTTGGGAATTCAGGGCAAAGAAACAGGTCAGGTGGGACATACTGCTCCAATATCTCCTAGGGAGTGGAGGTGTTTGTTTTGGCTCCTGTTAGAGTAGACTAATAGCATGTCTATGAGAAACATGGGAGTTGTTATTTGAAGAGAAGTTACTCAGTCTTGAAAGAAAGCAAGCAGCGTGAGCTGCCAGTCAAGATGGAGGGGAGAACAGGTTTCTTCAGTGTGAACAAAGGACTTTTGCCCTTGGAGTAGAAATGATAAGAATACAGAGAAGATGAATCTAACTGACCATCAGAGCAAATGAGGTTCACAAATGTTTCATACAGACTAGAGAGCCCTGGTTGGGGATGTAACAACAAAAATGGTCTTGTTTGTGCGACAAAATTCTGTTCAGCTTTTCAAATGGCTACTTTTCCACAAAAATATTCCCTTCAGTAATGGAGAACTGCACACATTAGGCTGACTTTGGCACTGACACCACAGATCAGTCATATATTTAAGCATGTAATTAGGCTCAGGCTGTGGTCAGATGCTCTTCTGAGTGAAGCTGAACTGGATTAGCAGGGAACATGCACCATTCACCCTGCCTATCATCAACGCATCTCCTCGGCAGGAGATCACTGGCTTTTCAGGAGTGCTTGCCTCCCAACATCTAATCATGCCCTAACCCAGGTTCAAGATAGTTTATATAAGTATTACTGTATTTCCTGGTACATTTGATCAAACTGGATAAAAAAGTGATGATATCTGCATTGTACTGTCTGATCTGGGGAAGGGGAAAGAGGGGGAGATAAGAGGTAACTATAGAATAACGGGACAGTAAACAGGGAAGCAGTGAAAAGGAGCCAGAAATGGGCACAGACAGGGGGGGAAGGGATTTGACTCAGCTGCAACTAGAAAAGCAGGTCATACAGAGCCCCTGAGCAGATGCTTTGCTGCCTTGCCAAGTCAAAGCCTCAAAGCGAATTGCACCAGTGTGAAACTCTGATGAGGTCAGAACCAAGAGAGGCAAAGTAAGAGTTTGCTGATAAAGGCAGCCCAGCCCTGAAGAGTATGGCATAATATTTTATCCAAGCAATTCTGCCGCTGAATTAGAAAATACAAGAGACTTTTAAGGGAGGTGGGGGGGAGTTTATCACGATACAGACTAATATGGAAAATTATTAGAGTAAGAACTCTAAATTCTTGGGCCAATAAAGCTACAGAAGAAACTAGCGTCTTATAAAAATGCAGGCAGGGAACTAGGTCTGATTGGATGATCAGTATTTGTGATGCTAATTTTGCATTTCCCATTAAGCAACCAAAATGCATTCTTTCATGTAGAATTTAGCAATCTGGTAACATAAAACATTACATAGTAAGTTCTGTTTCAGACAGATGCTAACAGAGAAAAAAAATGGAAAGGGAAGTCCAGACTCTATAAGTAAATTACAGTGAGGCCCACTGGGGACCATATAATATAATAGGATGGCAGTTTGGAATGGCTCAAATATTTGGGGGGGGGGAAGATGGGATTAAAAACTAGGAGTAATGTGAGATAGCAAATCTTGCCAAAATATTTATGTGCCTCTGACCTAGGCAGGTTAGATCTTCAGATGAGAAACTGTTTGTAACAAGGGCAGCTAATAAAAAGTAAAATTTATGACTTTCTCATTGTAAACGCTGCCCCAGATGTTCAACCACAAGGTACATAGGTTAACCACCCAACCAAATGCAAGGAAGAAGATCAATAAAACAACATCAGGGTATCTTTTTACCAGTAAAGGCAGAATATCTGACTAAAGAGCAAACAGTATATGGTATCTCAGATGACTCCTTAAAACTCTAGCCATAAAATTATTAAGGATGTTAATATAAGAATTGCAATATGAAGATCAAAGACCGTATTTTATACTCTTCTTCTTTACAATGGGAGAAACAGCAGTTTTCAGAATCTGGACAGGACTGATATTATCCCTGATGGATTATGAGAAGTTCGCATAAGAAGATAAAACCCCTAAAGTATGACAGATAGAATCATCTTGTCCTTTAATTTGATCAGATATAAATTCACGTAGACTTTGTTCCTATTATAACAATAATCTATTGTCTGAGTTTCTGCACAGGAATTAGAATTACTAGTATTTGTGACCTCAGTGCTGCACACTACTGTAATCCTTTACTTCACCCATCAGATGGTTTCTGATATATTAGATATGGATTATACGTATGTATATATAAAAGTATATATACATATATATTATATATATGTGTGTGTTATATGTATGGCACTGCCATACTACATATAAATCTGATTAATCACCATGTACCATTCATATTCTACAGCCAAGAGTATCCAGAGCTATAACTGTTGAAATACAAGATTTCCCTTGTTGTTTGCTGCCTAAGTCCAACAAAGCCTTCGTCTTAGCTTAAAATGCCTGTTGTCAGTTGCAAATAGTCTTTCTGCTATTATTCATAAATTTTAAGGCTAGATGCATGCTTATGCTAATCCTCATAATAAAACAGCAATAAATTTGCCACCGGTAAAGGTGAATGGTTCCTGCAAATGATGGAAGACTAGAATAAAAGATTTTGGAATGTTTATGTGGACCAAACATTCAAAAAAATTAAAGTATTTTCCAGCGTGTAGTTTTCTGTTTATTTTTTTCAGTGTTGAGGTTCAGGACCTCTCAATTACATTTCACATAAAATGCAGTCTTCCTTGCTATTGCTTATTATATACTTCGGAGAATTTTTGCTATTTTATTTTCAGAGACCATTGAAGAGATACATATAGAGCATATTTTGCCTCTGGTAAATTTGTGAGGACACCAAATGCTTGGTTTTCCTAACTTGTTTTTGTGCCTTTAGCTGACAAAATAATGAGAATGAAAGATGATTTTTTTCTTCCATTTGAAAGACCTTAAGCATAAATCAGTGGGTGAAACAGCTTCAAAAGCACATAAATGGTCCTTTTTAAACTTCTTATATTAACATCCTTAATTAGCTTTGCATATGAGACAAATTAAAGCAGTTGCCAATTGACAAAAGACTAGAAATAAACAGATGGAAAAGAATCAGCAGAGCTCTTGAAAATTTCTGGAAGCCAAGCTAGAAAGTCAACTTTTTAAAAGGTTGGACAAGGTGTGCAGGGAGTAATGGACAAATCATGTATTATTTTTGCTTCTTTGTTTGATTTTTTCAGGCACATAGTATGATTAAGAAACATTCTTGCATGGTATTTGCATCTTGGCTACTTTTTCACATTCATTCCAGATGATGCAGTGTGACAGGACTCAGGTTTCAAGTGCTAGCCCAGTGTTCCTGGTTAGCCAGAGCTTGATTTCAG
The DNA here is from genome assembly GCF_028389875.1 of Rhea pennata. NCBI lineage: Eukaryota > Metazoa > Chordata > Aves > Rheiformes > Rheidae > Rhea > Rhea pennata. The sequence goes on from NC_084666.1 coordinate 59,415,003, forward strand.
GAATTCAGCTTTCAAGTGGACTATAGGTACAAGGATGCAAGATATGCTAATGTGTTCTTCAGAGTTCAAGAATGAATTATACTATGCTTATAAACATACATAGCTGATGAGTATTGTTTTTAATACTAGAGCAAGGGAAACTTAAAAAGTGCAAACTATTTCATATTCTTTTAAAGTATGAGTTTCCTTTCATCTAACGCCAGGTGTAGTTTTAATGTCAGTTTTCAGCTGCTTTTTTTCTTCTTTTAATTGGCTGTGTCCCAGGATAGAAAGAGTTGCTATAATTTCCCACTTATGTTTCCATGATTTTATTCATTCTTATTGTATAATTTTTCACAGAAAATAGTCACATCATTGTTTGAAATAATTATGTTCTATAGCACTCCATGGCAGTAATGTGAGGCGGCATCTTTTTCACTGTTTCTACAATTATCATTCCAGGATTATTTTATCAACATTTCATTTGCTAACATTCAGTCCAATGAGTGCTCACATGTATGATGTATCCTTCATCAGCTGTATTCCCCAGTGCTTTTATTACACATGAAAATAAAAATGAAGAATCTAGAATGGGAAGTCTGATGAATTATTTCATCCTTGTTGCTGTCCTACTATCTGTTGGTGCTCAGCACATGCAAACATCATCACTGGTCAGACCAAAGGTCCATCTAACCTAGTAAGAGATGCTTAGTAAAACAAGGTACTTAGAGATTTATCCTTCCCTTGAGACACCCTCTCAGTTCCTGGCTGAGCCACTCAAGGACCTCCTGATGGCCTCTTTTCTCAGATGCCTCTTTTCTCTTATTAGGGTGAGTAGAGTCAAAATGGAGTTTGTTTTTCTGTAACATTGTACTGAGATTTTTGAAGTGTGTGCTCATCTTCTTGCTACTTCCTCTTCATTAATTGTAATAGCTGGAGATGCAGTTTATGCTCCGAACAGTCAGAAGACAAGTTCTGTTTCCACATATAAGATTGTTCTGCTGTGGGATTGGGGAAAGACACTTTTTCCGTTTCCTCTCATACTCATTATTGGTATGGTGCTTAACATACACGGGTTTCAGCTGGAACTTTAACACAGTGCAACAACACAAATAGTAACAACAACACTGCACATTCCATTTCTTGACCAGTGAAAATAGCTGCAAACGTGGAACTTGGACCCTTAGTCTTCTACAGTCAGCATGTGTATTTTCTTCCACTGCTCTTCTCCACTTTTGCTAACACTGCTTATTTCTCTTCGTGTCTGAGGTAGATACATTCCCACAAATTCAGTTTTCACTGATAAAAGAGGGCTTTTTTTGGCATTTTGGTAGCAGACTTTTGCTTCTGGAACATGGTCCTGCTTTCACTTACATTGTCCCTTCGCAAAAGCAAGGATGGAATAAAGGGTACTTAAAGACAGAGTTGAAAGCTGCAAAGAAGCTAGAAAGCCCTTAACCTAGTGTTAAGGGTTATGTAGTAGAAACCGGGTAATCCACCACATTGGATTTGCTTCTAAAATGTTTTTTTTTTCATTAAGTTACAGTTTCAGCCTCTCCCCTAAACACCACCAAACTGCTGTGCCTGTCTTCAACAGCCTGTGTTTCTGGATCAAAACTTACTTTTTTTTCCTGGAAGAACACTATTGTTTAATATGTCATTTGCAACAACAGAGCTGTTAGGCTAATGGTAAATCTAGTCCAAATTTCACTTCCTTTCACATTCCGTTTTTGCTGAAATGAAGTAAATAAGAAAAATACAGAAACTTCAATGGGAATAATCTTGTGCAGATGGAGGAAACCCAGATGCAGCACTTTGTCAGTCAAAGGAGTCCGAAGGACAGATGTGTCATTTGTTAATCATTCAGAAAACCCTTGTGATTAGAAACTCCTAGATCTTGAAAAGGCCAGCCAACTAAAAAAGACAATGTGCTCCAGCACTCTCAGTACTCCATTTGGGAGAGTAAGCAGTTTGCTCGGCCAAACATAAGTAAGAACAATGTAAATAAAGTTATTACACATAAAAATCAGAGTATATGCCCTGGGGATGGGGAGATTTCAGTTCTATAAATCAGCCAGGAAGATCTGGCAAAGTTCATTGTCCAACTGGCTTACAAATTCAACCGGAAGACTAGCCCAGACACGTCTTTAAGAAGTTTAAGGAAAAACAGAGGCAAATTCAAGCCAATGAGTTTAAATATTATAAAAGACAAGTGAAAGCCATTAGTAAAGAATCTGAAAGTAATACATTGTGAGCCCTATAGTATCCCCCAACTCTAATCAGTATAAAGGTGGAGGAAAAGCAGAAGGTAGCTAATGAGAACAGAACTAATCTATATAAAAGCCCAGAACTAACATATGTAAAAGCCCAAAGTCATGTGGAATACAGAAAGAGATCAGCACATACTGAATTTTCATATGAGTGAAAATAAATGCCTCTGTTTTACATAATTCACTCAATACTCTTGGTCAGGGTTTGTAATTGTTACTTGTTTAATCAATTTCATATTTATAAAATATTTTACATTAATAATTATTTATATTATGTAAGGCATAGTCCAAAACAGAGGCTACAGTTGCTAAACATACAAAGATGAAGTATACAGCTGCTGCCCCCAAACATGGACAAATGGATAATACAAAAAAAAAAAAATAAAAAACAGATTAGTCAACAATATGATCAGTCATTTCAGCACATCATCAACATAACTATTATCAATATTTCTTCAGACATCATGATATAGTAGGGATATCACAGATGCTGAAGAAGCACTTTGAAGTAGCTTTGCTAACTCATGGGGAGTTCCTTCTGAACATGAAGGACAACTTGGGAGAAAGCATGAGATGCTTGTCTGGAAATCTAGCTAATGGAAAGACACTCTCATACTGGAAATCAGTGAGAGATGTTTGGCAGAAGTAGCAGAGCAGTGATAGAGCAGTGTGGCTCACAGGGTAATCACAGCAGAGGAAAGAGGAACAGAGATTGTGTTGAGCCAAGCTGGTGGCAAAGCATTCCAGAATGGAAGCTAATGGGGAATGACAGAGAATTCAGTCCGGGCTAAAGGATACCACTGAATGTCCTTGCTGAGAGATTTTCCAAAGTTAAGATGTAGAAGGAAAACAGGAGGAAACTAACGGCACAAGACTCCCACAGAAAAGAGGAGGGAACTGGAGAGGATCTGTTGGTGAGACACGCTGAAGGAATGAATAGGGAGATAGAAAAGGAATCAGAAGATGGCAGCACAGCAGCCAGATCAGATATGATTTCAAGCAGAAAAGCGCAGTTGGCTAGGTCAAAGGCGATGAGAAGGGACACTGAGCAGAGCCTTGGCTCACTCTGGATGGAACTGCTGTCACACTGAGTTATGAGGCAGCTGCCGTGACCTCTAGCAAAGGCTTGGCTCAGATAAGCACCACATTTAAGCACTGACACATGCTGGAATAGAATGGTACCATACAGTAAAATCATTCCCTTTATTATTTTTAGGTATAAAGATTGAGTACTGAACGGCTTTACTGTCCTTCTGTTGAGACCATAACAACTGAAATCATACATGAACAGTAGGACTCCAATTTGCAAAAGACTGTAAGTAAAAAATCTTTGGACACAGTTTAGTAAATTTTTTCAGTCCAACTGAATATTAAGGCCTGGAAATAACCAAGTAAACACACCTTTGGTTGTGCCACAGGCAAGCCCCTGGGTAAGCCATGCACCCTTTTCTTCCATCCTTTTCTACCAGCAGTTTTTTCTATAAATCAAAGTTTACTATATTATCATAGGTTTTATTTGTCATGTTTATCTTCAGTCTCATGGCCTGAAATACTTCCTTAGTCTCTTAATCAATCTGCCTGCTGCCTGCTTGCAACCCCTTTTTCTAGAAATTATTTACACATCTAGTTTTGTAAAAACAATAAAAGGAGGAGAAGAGTTAACAGTTACTTAAGAATAACTAAAAAAAAAAGCAATTGATAATTTTCCAAACTCTCTAAAAATACGAGAATTATTGTATATAATAAACTGTGTGTAAATATATATATACACATATACATATGCATATACATATATATACACACACAGTTTATTATAAGCTCTTCTTCCTTCTGGTACTTTAAGTAGAACTAAATCTGAAAGACAAAATTAGTTCTACAGTTCCCATCAGCCAGGATTTGCAAGCTTAACCATTTATTTAATCAAGTCAATCCATATATGAAGAACTGGGCAAGATGTCATAATATTTTATTAATAATAATATTGATTCTTTCTCATTATGCATATTGGCTATCAGAGATTATTACATAACTAGTACACTATTTTCTTGTTTTGATTTTTTAGGATGATAAATAAGATTGACATCTCTGTGACTAGACTTTTCACTGTTCTATACTTACAATATTTTCCTCAGTAATGTTGAATTAAGAGTTGTTGAAATAAGAGTAGGGAGATCAAAAAATTCAAATTAAGTTGTTTTCTCTCACTGGGGAAACAATCAATAAAAAAATTCACTTCCACGTGGAATAACTTCATCTACCCTACAGCCAACAGTAGGTTTTGTTATTAACATCAGCAGAGTAAGCATATCCACGCATATTGCTGAAAAGCCTACTCATTTTTAGCATCAACTTTTCATACACAGTTGAAGTCTTTAGACATAATAATATTAGCAGCAATAGTGTAACATAAAAATAAACACTGTGTTGACAGTGACAAAACTACATCAGCTAACATACTATCCGGTTAAATATCAGCAATTTTGAAAATGCAAAAGAGATTTGAATAGATATGAGGTACATAAGCACTTCAAGTTTGCAGTTAATGTTTGGCAATGCTGAGACTAGGTTTTGATTCAAGAGAAAACAGTATTTAACACATAGATAATGCATTGCATAAAACAAGCAAGTGACTTGCTACAGGTGACATTATGAATGAAATCAAACTGGAGAAAATTATTTTGCTATTATTTACCTGATATCCAATACTGAGTTTTTACCTCATTAAATTATTTTACAAATATTTTAAGTGCAGACCAAGTTTTAAGAAAGGAAGTAAAAGTTATTGAGTGTCTCTTAAGAATTAAAGAAGAATGTAAACATCCAATTTCCTTAGAATTAGATTAGTTTCTTGCTGTTTCATTTCATTTCATTAAGGTTCTAATTATCATCAGGCATTTTCTACATCAGTAATATGCATTTAAGAAAGGAATGCTTGTCAGATAAGTAACATCTGCCAAGAATGTATATATTTTATGTTGTATAGTATGTAAACAAATTCTAGATTTATATGAGGTTTTTTTAAATTCTTACTAACAACCCTGATGGACAGCAAGTAATAACACAGATAAGCCAGTACAGCAGTCCTGGAGCAAAATATGTAGACATGTCAATTTATGTAGACCAAGATTTAGTTCTTTTTGTTGGTTTTGAGGAGCAGTGTTGCCAGCTGCCATAAAATGCATAAACAGTTCAAAATCTGTAATGGCTCCTTAAGACAGCTGCAGGACTTTAAGCATCTACTTTTCTTCCTCAAAAGACTTCATGAAATATATCATTTAGTTTCCAAAATGGATAGCTATTTCAGAAACCATATACCAAAAATACAGAGAAAAAATGTATATTTTTCTATTAAACTAAATATGGTGCTGTGGAATAGTCCAGCCAGTTAATTCTGGGCATCTTGTCCTAAAACTAAATATTGTTAGAAGACATATAGGCTTATATCCTTGCCTAGTGCAAATTACAGTAGATCAGTTTAATAGTTTAGTCTAATAGTTCAGACATACTAGTCAGCTGACTTCCAGGTGACAGTCCGGCTCAGAGCCTTTTCACAATTTGTCATTCTTAGTACAGAGATTAACTCAAAGTGAGCAAAGTTGTATCAGTTAGTTCAAAGTCTACAACTCCATAACGGCGGGAAGTTTAGACTTAGGTAAAATTTGAGCAATAATAAACACACCCAAATCTTTGTGCCCTTCATGCTATTGTTGCTCACTGCCACCGGCCAGATTTCACCTCCCTCTTCTACATTACTTCAGAAGTCATATAGTTACAACAGTCCTAAGCATAAAGGAGAATTTCTGCCAGATGGGGAAAATGGATTATGGATGAGCAGAGTTCAGGGGAAGAGAAGGAAGCATGACTCCTGTAGAATAGACAGACTTAACAGTAGAAACAGATCTGAACTCAAATTCAAGTCCAAGTAAATTTTACTAACTATTAAAGATAGTATGAAAATATGTTACGGAACAGCCACAGTAACAGCAAGTCTCTGGGCTGGGATTTATTGTTCTGGGGCTGCCTTTCTTCCTTGAAAATTAACCCTTCCATCCTCATTAGGACATGCCCTTACTCCTCCTCCTGATGCTACATCCCACAGACAGTAAGACATTGCAAACTTCGTAAAATGTTGAGCTTAAATGTTTCAAATTCTTCCTTTCCTTCCACTGCTCCATATAATGCATAAAGTACTGATACTGATGCAGAAATAAGGCAGGTATCATCCTCAGGTTCTCCGTGGTCTCTACAGAAGAATGTAAGGACTGTCTTACTGGCTTGGACCAATATGGCCAGTACACTGCCTTGGATGGCCACTAAAAGACAGTATGTAAACCTGGCCAGTTTTAGTGATCAGTTCCCTTCGTGCATCTCCAGTATCTAGAATTGCTGTACTGGGGATGACAGAGGGTATATCCCTATCCAGTATTTTTAGTGTTCATTTACAGACAGCCCATAATTCTGTCAAATCCTTTCTTTTTTGAACTTATTGATGTTGTCTGTTTCCACAATCTCTTGTGGCACCGAGATTCAGAAGTTCACTAAATGTTCTGTAAAACAAACAAGCAAACAAACAAAAGCCTCTTAATCTGTTTAAAACAGATCTCTTCCTAGTTTCATCAGTTGCCTCCAAACTCTCAAATTGCAGGATTAGGTGAACATCAGTACCAAATTCTCTGTATCTGCAGCCTTCCTGACTTTGTGAATCTCTACTATGCCCTCTTCAGCTTTCTCTTGTCCAAACTGAAGAGCCTTTCTAGTCACTGGGTAAGCCAGAGACCCCAACCCCATGATGATATATTTTCATTGCCCTTCTCTATGCCTTCTCTAACTTCATGGCATTCTTCTTCACATGTAGAGACCAGAACTACATGCAGTATTCTCAAGACGTGGGCTCATCGAGATTTTGCACGGTGGCATAATTACACTTTCTGTCTCGTTATCGATGTTCTTCCCAAGATGCCCAGCATTTTGTTTATGTTTTAGCTGTCACTGCACATTAAATCAATGAGTTATTGAAACTGTCAATGACGATAAAATCTCTTTCATGAGTTATAACCTCCATCTCTCAGCTCAGAATTATGTAACTATGGTTTATTTTTACCAGTCATTTGCCATCTTTTGCCCATTCACTCAGTTTTCTGAGGCCCCTATGTATTTCTTTTAAGTAAGCATGACATTTTTTCTACTTAAGCAGCTTATAAGCAGCTGATGACTCAGAATATCTCTGTTCCAACCCCATCTGCAGCACATCCATGAAGACATGGAATAAATCTTTTGCCAGCACTTTTAACAGTCAAAAGTGACCATTAAATCCTATCCTATGCTTTCTACCTTTTCACCAGTTTTCATTCCATAGCAGGACTTTTCCTACAATCCCATGGTGACTTCATTTCTTTAATAAACTTTAGTATGAAAAGTGGTCAAAAGCTTATTGAAAATCCACACACAGTATGTTCACCAGATCCACTTTAATCACATGCTCTTTGATGCCCTTGGAGTATTCCAACAAATTAATGAGCATTTTCCTTCACAGAAGCCATGCCAACTCTAGCCAAACCAATTGTTTTCCCATGTTTTCAGTGATCTGTTTCTTTATTATAGACTCTCCCATCTTGCCTGAGAAGGAAGTCAGACTCAATGGTCTGTAATTACTAGGATCCCTTTTCTAGGTTGGATTTCCACTGTAAATCCTCAGTCCCATGGCACAGTAGCCATTTGCTACATACCGATACAAACCTTGGACAGCAGCTCTGTAATTTCACATTATCTACTAGTCATGCACCGATTTCCTGAAGTTAAATCTATGACACAAGAATACAGTTCATCTCTCTCATCCTGCATTCCCCCCCCCCCCCCAAAAAAAAATTTGCTACTATGTCATATTCCCTGGAATCAAAGTAGCAGTATCTTTCTTCAGGAGTCTATGCCACACCAGAGCTATCTATGTGGTACCTATGCACTGACTATGGATGCTATTTGTGTGGCAACTCCTTGTTACCATACAGGGATCAAGAAAAGCCCCTGTACTCAGTCATATATATTGTGCGTCCTAAAATGCCCACTCCCTGAACCATGCTGCCACGCACATTTAGCATTACAGCTTTAAAAGTTCCAGTGGTTTAAAGAAGCTCAGTTTTATGGCGTCTTACTTTGAAAAAAATACTTTCAGAAATGCTGGGTACTTTTACTCTGAAAATCAATTATCCCTTTAAAGAGTTTGGGGTTTCAAATTAAAGAACCAAACAAAATGTTTCTGTAGTTACCATTCACAATATTGTGGCTGAGGGAAAAGCTACTTTTCAGAACCCCCCAGTTTCCTGTCTTCCCATAACAGTATTATGTAGCAAACAAAGGATCCTAAGAGTCATGGCATAAAACCCAGCAAATACAGGAAGATCTTGGAAATATCCAGACAATGCAACAGAACTGTGCAAAGTTGGTGGTTTTCCTTTGCAAGGGCTTGTGCAAACATTCTGTTATATTTCATATCTGTGGGAGTTTACATCCCCCACATCTAATTTTTAGCTACTAAGGCAAACACACATCCTTACTCTCAAAATAAACATCCCTACCTACATCTCACCTAAATTTTCCACGGTGCTGAGTTTAATAAAGTTGGATTTAACAGCATTATTTGGACAAGATTTGTTAGAAGATTTATGATAAAGAATCCTTTTTGTCATCTGTACAGGCTCACCCTTAAGCTTATAATGATTCCTACAACTAAGAGAGGAACAGAATTTGGTATCATCTGATCTTTGCATGCACTATCTTACAATACTTTGCATAACAACAGTTCTGAGAGAAAGGCAATTTGAAGATTAGCTTGGTGACTCCAGTACATAAGAAAACCTCCTTTTCAAATGGAGAGAAAACAGTGTTCATATTAACACCTTCTAAATGCAACATCAAACAAAATAATTAAGGCAAAATATAACAAAATGCACAAAAACATTTCATTTCTGTGAGCAAATTCTAGCTCCTGGCTAGTATACATCACAATAAATTTGTCTGCAGTATCAGCCCATTGGTACTGTGCCACAACTGCTAGCTTTTCTTACAGAATTAGATATTCTTCAATTATGTGAATGAAGCCAAGGTTTATAGGTGCACATTGTTACTTGAAAACCTGAACATAACCACACTGTATCTTACAGTTTAACATTTTTACTTTTTAACAACATGCTATCAAATTGTGATGCAACAAAAGTAATCAAGTACCAAAGTAATCTGAGAACTAGTGGTTTGCTCTTTCAAAATTATCTTTATTATAAAGCAGTGCAGGAAAAAAAATGAAAACTCTACTAGTACTATCAGGAAATTGAAAGGCCCTTTTCCTTTGTTAGAAATGTTTTAGAAGAACTTATTTATGAAAATATATACACCACATAAAATCGTTTCAATGACAAGTATCATCACCGAAAGACTTGGTTTAGTCATGTTTTAACAGTATGTTCTCTCTGAAACAATAGATTCAACTTTCCAGCCTTCCAGAGCAGTAGGAAATACTATATTATGTTGTTTCACCAGACTTGGATAACAGAGCTCCGGAGCTCCGTCCTTCCTACTTGCTGGCATTTACATTGCCTTAGGCTGATTTAGAAAGCCATCTGGAAATTACAACGGATTAATTAGCTGTGAGCCCATGATGTGAAGAAGGCAGATGGAAGAACACAGCACCTCATTGCTCCCTGCGCTACAAAAGTTACCCATTCAATATGGGATCCATGTCAAGTTCCCAGTCTCTTTCCCGGAAGCTTTAAAGATTCAGGCACATCTATCAATGTAACTATCATTACTCAATTGCTTTTCCTTCTAGTTCTGTTCATTGGAGATACCAATGATGACAAAGATGGTGGCTAAAAATCATGAAGGAAGGGAGCTGACAAAAGGGTGTTTTCCGCAGAAATTCTGCTTGCAATCTGCAGAACTACTGCACAATTAAGTTGGTTTTACATTTATCACTCCTAGATGTATTTCCAAAAGGAAAAGCTATGATAATATAAACCTAAATTTTGTCTAATAGGAAAAAGGTATTTGAGAATCCTCTTTGCCACTGTTATTTATATACCAGAATCACTGCACACATTATGCATGATATACACATCCATATTTTTTGCCTATGATTTTCTGCTCAGAGATACAGAAGCCCTTTACCGATGTCCTGGCATCATAATAATATAAGTACTAAGAAGTAGCTCTAATCTGAGAAAGAGGGGAAAGCTGTTTAGCATCACAAGCTTTATCTCCCCACTGAGCCTTCCACCTGCCCTCTCTCTATGCAAACTAACCAAGCAGGAAGGATGAGATGAAATATATCAAGTTATTCTTCCACATTTCTGATGACAGAGACCTCCCTCTATGGCTTTGGATTTCTAACGTTGTGGTCAGCCTGAGTTTACAAAATCCAGAGACCTGAGCGAGGTGATCTGTAGTGGTTATCACATCTGCTTCTGTGATTCTGTGATCCCCTTGGCCTAACAACTATGCAAATAGTATTAGAGGAAATAATATCAGAAAGACCGAGGATTGAAAAAATGTTATCCTGTATTTTTCATTCTCCAGTTTACTGAGCGAGAAGGTCTGCAGACTAACAGGCCGTATAATAGAAATAGTAAATACATTATTGCTCTTGATAAGGCAATTATATTTGGAGCTCCAGCTATGGACCAGCACTCTATTGTACAAGGTCTTGTACAGTCACAGAGGACTATCTGATATATGCACTACAGCAAAGTGAGAGAAGCAGAGATTATTTATTCCATTTAGAGCTGCAGATATGTATGAACTCCAAGGAGTCAAATTCTTTGTTTCTTACTGGATGCAATAAAACATTGTCATGGATATGGAAGGATGCTGACGTCAGCCTACAAAAAACATTTATGTAAAAAGCAAACTTTTCTGTCACCCTCGCCTTACTATTTTGTCAGTCATCTTCATTTGAAAATTAAGGGAAACCTGAGATAAGAAATATTATCTTTGATAAATAGCTACTCCTGCACAACAGTATCATAAAAATGTACCAGCTTAAATTTAAGTCTCACTTCTTCCAAATTTATTGCTGATGAAATAGGCATCACTGAAAACTGCATTTTCACAGGTTTTCCAAGAAATGTGGTCATAATCAATCTCTTACAAAATCAAAAACAACATCAAATGCTTGCTAGAAAATGGCTTGTAAGCAAGAGATGCAGAATTATAGTACACTTATGAATAATGTAGATCCAGAATTTAAGACAGAAGTTCTCCTAATAAGCATGGTTACAAATACTTCATTGTACTTGGATTAAAACAATCTTTTGGTCCAAATTAAAATACCAGACTTCAGTTTTGCTCATCAAGCCTTTCCCCCCTTTAAACTATGTAAGAGTCCATGTGTTGACACACAAACCTCCTGATTAGAGGCAGAAAAAAGCTACCTATTGTCCACCCCCCCCTCCCAAGAAAAAAAAAAATCCATGCTGAAATTAAAAGAGAGTCAACCTCTGCCTGTTTCATGCTGTGGTTCTTGCAGGCATCACCCATACCACTATCAATTTGTCAAACTATCCACTGACTAGCTATTTTAGACTGCATCATAAATATTTCAGAGTAGCCCAAAGGAAAGAAAAAACAGTATCTCTAGGATGTAAAACCTTTCCAGTTCATCATTATTTTCCAAGTGGATAAGCCTGAAGATCTTTACTTTTGTTCCCAGTAGAAAGATAAATGACCTACACATTTGAGGCCACACATGAAAACATCCATACTTGTCTACAACAATTTGAGGATTTTGACCCTCCTGATATTACCTAACTCTAATATACATATATGCAAAATCTTGTTTACCTTTCCCCTCCTATTCTTCTTTCCTCTTCTTCCTCTCTAAACCACTTCACTACCCATGTCTTGGCATATTGAAGTCCGCATGTTAGGCTGCTTTTGATTTGTGAGGAGAGTTACAATAGCTAATTACAGAGCACGATCTTCTGTGACTCAAACATTTTGCATTTATAGGCTCTTGATATAGTCCAGAGCAAGAGACTAACCCATATTTAATTTGTCCAACACGTTTTTGGTTAAAGTTCCATCAAATGAGTGACTGGAATCTCTCTGATTCAGCTGGAAAAGTCACTTTGAAGGAGGCGTTTATTAGCAACATTTGCCTCAGTCACAACAGGAGGCCCTGAGGGCCTGGGGAAAATCAGTGGTTGCTTATAATAGTCAAAACTGGCTATTCCCCGCAGGATGAAGTGTCAATAATAGGTTAGATATTATTATTTGGAATTGATTTTACAGCAGGTATAAAATTAGAGAAAATGAGGCCACTTCATTAGGCAGCAAAGGTCTGTGCTTTGAAATGCCCTCTAGCCTGACCCTTCCCCAGCCCCAGGCACGGGCAGCACGTGGGAAGCTGCAGCAGGCTTTGCCTCCCAGCCAGCGTGGGCAGCGCTGCACAGCTGCTCTGCACAGAGCACGACCAGCAGAGTTGAAGGCCCGCAGCACTTAGCACAATTAAATCAACAGGCCGTAGCTCATTCTTCCAGCGTGGCAGGAGAAAGGCGCAAAACCCAGATGCCTTTGCTTTCTTTTATCTTTATGTTCACTGAAGTGATTTTTGTGAATGTTTAATCCTCTCTGTGGCCCAACATTCACACGAAAATTTAACGTGGATGTGGTTTTGACTGAAAAAGTCCCAAGCCAGAGAACCATTAGCTCGCAGTCTTTTCAAGTGATATATTCAGTAGTTAATTCTGAAGGCTTTCTATATTAAAATGAGAAACATTTTCAGCAGTACTGTGAAGGAACATGTTGGGCAGTCTATAACCATGAGTATTTCTTTTTTCTTGTAAATGTACTCACTGGAATATCTCTAGAGAGAGGGCAAAAATTCTTGTAGCAGAAGGAACACTGCAAGACTGTTTCATCTTGAGGAAAAGATACTCTGCAGTCTTTTATAGTGTGTCACTTTCTGTACTGACCTGAATGAGGAGACAGCTTAATAAAAGACAGTGCTACTAATATAAACGTGATAAAACTGTATTTTGCAGAGCATAGCAAAGAACATACTTAAAAATCCGTGGAATTAGAATGACTGTACTAAAAAGCTGAATTAAATAAAAATATGAATATATTTTCCCTCTTTAGAATCCCAGCCAGCAGTGGTAAATGGAAGTTTCTCTTGTTCGGTGCAACAATTATTACCCTCTCCTGGTTATTTCATTAATGGAAACTGTTTTCAAAAGTATTAATTTTCAAACATTTTATGGAACTTAAGCTCCTCATTTCCAAACACCTCAAAAATTTAGCCTAAGCTTCAGTCCTGAAATGCTACAGGCACTTAGGAGTCTAAGTCTCAGTGAATCTCTGATACTTATAAGTCCTTTCTGGAAATAGCTCATAAACTACTGAACATTTTATTCTCTCCCCTCCCCCCAAAAAAGCTAAATTATAGCTCTATTGTAATGAGGTTCAAACCCCTTAGTAAAGCTGGACCTATTCCCAACTACATCAGGCATGTATTTCACCAACCTGTTTCAATCCTGCCCCCCCCTTTTTTTCTGTTGACAGTAGGTATGTGAAATCTTGCTCTTCTGTATGTCCTGTATTTTTTCATCTTTACTCCCTTCTCTCTTTGCCTCCGTCACACTCTCCCTTTATGTCAGTGTTTCTATCTCCAGTGCTTCTTCATTGCCCCTCTCTCATAAAACTTCAAAAAATATTTTTAAACATGTCAAGACTGGGAAAGTAAGTACGAGTCTCATGATGAGCACAATATTTTGAAATAAACCAGACTGTACCTAGAAGAGGTGTCAAGCGATTTTTTTTAAAAAAAGTTCACTTCTTTGCCAGTCTCAAAAGGTCCTTTGAGTCAGAAGGTGGAGACCTTTGTGCTTCCATGAGGAGGGCACAAAGAAGCACAGAGTCTGAGTGAAGAACAAGACAATGAAACATTTGTGTGGCCTACAACAAAATGCATTAGCCACAAAAATTTCCTCTAAATCAGGCAATGCATTGCTTTTTTCTCTCAAGGCAATCAAGGAAACGTTTGTGTACAAGAGATGTTTAAACAGATGCTAATAAAACATCCTGCTTTCTGATAAGGTCCTGTGCACACCACTTCCTAATGCAAGCTGCTTGATATTTGACAGCCCTGTTTCGGCACTCTACCCAGCTCTGCACTGAGCTTTGAAACTGGAGGTGGTTGGATCCATCCAAGGACAGAAAAAAAGCAAGGAACTCTCTTTTCATGCACATTTGAGAGTCCCAGGGATAAGAGTGCTAATACAAACCAAGTCTTTGTCTTCCTGCACTATTTCACAGACCTTGATGTGGCCTTTACTTTCATACTATACCTACACAAGGAAAAAGGCAGCATATCCTCTACTCTCTACCTGTGAGCTGCAAATTAATTGTTAAATCTTTGTGGCAAATGTGTTATTGCTCAGTGGCAGGAATTGTTCTCAGTCTGTTGATACCTTACATACCTTTTGTATTTAGTCTCAGTCTCTTTCCTAAACTGTCACTGGATTATGAATCTAAGGGTTGGGGGACCTTCATAAATTTTCCTCACTGTCAGGGTTAAGCAGCCTTTAAGGAAACAGAGCCTGTAATAATATGTATCTGACTTCAGTGTTATAATCCTCAGCCAGGATGAGAGTTGAAGGTAAAAAATGGCTAGTTTCACAAAGATGATACAGATACCCTTCTCTACCATGCACACAAAACAATACAAAACATAAAAACATCTTGACTTGCTCCCTGGCTCCCCATTACCAGTGCATCTGTGGTATGATTCTGATTCTGCATCTCTACAACACAGAGAGGGAAAAAAAAAAAAAAAAGAAAAGAAAAGAAAAGAAAAGAGAAAGAAAAAAGCAGCCCTCATGGAACAACAATTTGATTTACATCATCACGTAACCAATCCATTAAATAGTTATTGGAAATGATTTTTGCCAAGTCCTTAGTGCAGCACTTTCTAATGAAGTGTGCACAAAACACACATCTGGTTAACTAAGCTGTGGAGGTATTGTGTGAACCATATGGTAAGGGCTGACGAGAAAAAGACACCAGTGAGACCTGCACACTTAAATACATTTGCCAGAGATGGGGGTCTGATTCTGATAACAGCCAGTATCAAGCTAGGATACTCTACTTAAAAATGTGTGATACATGATACGTGTCCAAACGTACCAGGAGATTCCAGTGAGAAATCCAATGTGTTACATAAAAAGCACAACTTCAGTAGGTGAAGCCTCTAACAATCACATGACACTTCCAAAAAATAACATATTAAGACAATAACTTTGTAGCAGCTTGTGTAATTTTCTGTGTCTGTCCTTATAGAAAGTATCAATTTAAACAGAGTTAGGCATTCTTTTGTAAAGAAGCTGTTAGGTTTTTACCTGGGATTAGGATGCCTAATGAATCTCTGAAAATATGTTTTATTTTCAAAAATATCCCTGAGAATAGTTTTGAAGCCAATTTTATGCTTTAAGTACATCTAAATATTGTAGGAATGATTTTTCCAGTAAGCTATTAATCTAGATATAGTTTGGGGTATTTTAGCTATTTGGATTTGTGCTGAAGGCAATATACCAGTAACAAATTTTGATTTTGTAAAATCAGTGGCTTCAGGTGGCTTCAAAACTCGTATTTTTGATTGTAAATGGCAAGATTTAGGTACACCATTTCAAATTTTACATTTTGTTTCATATATATGAGTGTTTTATTTTTATTTTTATTTTTTAAATAGGAGCAGGTAGCAGTAGTGGTTTCTGGTATTAATTACACATGGAAACAGAAAACCTGAAGTAAACCTGGTAGCATTTTAAGAATCTGGCTATTGTGAATTCATCTGGAATTCATTGGGCTACTCCTGGCTGTAATGAATTCATGCTGTAATTGTAGTAACATCTCATGTACGCTAATGTCTACTGAGATCAGTATTATTTAATTGACTCAAAGGATTAGTTTAAGATCAATTTTCTTTTAACTGTATTTTAATGTAGGTTTTTCACTGAAGCATAGATTCCCACAGGACAAAAAGATGTCAGAAGAAAACATTCCTAAGAAAATATATTTGACATTTTTGTCTTCTCAGGAAAGTATGAAAAGCATTAGTATCATATAGTCTATCTCCCACATAGTTATTTATTAAATAATTTTCTCTGTGAGAAGCAAAATATTTAACTTCATTATACATCTTATTGCTCTACAAAAGTGGACATATGCAAGATGTGCATAAAAATGACACATTTTACTTAAATTGAAAAAAGATGCAAAAATCTGTTTATAAAGAAGTACTTAGCAGTATCATCCACATATTTCTGCTTTGTCAGGCACACTAAATAGAACAAAAATGACATGCATATTTCACTGGTACCAGTTGCATGACTGGGACACGGTAAGTAATGGAAAAAAAAATAGATTGGTCAGAAAGGGAAGACACTATCAACTGCTTGCTATATCCTGTAAACTGTACCAAAAACATCACTGTGATTATTGTTAGCCTTTTTCAGCTTAAACTTTCCTTGCCAATAAGTTTGTATGTCTTCCCTGAGTTAGCTGGCTAAAATGAACAGTCTGGCCACACATCAAGAACTAGGTCTATTTAATATATTCAGTCAGCACTTCCAAGCCTGATGAGAGGAGAAAAAAAAAAAAAAAACTTTCTGAGTCTGCTAGCTCAGTATTAATGAGCAAAGTTTAAAATAGTAAAGAACTGATGAGCTCACCAATTCTCATGTCTGGATGCCAACCTCAGTGATATCAGGAGACAGCATCAGGCCTAAGGAACAGTGACATGCACATACCTAGGAGTATATGACTGAGAATTTTGGGGAAAAAGTTTTGCATTTACAACTCATTTTTCCACCTAAATGCCTCCTCTAGAGATTATGGGGGGAAAAGGGTCATTTCTGTTTTCCTTATATTTTGGAGATAGCCTAACTTTCTGTCCTTGCTTTTTCTGTAAAGAAAGAAACCTCTGCAGGGAAGCCAGAAAAAGAGATAAATAGGGGATACCTGCTTCGGACAATTACACTTTTCTCCAATTCTTCATTCCACCTAGAGACAGAAAGCCTAGAAATTCACATTCCTTATGTCAAGCACCTGCACATTCTTACCCTTCCACTTCAGATTCTCCTCCTCCCTGATTTTATCAATCAGTGTCAGAGAGCTCTGAGCAGAGTTTAGGTCTGTGAGAATAAAATAAAGAATCTAAAGACCTAAATCAGAATTTAGAAGATCTGCTTTCTTAGGAAACAAGGTTTATGCATTCATGTATCATGTCTGTATTTGTCTGAGTCATTCTGCTCAACACCTTTTAGGCTCTGTCAGCCACCTTCAAGCAGAGGTCTTAAAGATTTTAAATATCTACAGTTTTCAGAATTTGGGCAGATAAAGGAGAAAATTTATTAATGCCCACATAGGAAAGGAATGAGATCAGGTAATTCATACAGTACGGTATTATGAATCCCCTAATTGCAAGAAAAGCTTCAAAAAGCTTGCAGCTTAGCAGACTTCAATGAATCCATTTCCAAGTTACTATTTCTGTCCTGTGGATTTTCTAATATCCTCTCTAGTTCCACACACCTCCTTTCTCTTTCCTTCTCTCTGTTCAGATTAGCTTGATATGCTTCTGAAGATGCAATCACCACTATTTCAGAATCTTACCTTTCATAGTGCTTTTAATTTTAAACCTCACGTGATGCAACAACGTACGTTAATTTAAAACCTCCAGCTATGAAAACTGAACAACAGTTCTAGTTTCTGTAGTTTTCTTGTCTCTATTTGCTCTGAAGTTATGTTTTAGGGACCTTTTAAGCTGCTTCCAAACTCAGGAAGCCACATTCAGGCAATCTGTGTCCACAGTACACAGCCCTGAAAAACAATACTGAAAGTGAAATGGGCAGGAGGCAGGACAAACAGGAGGAAGCACGCCTAGACAGGAAAAAGGAGGAAAGTCAGATGTGAACTCAGGCTTTTTTCTACCCTCTTCAAAGATAAGGGAGCAGAAAACACTTTGTTAAACTTTTCAAGATTAGTTTTGTGACGCAGGCAATAGTATGAACCGACTTAATTTTTGTTAGTAGCCACTAAAAGTATCAGCATCCCTTTAAGTATCCGGCACTCCTCGGTGTTTGTCTCCATAAACATTCACAACTATCTTTCTGCTACAATCTGCATCCTAGCCATCAATGTATGATCATAAATTCCACTCCTTTGGTGGCACCATTACAAAAATGCTTGCATTTAAGGAAAGTACCCTAACAAACAAACAGTGTGGCTTTATACTAATCATCCACTGCATTCTGCATAGAGGAATTTGAAAAAAAAGCTCAACAGGGAGGTCTGGCAAGTCTCCCCTGGGATAGTCATTGTATAAAAAGGGGTATTTCGGAAGTTAATTAGAGACAGGCTGTTTTTTATGCTTAGTTAAAAAAAAAAAAAAAAAAAAAAGCCATTAGAATTAACAGAAATTGAAAGGAGCCTTGTTCAGATTTGTTTGGTACAGTTAGTATTATCATTCAGTTTTTCACACCAAAACAGCAATACGGGCATTAAAAGTGACCAAGCAATGAAAGAATCTCACTTCCTGGAAGCCTACCCCTTGTGTCAGAGCTGTGAAGGCACCTCCTCTGATGACAGAAATACGCTCTCAAGGCATCAGCTGAACAACTGCACGAGATAAGGCAGAAATCAGTTTGTAGCAGCCACCAACCAAAACGATACTGCTAGGCTTCCAAGCGGTGCAAGCACAGTGCTCAGGAGGGCCAGTTACAAGCGAAGGGCCATGCTGCTTTGCAGAGTGGAGGAGAGACCCTTCAACTAAATCCAGCACACCCACGCCCTTCCACAACAGTTCGTGCTGTGCTACAGCCTGTGAACCCCAGCTGCCACTGGATCCAGTGCAGATATCCACATCTGCTTTAGGGCACGAATATGCTTCTGCTTGCAAGCCCGCTACCGGCATGCCTGTAAGAGAGGCCACGCACATTGTGGGGCGCTAGGATTAGGGCCTCAATCGTGCTCAAGGGACGATCAAATGAGGATGCATTTTCCCAAATTACAGAAATGCACAACCACTGGGACCCCCAGGCTATTTGTGACTACCCACAGCTTGCGCTCTCAGGACAACGCTACCTAGCTGACTTCAGCAGCAGCTTAGCACCACACTACGATGGTGACAGTCACTGCGAGGCACCCCCAATCCCAAACTGATTTTCATACTGAACAATAAGAAGCCTCTCCTAGATGCCTCCTCTAAACTGAGTCAAAGGCCTTCTTTTTTTTTTCCTCTCAGTAAAAACATCTATTTTGGCTCAAAATGTGTGTGGAAGGGCATTTGCTTCACTAACATTTTCTTTCTTTTTCCTCCTAATTAATAAAAGCCATCCACTAGAGTTTATTTTATCATAGATTTTTTTTTCTTCCTTCCTCAAATCAAAATGATTATTTAAAAATACTCTTTGGTGAGCTTCCAGTTGGTGCCTTGTTTTTTTCTTGAAAAAAACTAAAGTGCCTACAGAAAGCTAAAATAATAAAGCTTAAGAAAACAAAAACACTACTGCCCCTGATGCCCCTCTCTCGACATCAGGACAGCGTCCACTTCATGAGCACTGGCCAGGAGAAACAGTTGTGCTCTGAAAAGTCTTCCTCAGACTAATGCCTCCTCGGCTAGAAAACACAAACTTTTGGGCAGTGTACACAACCATTTACCTCTCCTTACCTCTTAAAAGGTGATTCCTGTCTGGAATGCCTGCCTGAAACGCTCTGCAGTCCTACCTGATTGTTCGCAGGGAAACCATACCTTTTTTTTTCAATTTAGTGCCTGTTTACTTTTTGCCGCTTTTCATAAAGCAAGAAGGTAACTGATTAAATTTGGAAAGCAAACTCTTTTTTTTAGTTTTTCTCAAAATGTTTGCTTGTGGCCTCAGTAAACAAACTGATATATTCCATTTTGATGACAATAAAGACTAAAGAAGCTCCAATCTCTTTAAACTGAAGATAAACACATATAAAAATGGCTTTAAACTTAATTTCTTGTTCTTGACCTTGCAGAGGAAGTTCTGTTTAGTGAATTTGAATAAACCCAGAAATTTCTACAGACTTTTGTATAAGGAGTTTGTAAACTTCAGATTCCCTCCATTCTCTCCTTGCCAAAGTACCTTCTGATAGATAAAATTTCACAGAACTTTTCACAGGACATGTAAGTTCAAACTCAAAATGTTATGTCTGTGCATTGCACTACTGTACTTTCTCTTGCCTGCACTGTTGAACCAGAATCATAACTTCTATTGTAAGGCCTCTCTTTTAATAATACTGACATCAAACACTCCCTGTGGGATTCTAGAAATACCAGTCTCATAGCCTTTAGTAGACAGTGCTGACCTCCTGCACATACTCATGGAATGACTGGGTTTTTTATAACTATCCATTATTACTATCTTCATCAAGTGCAGACACAAAATGCTGCCAATCATGACTTTTAACTTCAGTCCTCACTTCGCAATAAAAAGATCAGTTGATGCCTTAATGAAAATGGTACACAATGCCAACTATCATGTTGCAATGAGCAATAAAATACCCAGTGGCTGTGCATTTTTGTAATTTGGGAAAATGCATAGAAGTATTTTTCCATAAAACTATCACTTTGAAAGTGCTAGTTTCATGCAAATATGCTTGAAAAAATATTTAAATTTAGTGAGCTGGCATTCATGGACTATAGAGTACCCAAATGAAAGCTGTAGCCTGCTTGTACAGAGGAAGACTCAAGAGTCACAGAACATTCAGTATGGCCTATTGTTTCATGGCTTTTCACAAAGCGCTTGCAGTGCACCAAAATATTTTTAAAAGTTAATTTAAAAACAGAACCGGAATTCATGAAAAAACAAATAACTGGACTCTTACCCTCATGTACATAGGTAATTTCATCAACATTCACTATGGAGAGAGATGTTCCAGTCTGAACACTTATTCCGTAACACTGCACCCTGCATTAAGAAAAACTGAGGTCTTCCTATCTGAATGTCTCTGTTCCTGTTCCCCCTCTTCAGTATTAATAGCCAAATATATTTACCAAGAGCTGATGTCCTCTATGATAAAATACACTGAGACTCACTGAACATGAAAGGGAAAAATATCTGTTCTCTGCAGGAAACACATTATGCAGCTTTTACAGCATTTCTTGTAAATAAGCAAGCTGATGCACTAGGCTGGTTTACTGAGAAAAAGCTGCTGTTTAAGTTCTTTGTAAACAGGAATGATATGAGCACCAGTAAAATACACTGAAGAATAAATATATTTACTAAAGCATTCAGCTCGGATAACTTATTAAAAAGTAAGAGAAATATCCTGTTACAAATATCCTCTATGATATTTGTTGCTTCTTGAGAGTTACAGAGACATCTGGTTTCATAGGTATTGTGCCAAAGTCTGCTCTCGTTTACATGAATGTAAACGTGGTGTAACTATACTGGTTTCATTGTTTAGCTGAGCTTGCCTTGCTGAACATTGCCACAGGGGAGAAATGGGATATTATGCATCATTCCTGAAGGTATTCTGGAGGGGTTTTGTCATGTCATGGCTAGGGCTGAAGCTGCTTTAGCTCCTTAATCATCACACATGATGTTGTATTCGCTACATTTATCTACCCAAGTGTTCAAGAAAAAGAAGAGACTTGGAGATATAAGATGGTCTAGTCCAGTATCCAGCTATCAGACCACAGTCGCACACTCCATTACAAAACCAGCGAGGGTTCTTGCCACTACTGGGACACCTGCAAGTTCACTTCAGTGTCGCTTTGGCGAAGTATTGTGTTTGGTGTTCTGCTTTCTTAGACAGAAATAACCTACGATGTCTACACTTTAGAAAAGTGCCAAACTTTACTGCTGACCTTCCCATCACTGGGTGCTGTCACTGACAGAGAAGAGGTCATTGAGCCTCTCTCTGAAGAAACAAGAAAAACAGATGCATCTGCAGGCTTAACTTTACTGAAGATCCCTGAGGTTTCCCCTGTTCTGCCAAATTTCATGAGAAGAGACTCCAAGTCTTTCTACAGTGTGTAGGAGATGGTAAGCCTGTGAACTCTTTGCTTAATTCTGCCAAGAGACAAAGGAGATTTCTTTATCCCAGAGTGTTTGTGCCCAAAGCCCATGGGACACCCATGGTACCTGATACCCAAAGAAAGAAACTGCAATGCTCGCAGAAAAGAGACCAAAAAATTAAAAAGCTACAACTGATTTACTAGGATTCTGAGGCCTACCCCCTGGAGACATAACTGTTCAGTAAAGCTCTGTATCTCCTTCAAAGTGCTAGAACAACGTGTTGTGAATAAATGCATGTTGAATTACATACGCAACTTTTTTGCTTCTATTACCTGCCACAAGCATCACAGAAAAAGAACACCAGATCCACCAGAGAAAGTACATATATAAAAGAACATGTTTGACACAGACTAATATAAACAACATATATTAAATACAACAGAGGAATACTTTGAACTTGATTTACCTGCAACTGTTTCACTGCCAGGCCTCATATAACATTTACACATTTCGCAGTTCTTTACATTATTCAGAACTTTGTTTTTCATTTTCTTCATACATAGACAAGTTTGGAATGGTTTATAAAATCTGCCAGAAAGCTGTGGCCAATTTTAGTATATACATGATTTAGACTTTTTTTAGTTTAATTGACATTTTACTTATTTAAAACACAAAAATTGGCCACTGCAGAAAAAACACTCATTTTTAACAGGATCATGGAAATACTGGCAACAGCAGTCCATAAATCACTAAAAATGATTTTTAGATTCCTAGAGAATATTTTGTTTCAAGCCAGTATATGTTTGTTTTTATCCAAACCTGGGCAAACCTGTGATAATTATTCATTAATATATGAGTCAAAAACCTTTTGAAACTTAGAGATTAATCAGACTTTCCAAAATCCTTTTAAAATCACACAAAGAATTGAATTGTGAAGGTAAAAAGTGTGTTACAGCTTTCTCAGAATTCTGCAAAAGCAACCATTGCCATCTGCATATGAATACAAGTTATGTGGTCATATCAGCTCTGAAAAGAGCTGCTCTGTATCTCCTAAAGTTGTTGCAGTTGACTTTCCTGAGCTTTGAAATAGGAAAATTTGACTAAATCACATTTAACCACAACTCATCATCTCAGGAAGTGAGGCCTTTTACTAACACCTAAACAGTTCACCTAAATCTTTAAGAAGTCTCAAAACAGTGTGCAGTCAGTAGTTTCTCAACTGTTATTTCTCCTTGCAAATTCAAAGTGAATCATTTTGCAGTTCTAGTTGGGCTCAGCAGCTGTAAAATTCAGCTTCTGCTGAGTATGCATATCAAACCAAGTGTCTCAAGCAGAGGTGACTGATGAGCAGTGCCCAGACAAATACCACAAAAACTTTTATACTCTTATGTTATTTATGGTACAATGAGTACTGCAGCCCCACCTTGAACAAGGTGAAATTGAAGAAGGGGGTTGGAGTAAAAATGAGGTAACACGACACAGCAAGTCAGGGGTAAGTGAGAATGTGAGAGCAAATCCAGTGCTTCCTGAGCTCCGCTTTCTTGCTTACTAGTAAGAATGCACCTCTATGGAGGTCATCTTTGTCAAACCATTTTTGTTTACTGCATGTTTTAAGGTGTTATACAAAGCTTTCGTTTACTACACTCATCCATTAGAAACAGGATCAGGTACTTTGGCTCTAAGGTGTCCTGTTTAATGTTGGAAAATATTTATGTAAAGTGGCCACTGCTGCTGGTTTGTTACTGTCAGTGGGTTTTGTTTTTTTCATGAAATATCAGCACAGTTGCCATGGGGGAAGCAGTAGCCATGTGCACGTCATCTACTTTCTGCAGAGAACTTAGCTAGATACTTTTTCACTCTTCGTGAATAACAGTGACATCTCCTTGATCAATATAATTCAAGAGCAGCAAGGGTAACGTGTAAAAACTTTCAGGTCAACACAGATTTTTACTGCTTGTAAATCTATGTGTGTGACCTAGTAAGAAACGTGCACAAGGATACAGTAAACTTAAGGCCACTATAAAGACGAAATCTAAACATCACCATTTTAACGCACAATGCACTTGTGGCAGTAACCGGAGACTGACTTTTACAACCAGATAAAGCTTTTGGCAGAGAAAGTTCAGCAACCGGGCTGTGCTGCTGCGTGGGAAGAGCTATAGCAACTTTGGGTGTGTTGAAGAGAACACAGAAACACACAGAATATTTCACCCAGTAAATTAGCATAGGCAGCAAGCAGATGTGGCGAATCATCTTGCAGCATTTTAGGAAATGATTTAACTAATAACAACAGGTGATGTTGCTTTTTACAGAACGTGTATCTCTAAACTTTAGTACCATCACCAAGGCAGCATGACTTTCTTATTACTTCCTGCTAATATCTTTTTTTTTTTTTTTTTTTTTAGACATGACAGGCTATACCAAAAGTACCACATAAACAAACACACCAGCCATTAAAAAGAAAGATTACAGGAGGTTTTCTGACAAGTTTAAATCAGAGCTTTAAATTAGAGTTTAAATTTTAGTAAGTTTAATTTTTACTGGTACTTAAAAGCCTAAGCAAAGTGAAAATAAATAGAAAATAAAGTATGTGAAATAAAAAATAATTTGAGAGCTGGACTGCAGTTCTGGGCTCTCTTTGTCAGGTCTGACTATTAAAAACTCAACTTCTTCCTTTGCCCTTTTGTCTCTACATGAATTTTTAATTCCCTTTTTGTCTGCAGCACTGTTTCAGCAGATAGGATAAAGGATGTTCCCCAGACAAACTGGTCTAAAGCCTGATGACTGGAACACTTCTTTGGGCATGAGAGATGAGAGTTTGAATCTCTTCTGGAAGCAAAAGTTACTGAATCTCAGACTTCATGTGAGACTGTTTTCATGCTACAGCATTAAATAAGTGTGGGCACCATCAGTGCCACTTTGTCTGAACCTGGGCTAATCAGTTTAGGTCTAAGTTTCAGCAGAGGACTTACAAACCCTGCCATCTAAATTGATTAGCCCATCCCCAGAACAAATGGAAATGGGACAGAGGAGAGCTGACTCCCAGCTGCAGCAGCCACAAGGCACAGCCTCACCTTGCAAAGCATCATTCAGTCACACTGCATGGTCCCCAGAGAGAGTGTGTAGCAAAAACAGAAACCATGGGACAATAGGTAGCTTAAGCAAGCAGCACAACAAAGCAGCGACACCACCCCTTAACATAAGAAGTTAACCAGTAATTACCCAATGATTTCCTCTCATTAAACAGATGGTCTGCATAATCCTTCCTACTTTACAGATTACGCTGCATTTTTGCAACAACTGTAGTAACTCTAATACTGCATTTTATGATTTTTTTTTATATTTATGATAATTTATTGCTCTCTTTGACAACACAGAAATCAAGTCAATCTTTAATCATTGCTTAGGTTGCTGCTTCATTACATACAAGTTCCTATGCCTTGACATCATCTTTAACACCTTTAAAGACTTAAATCAGATCAAGGAGGTGGCAAATCATTCCACTAACACAAATGAAATACAGTTTTGTCATAGCTCAATGTATTTTCCTCAGTAGCAAGAGTGATCTGAACCTGAGAGTCCATGGTTGGACTTGCCCACCAACTTTGTCAGATTACACCCAAGGAATAGCTCACCTTGTGCAATAATGCCATGTTTTCACTCAAATCAGATTTCAGGGAAGGGAGATGTAAGGAACAATTAGCATCAAACTGCTACTCACATTACAAAGCCATCTGGTTTCCATTTTTACGCTCCGAGCAAAGACAGATCATGAGGCTTGGAGGAGGCCATCCACTGTGAAAGAGATGAAGAGAACTAGCATGAACTTCTCTATTTTTTTCTTCTAAAAATTTTGCCAGTACTGGCTTACACAACAAACAGTGAATAGCAGGCCCTCCTGGGCCCATTAGTGACTTAGACAATGAAGTGATTTTAATTAAATTGCTCTAGTAAATCCTTTTTTCACTTGTTTTCCTAGTCACTTTGCAAATGGTCCCACTGACTGTGTTTAATTGATTTGCCTTTGTTAAAGGGCAAATAGAGTCTTCCCTGGCTTCTTATACAGCAGCCTGACTGAAAATAGATCAATTGCTAAACTCTAAGAAAACAGCTGAGTACTATTTATTACTTGCTGAATGTCATTAAAAAACAATTTAAAAAGAGGATATTTCCCTTTTTTATTGATCTATGTAATGAATTTGGAGAGACATGAGCCTCTCTACAGTTAAAGGAGTGAGTTGCATAAGCTTGATTTTGTTCCTGATATTCCCCATAAGGTTCCTAACCATCCAGCCTGATGCTGATTTGTGCAAAGACATCATCATTACTTACTTTTAAGCTACCCATGTAAGTAAAAAAATATTGCCCAATTTTTCAGATCAAGGCATTTTTGACATAACATTCCACATTACTCATAGATCAATCATGTTATTAACCAGCAAGAGCAGGAAAGTTCTGACGGGGACATCACAGAAAGTTCAGAAGTTAGGCATTTGTCTCTACGCTATAGGATTAAACTTCCCAAGGTAGCAAACTTCACTGAGAGAGACAGGCAGAGAGATGGAGAATAATGGCTCCCATCTAGCCTGGGTAGTTCATCAAAATTTTTAGCTTATCTCACTGTCATAACACATTCATGGTCATTTGTTCTTTCTGTCTTTGAAGGAAGTTATGCGTAAATCTCAAAACATGTGAAATAGGGTTTTTGGGGGGAAGCGGGAAATATATTACATACTCTTAAAAACTTCCTCCTTACATACAGGAATGGACATCTCACTTAAAAGTCATTCTTTCCTGTTTTCTTAAGCTGTTGAAAACTGTGGATACCCATTTTGAGTAATGACTGTCACCCTGACAACAGGGCACCTAATCTGTCTGGGGATCTAAATACAGGAAAAAATGCATAAACCCTGTAATTTTGTTGATCATTTGGGATGGTTTTAGAGTAACACCAACAAAAAGGAAAAATCAAAATTGGGCCTCTTTTGCCCACAATTTACTAAGAAGCCCCTTAAAGAGCCATTCCAGCATTGTTAATCTATGGTACCATTTCAAACACAGGTAGCACCACCTTTACTACACCAGAAATCCATTTTCTCTAAAATACAGAGAAGTGTGAAAGAAATATTATTTAAACAAAAGTGGCACATTTCTTTTGTAGGGTTCAAATTCCATAAATAACACAAACGAACCCAGAAATAAACGATGCACATAAAGACTCCATGCTAAATTCTGGATAAACTTGCAGTGACTATTGGCATCCTGATACAATTGATGTAGCTGCATCCTCACTAAATGCTTTAAGAGGCAAGATGAAACTTGCATTTCCACACAAATATGGCCTATTTTTCAACATGGTCAGTGGCAGAAATCTTTTATT
Organism: Rhea pennata; assembly: GCF_028389875.1. Taxonomy (NCBI): domain Eukaryota; kingdom Metazoa; phylum Chordata; class Aves; order Rheiformes; family Rheidae; genus Rhea; species Rhea pennata. The sequence continues at coordinate 59,442,662 of NC_084666.1, forward strand.
GGAAGTACAACATAAAATGTTTATTTTGTTTACCAATTGTATGAATATATATTTAAAATTATAAACACCACATATTCTTTTGCTGGTATCTCAAAGGTTTGTTAGTGAACCATACATTTGTCCTAACACTTGGCTTTCAGAACAAGACTGATACATTGTGGAAGAAGCTGTCATTGTATGTATTAAAGGTGTGCAAAGCAGCACACCGTAACTCTGTTACAAAATGAAATGAATTTGCATAAACAAAAATACCTTCATGTCTGCACTTTTTACATCTCTTAGTCTGCCAATTTACACTATTAAGAATATTTAGTCAAAGGTAAAAAAGAAGGAAAGTCATCTATACGTTGCATGGATGATGAGTAGGAAAAAACAAGCCTTTAAAAATGTAACTACAGTTGATTCACCTCAGAATGGTTTTATTTTCTTATTTCAAATTAAGTATTTCCCTCATTCTCCAATAGCGTCTTACAAACTATCAAAAGAAATGCATCTAAAACTTGTCTGAACTACAGTACATAACTATGAAATGAGTTTGTTGTAGTTCAAGACAACTCAAGCAAATGCAGATAATGTATGTATGTAGTGCCATCTCCTGGTAGTTTAGAGAGAGGTAAAGCCACTACAAAAAAATTACTTCCTAAGTATATTTCAGAAAAATGTCAGGTCCTCGTTTAAAGAAGAGAAGGAGTTGAATGCCTTTACACAGAAGTATCTTTTAAAACTCTCAAAATAGACAAAAAAAGTTATCACTCTAAAGAAAGGTCAGCACCCAGTTGTAGCTCCTTTCAAGCTAGGTGGTGAATTATATTGGCTTAAATGAAGAAATACATAACATTTTTTTGTTCTGGAAGAAATAAGTTGTCAATTGAATAAGTCTAACATCAAAAACACACTCAGGATTGCAGATAACTTTTAAAATGAAAAGTAATTTTAAAATGAGTTATACAGTGTTCAAAACCAAAATGAGGAAGTCCCTTGAGAACTCCATTCACCCTATTTGAGGTTCTGATGCAGCATATTAGCACATACTGACTCATTTTAAAGTCAATTTCTTTTTAATGAATATTTTACATTCAATACAATCTTTCCCAGTTGCATCACTCCTTCAATACTGAAAAAACATTACGGAAGGAAGATAATAGAGTCTGTTTGACATAAACAAATCTCTTCAGTTAATTAAGGTTCCTTCTTACTCCCTCATTACTCCTATTATCATACTTATTTTTGAAGATACGGTTCAGCTATACAAATGCAGTGTAGTTACTTATAATAATATCTCATGGTTTATATTTTAAAAATAGCACTAGCCAACTTGAAAAGAAATATTAAAAAGTTACTGTGATAGTTGATAAAAAGTACTTGTACTTATCCTGAAAAGACAGCTGTTAAAAACATAACATAAAGTGAAATTGAAACAAAATGAGCTTAGTAATAAAATGCCTGTCAAAAAGTGCAGTGTTTTACATTAATTTTACAGTTAGTTCCCGATAATAATAAATCACCAAAGAAATCCTGGATGAAAGCTGTGAAGACACAATGAAAGGCAGTAAAAAAATCTCACGCATGCTCTAACTGATTTGAAGACTTAGAAGATTTGAAAATATCTCTTACATAAGGGAACAGTGGTGCTACTTGGCTGTGCTGGCAGCCTACCCTGTGTCCAGGAAAAGCTCCTCCTGGGAACCACCCAAACGAGCACTCCCTCCTATAGCAGAGGACTGAACAGCAATTTCACTGAAACCATGGAAGCTTAGTACACTGAGAACTGTCTCAGCTCACTGAGGGGAACAGACAGCATTTGGCGTATGATCAACAAATACCACAAGCTGGGCCGAGGAAGGAAGGGAACAAAAGTCTAACCTATAGAACAAGAATGGGCTCGACACCTGCCATGAATTTTGAGAGCTGGCAACTACAGCAATGGGCACCATTATAAAACCCTAGGGAGACCAAAGAGACACATGAAAAATAGGGAAGAAGGCAAAAGGGTTAGCTATTTCTATGGGCTCATAAGCAGAGAATCTCCTCAAAGTGTAGGAAGAAATAACTCTAAAGTGATTGAGATCTGCTAGAAAAGGAGAAGCACTACAGCTGTTAGCCAGGGTAAAACTTCCTTTCTCTGCTCAGGAAAATCTAGATTTACTGAGACTTAACAAGACAACTTGTTAATGTGATAAGAACACTTTCGTAACAAAGAAAACTTTCATTTTACAGACTGTTTTACTACACTGAGAGGAGGGGCTTGTCCTTATTATCCTGAGATTAAAAAAAAAAAAAAAACACACATCTCAATAACTCAATGCTTTATTACTGAATGACTATGGCAGTATGACCTCAGTTGCCTTAAAGAAAAGTGAAGTAGTACCAACGATTTGGATGGTCACAGGTTCATTGACAATTGCCATAGGAAAGCAATTGTTAAGTGTTAACAAAAGAAAACAAGCTAAACTGGGGATGTTTCCTTCCACAGAATGAGAATCAAAAAAAATCTGTCGTAACATGAAGCTGTAATTGAGAAACAGAGCAATGACTGAAGAATCATAAGAGAACTAAATTAAATACAATAGGGATTTCACATTCCTCATGAAAATTAAGGTTTCCGTGTGAGATAATTAAAGCAAGGATAGCCAACTCATGGTGTGCCAGAATGTATAATTCAGCCTGTCATCTTCGTTCCTGAGAGTCCCTCAGAGTTGGTCAGGAAGCAGGCTGTCAGCCACACAAATCATTCACTAACCCACAGCAGTCTCCCTGCTGTTCCCCTTTAGTGCCCTGCAGCCACCCATTTGTCATGTAGCCGGACATCCCCTAAATACAGCCTATAGGCACCATCATTGCATGGAGCATGCCTGTTCAGTAGCATGACAAAAGGACTTACGTACATATGTCCCCATCAGACAACACTGTGCTCTGATGGGGCCGGTGGGCTATGGCGCAAATCTGACTGCAAATCTAATTACATGACAGATGAGCACACACACTCTCCAAATGCCTCTATTAGGGGATATTGGATTGACCTGGCAGAAAAGCTGAGTGACACTGACCTAAACAAAGTGAAGAAAATGAAGTCAAATGTTGTGAAGGTTCAGACTTGCAATGGGGAAACAAAGATGAGATAATGAGAGAATGTGAAGGAAAAACAACAAACACACGCTGTCAAATAACTAAACCTTCCTGTAAGTGAATTACTGAGCGGGGCAGGGGCGGGGAGGACAGGAACATCTGGATAACATGAGATAGAAAAGATGTGAAGATGGAGAACATTCTAACAAAAGAAATACAAGGATTAAGAAAAAGAAAGAAGCTACTTCATGAACTAAAAAGATTGAACTTTTCAGAACTAATGAATTGCCTACTGAAAAATAATACACGTTAAAAAAAAAAGAAAAAAAGAAAAAACAAAGAGAAATGTTAAGACCTGTGCACTACAAAAGAAATTCAGAAGTATTAAACATACACAGTTCTAATCATTAGATTATATTTCAGTATATATGAGAAATATAAAGAAAAACAGTGACACATACTGTAAAAGGTGAATGTATTCCCCTACAGAGAGAGAAAAATGCAAACTGCACAATGCAAAGGGGCTTTGGGGGGCAGGAGAGCACATCAGGGGACAGAAGCCACTGTTAACTGTAGTACAGAATCAGGAATAAAGAAGTGATGCAAAACACTGTGAAATACCATGTATTAGGGTCACTGAACGCAGCCTAGAGCTGTAATAGAGGTACTGGGGATCACTACTGCCTCTCATTACCTCTCAAATGAATCTTGAGAGAAGTAAGTAAGATGCAATTTAAGTCTCCTGTTGCTAAACAAATAGTCATATCAACAACAGATCTTCAAGCCACCTAACAAACACAGTGAAACAAATGATAAACCAATTCATTTAATTGCTCTGGAAGACTCTTAGAAATCTACTAGAGCTATGCTTAGCTGAATTTTGCTTCTACAGGCATTTTTCTTCTTCCATTTTGTTTTAACTGTTTTAAACCAGCTGAAGAAGAAATGTGTAAATTTGATCATAAGTTTTAATATTCTTGCTTGGCCTCATGCAACAGCATTTTCAAGCTCTTTTTATCACAAAAATGGACAGCCCTCCAGAACTCTCAGAGAAAACAAAACAGATGGAAAACCAAGTGTAAAAAGAAAGGTTCTGAGATCATTTTGGGATAGAAGAAGAAAAGCATGATAGCATTTAAGGTTTAAAAGAAAATAGCTGATATTAACAGCAATCCCATTTCAACACTAACAATGCTTTCCTAACACAGCATTTGAAGTACACCACACTCAATCAGAAAACATTTTATTCAGAAAACTAATGCATAACACAATCACTAGTGATGATGATCCAGTATAAAGTTTTCTAGGATAACAACAAGATTATTCAGATTTGTCAGAACTTCAGCATATGGTTTCAGGACAATACTATTTGTTTTAACCACAGCAGCATGAACCCTGAAGCAACTGGTACTTCCTAGTGGAAAATTTTGTAGTGACAGAAAGTCCCTGCTGATTTAGTTTTTTGAGAAGAATTTTACTAGGACAAAATAAGCAATCTCACTATCAATTCAATCTCTTAGCCGTTGGCATTCTGCACTGTAATGATCATAAAGATTTTAATCTATGTTTAAAATATTTTGACTTTTGTCATTTTAAGACTGCTCTGATTAGTTTCTTTCAAGGTTAATAAGGGCATTTAATACAGGTATGTCACAGATAGTAGTGTCTGTTCTCTCCAGACATTCCAGGAAAATAAAAAATCCAGAGAGAGATTCTATTTGCAGCTCTTCTGTGCCCAATGTATGCATTCATTTTTCACTTAATGCTTCCTTGCCCATTGATGTATCAACTCACTCACTACTGGCCACCTAGCTACCATCCCAGTAAGCTAAGGCTTCCCCTCTTCATGATGCTATTTAAATATTCCAAAACTTAAGATTTACTTGCTGTTTCACTTGGTCTCTTCCTGTTAATCTGTGCCAGTGTTTTCTCTCTGTGATAGTCACCAACAGACTGCAGTGTCTTCTTCTTTGGTGTCCCTGTAATAATAGGATTTAAGTGTTTTGACCAGCTGGCAATTTCTCTACACCATGACAGCCTGATGGGGGCAGAGGGACATGGGGGGAAGTATGGATATATGTCCACAGAGATGAACTTGTGGGTCCCCAACCTTTCTAAGTGCTTACGTCCTGCTTTTCTGTGTTTTCAGGAGAAATTGTCTTTTTTGTCCTATTTACCTAGGTTCTTCCTGTCTGCCTTTTGGCAGTCCTTGCAGAATACTCTATTTCAGATAGCTATTACATGACTTACTGTGTTGCTACTAAATCTCATTCAGAAGCAAATACTTTTTTTACAGTTGCTTCCCTTCATTCCCACTAGAGCTTGGATTACCGGTTAGAACAGCAGAACAAAGAATCATTATTTCTATGTTCAAAAGTGCTTTTACACAGACAAATGTACCTAACCTCGGACCCCGAACTTCCAAGAGTATTTCCACGGAAGGACACATTCCCTCAGCTCAACCTGCGCCTCCCTCAGTCCAGACACAGATGACGGCTCGACACCCGTACAAAAGCACTCAAAGCCAGTGACACGTTTAAGTCTTTTCTCCCCCCCCCCCCCCCCCCCCGTAGCTGCCGAACCTGCACCCAGTAACCGTTTTTATTCAGCTGATCACGGGAAAGCAACCCCGCTTCCCCACGAGGAGATGTGCTCTGGCGAGGCAGGCGGCGCACGCACCGCCGTCCCAGAGGCAGGCGCACCTGGACCCCGCTCACAGCCTCCAACACCGCCAAGCCCCAGCGCGGCGCGAACCCCCACCCCGTAACGGCTACTCGCCAGCCGCGCCGCACTTACGCATGCGCACTCCCGCCAACGGCTGCCCAACGGCCGGCGCACGGGCGCGGAGGGGCGGGACCGGCGGGGGGGGGGCGCGGCCCGGCTAGCGCGCGTGCGCGGGCTGACGACGCGGAGAGCGGCGTGGGGGCGGGGCTTGATTTCAAACCGGGCGGCGCGGAGGTCGGCGGCGGTTGGGCCCGTCGCCGCGATGGCCAAGCAGCTCGGGCGGGACCAGCAGGGGATCACCCTGCGGGGCAGCGCCGAGATCGTCGCCGAGTTCTTCTGTAAGGGGTGGCGGGAGGCCGCGGAGCCACGGGCGGGCGGAGAAGGGGGGCTGCTCCCCGCCGGCTGTTGGGCCGCCATGGCGGCGGGGCGGGGCGGGGCGGGCTGGCCCGGGCGCGTGCCGCCCCCCCCCCCCCCTTCACCTCGCCGCCATGGTGTGTTGCAGCCTACGGGATCAACAGCATCCTCTACCAGCGGGGCATCTACCCCCCCGAGACCTTCACCCGCGTCCAGAAGTACGGCCTCACCCTCCTCATCACCACCGACCCCGAGCTGAAGAACTACCTCAACAACGTGGTGGAGCAGATGAAAGGTGCGGGGGAAAGAGAGAGGAGGGGAAAGGCACGGGCGACCGGGACAGGAGGCTGCTGAGCCTCCCAGTTGTACCGCTGTCTTCCTTCTCACTGCTGTGGCTTCTTGCAGAGTGGTTATACAAGTGCATTGTGCAGCGCTTGGTAGTGGTGATCTCCAGTATTGAAAACAACGAGGTTCTTGAGAGGTGGCAGTTTGACATAGAATGTGACAAAGCTGCAAAGGATGAGAGGTGAGCACCAGCATTCCTCTGCACCTGCTTAGGAAACACAGCCTACTCTTTGGTACTCCTAGTAGCTGTTACATGCATCTGCACTGTTCCCTGTTGCTTTTCCCAATATGAGTAGAGATGTCTCTTCAAACTTACTACCTAGCTTACTGCTATTCCTTCTGTTCCTCTGTAAACCAGCTGTTGTGGTACTGAAGCATAAATAATCCTTGCGTGCAGTAAGAACAGTACCAGGTAAAAATTTTGGTTTTTAATCTTGAATAAAACAAAAAATAGTCATCAGGTACAGGACTCAAAGAATTAGTTCTGCTTTCCTGTTGTTCTGCTAAAATACTTTGTCATTTACTCCAGATTGAAGGTTTCAGCATCTGACTTTCCTTGCAAGTACTGTGAAGCTTCACAGAACAAAAAAGTGAAAAATCTATTTTCTAAGCCTGTTTACCTAAGACTTGAATGAACGAATGTCACAGCTATACAAAACTATACAGCAAATGGGAGCAATGGCAGCTTGAGAGAAAATTGTATTAGAAAGCTGTCAGTGCAGTAGCAGATTCTTTCTCTAACAAAGCTTGCTTTCTTTTCTAGTGCACCCCGAGAAAAATCTCAGAAAGCTATTCAGGATGAAATTCGATCTGTTATCAGACAAATAACTGCCACAGTAACTTTTCTGCCTTTGTTGGAAACTGCATGTGAGTATTCCTAACCTCCCTAGAGAAATCAAGCACTTCTTGCAGGAAAAAAAAATTCCACTTTAGAAAAGACTTGTAAGATTAGTTTTCTTACTACAACATGAAATGTCACTTTAGCATTTCTGACATGGGATTAAATTTTGTTAAACTGAGACCACATCTCCTACAACTGTGCACAATACTGAGAAGGTATGTCAGATCAAGTATTTCATCCCAAAGAATTATTCTGTACTGCTTATTATACAACAAACAGTAAAAATCACTAAGGTGAGTACTATACTCTCTCATTAAAGAGCTTAGAAACTTCATTTGAAGGCGCTAGTCGTACTTTCTGCCCTGAAATACTTAAACTTTGTCAAAGTGACAGAACTAAAAGTGGTTTAACTAGCTTAATGAAACCAGCAACTGAACTCTGAATTCTGTATGACTATAGCTGTGAATAGACTTTTATAAATACAAAGCACTGAATCGATCTGAAGCGAGTACTGTGTAGAACTCAGCTGCTTTAACATATGTGTATTAAAAAAGGAGAGGAAAAAAGTAAATCTCATCAAATCTTTAAGTAGAAAACTACCTATTAACATGAATGTAATAAGGACTTTCCAAACATACTACTTTTCACATAAGTAGTATCACTTTAATTTCTTAAACTTTACTAAACTTTCATATTCAGAAGATGCACTTCATCTTCAAACAAGCTGATTTTTATGCACGCTTTACTGTTAACTTGTTCCTTTCTGTTTATAGGTGCCTTTGACTTGCTGATTTACACAGATAAAGACTTGGCAGTGCCAGAAAAGTGGGAAGAGTCAGGACCACAGTTCATAGCCAATTCAGAAGAGGTTCGTCTTCGCTCCTTCACCACCACAATCCACAAAGTGAATAGTATGGTAGCTTACAAGAAGGATTCATTTCCTTAAGATGTGCTTTTTGTCATCTGTATCCTGCCTGGTGTAGCTGCAATGTGAAACTAATGAACAGAATCTTCTTATTGTGGTTCACACAAGAGTATAATGCAGAAAGACAAAGCACTCGTCCATGATTACAGATACTGGGCTGCCATGCTAGTCTAAATTGTCACCCTTTTCAAGAGGTATATAAAGGATTTAACTATCATTAGAGACCACTTTCATACTGAACAGTATGCACTGAGTTAACAGTATGTTAGGCTATGCTGAATTAGCTAGAGATGCTAGCTAAAGGTAGGATCAGTTGCTGGAACTGACTTAAGATTTTCAAGTTACAGAACCTTAAAATTAATATATACTATGTTTCATTAGCATTCTTGAAGTCTATTGGCATTTAAAAACCTTGCTCTTACACACCAGTTTTCCATAGTGAAGGTCTGTTTTATGGTAACACGAAAAGAAATCCTAATCAACAGAAAATTTTATGTATAAAGTTACTTGTACTGAACCATTGAAAGCAGCTGTTCATCAGAAAAAATCAAATGCACAGAACTTGTGCATAAATGACTTTTCTGGACTATGTAGTTTTGGGGCTGTTCAAGGTTGGTGTATATCTATTTCTTCAGTGTCTGTCAATTATCTATGTCTGTATTTGTGTTTTTATAGAATAAAGCTTGAAAACTTGCACAGTGTTCTTTATTTCAAAGTTTGCTGCTTCATCACTTAGATGGTCTATGTATTCTATATAAGGAAACAAACATATAAAAAAAGGAAAAGATGACTATACAATATTGTATAAACACTTGAATGTTAACACAAGTCTCCCCTAGTCACTCTTTGATGGTGTAGATAATCATTGGAATCAATGTTACCTGTATATGAAGGTACTACAAGACTTCATGTTTTTTAAATTCCTAATTATTTCCATCATAGGATGGGTAAAACTGAACTCTTGAATTCTTATTCCAGCTTTTCATTTTCACAGAATTCATTTAACTTCTTCCACTGTACTAGCTCTGATAACAGTCTGAAAAATCTTAGTTAAGATGTAGGCCTGTACTAAGACTTTCCCAACAGTTACATGATCAGTTGTGAAAGGAAAACCCTTTCATAAGGAGAGCTGTGAAGAGCACTTTCATATACCAGGAAAACAAATACATAGTGATAGAGCTAGTAGACATTTCTTACTACTGACTTTCATACCAGCAAAGAGCCAAGCTCAAGAACTAACTTAAAATATAAGCTATTTATGACAGCACACAGCATAGTTCTAGAACCCAAACAGTTGCATTTATTACCTGGGGTAATAAGTAAGCCACACAAAGCAGAAGTGTTGCAACATTGTTATTTTTCTCTTCCTTTTTTAAAAAGTTTATTTAAAAAAAAAAAGAGGGAGCATATACACTCTACACTGTATTATAGAATTAATAGGCTTTCCTACCAGGGGAAAAATTGATCTCCAGCAACCTTCACACAGCACAATTTGAAAGACATCCTTTTGTAAGTCACATATACTTTTTTAAAGTATGATTCTGGTACTTCCAAAAATGTTACGTTATTCCCCACCAGTTATTGCAATAACTGAGGAATAAATCTAGTGTCTTCCTCTACCTGTCAGCAAAACACTGTCTTAAACAGGTGACTGCAATGCCTACATATACCTGAAAAGTGCACTTCACCAGCAAGTGCAGTTTCAAGTACTTCTCTGAGGGAGAACTGGATCAAAGCATTAACAATGCCGATCAACCGTAACAGAAGTTTCAAACAGGGAACGACAACCGGTTGCTTTTTGTTAAAGTTCAGGCCAGGAGGTGGCTGGTACAGAACAGTAGTTTTGCTGAGATGCAGAAGTCAACTTGCTCCAGAAAGTTCAAGTCACCTCTTACACCAAATGCACCTTTTCTTCTTCCTCAGTACAGAGCAGTATAAAACACTTCTTTTTTAAAAAAAAATAAAACCAGTAATAGTCAGGAGAAGAGTGTAATATTTCATGGACATCTGGCTCTGTGCTATGAAAAATACACCTGACAAGGCACAGCTCATAAATCTCAAAGTTTTCACAAAGACCCTGCAGAACAGGAGACAAAAAAAAATAAGTTTAACAGTCAGCTTAATGCACCCTCTCCCAACTTAGGCCTTTACAAAGTCCAACAGTATTTGCCAATGCCTGATGGCAATCTTCACATTGACAGTCATTCTCATTTTCCTACAAACACTTAAGTTTCCTCTGCCTTGAGGGTCTATTTTGTACAATGAAGAATCAAAAACAAAGGAGTCTTCATCTCCAATACCAGCAGAGCCAGTCTTTGGAAACCAGATGATTTAGAAGTTACTCTACAGGTGTTTCTCACCTGATCAGTTCAGCTGACGTATAAGCTGGTTAATTCCTTCACCTCTGCAGCCAGGCTTGCCCATTTCCTTGAGGAAACCCACTTTATTATGTGCAGCATGGCGAGCCACTGACAAATGGAATGGCCAGAGAAAGTCTGTGACTTTTTGGAAATATTTCCCAGTTGAGTAGATTTCATGAATAAGATCTTCCAGGCAAATAATACCACAGTCTCCTGCAGGTAAAAAAAAAAAACAATTGTAAAAAGCCACACACACACACATACAATGCTTAATTAAGGTATCTTTCAGCCCATCACCCCAGAATCATCAGTCCTCCACATGCATATCTGGTAACATTTTTCTTCCTCCATTCCCTCTTAGGTTGAATTGCAAACTCTCAATACTCCTCTCTTTCCTTGATCCACTTTATTTTCCTCATCTTTCTCTCACCTAAATGTTCCTCTATCAATGTATTATCTGTCAGAGGGACCCTTTTCTTGTTAATCTTGGCTTGACCTCGTTTCAGAATAAGCTCTCGTATAGACTTCAGGTTAGGATATCTGTAATAAAAAAAATAAGGAAAGAAAAAGAAATCAGATTTTGTAACCAACAGAAAGGAGGCAGCAGGAAGTCCCACTCTGCTTCTTTGTAAGAGTGGGAAAGTGACCAAGGTATGTTTAGAATGATAGAAAGGGACAAGGACAAGTTTTAGATCTGAAGTCACCAAGGCTGTGAGCTTCGCAGGAAAAGCTAGGTATGGATTTGACCACACTGTGATACCATGACAAAAATCAGAACTATGATATTTACATACTATTTCCTATTAAAGCATCAGAACAGCACTTACCCCCATGCCACATAAGGTTCCACAATCCGTAGCATCTTTAGAGATAACGGAGTCAGTTTAACAAACGTCCCACTGAATATTTTTCTCAGGCGAAGCAACTCGATCACCCTTCGCACCTTCAGACTCACTCCCTTAATCCTGGTTCAGAAAAAAATGTCATCAGTAACCCTTTTTCTCTAGTACAGCAAAAAACTGCCTCAAATTACCTTACAATTAACAATTGGTTACAATTTACAAGAAGGCATGTCCACATTGATCACACTTTCTTGATTTAGAAATAACATTACCATTACAAATAGCAGCAATAATGAAAGATAAGAAGTAACAGAAGTTTCTTACTCTGCAATTCGTACAACGAAGGCAAGTTTATGCTCCTGGGGCACAGCCACCTGTGCAGGTCTCTGCTTCATGCGCCTCAGCCGGACCTCATCTCGGTGTTTGCGCCATGAATCTCGAACAAAAGTCTCAAGCCGTTTAAACTGGATTTGTTTCCCCTTCTGGTGCTAAAGACAGAATGGTAAAAAATGATCACCCTTCCCCACGTGAGCACCTCTACCTCACTTCTGCATCTTACAAGCTCAAATCTGAAAGGTCAAATTCAATTCGGAACTTCAACTATGCTCTTTCAGTTTCATGGGCAGCCAAAAGAAAACAATTTTGAAAACACAGGACCAAGCGAGGCAGAACGGAGGGGGCTATAACCACACTGAAAGCTTTAAGCAGTCAGCTGCAACACATAAACAGAGTCCCCGGGTTCTCCTCAGAAGCAAAAATAAACGAGGGAAAACACAGAGCAGGACACAGAATGCTTCCGCACACAGGAGACACGGCCGCGGGCACCGCTGAACCGGGCTCAGCGCCGCCGCCCTACCTTCCGCTTGCTGAGGAGCGCCTGCTTGGCCTGCGTGGCCTTCAGCGCCTGGTAGGCCTTCCGCTTCTTCAGCAGGTTCTCCGGCACCAGAGGGATCCTCCGCCTCGGCCTGCCCGCACGAGAAACCCGTCAGACCCCGCGCCGCCGCCGCCTCGCCCTCCCCGCACCCCCCGCCGCCCCGGCCCCGCGGATGCCGGCGGATGCACCGCGTCACTCACTCCTCCTCCGCCATCTTGTCGCGGCTCGCAGCTCCCGCCGCGCCGCCCCCGCCCCTTCGCCGCGCCGGCCCCGCCCCCCTGCGGCCCCGCTCCTTCGCTGCGCCGGCCTCGCCCCCCTGCGGCCCCGCCCCTTCGCCGCGCCGGCCCCTCCCCCCTGCGGCCCCGCCCCTTCGCCGCGCCGGCCTCGCCCCCCTGCGGCCCCGCCCCTTCGCCGCGCCGGCCCCTCCCCCCTGCGGCCCCGCCCCCTCGCCGCGCCGGCCCCGCCCCCCCCGCCGGCTGCGGCCGCGGCCGAGGCGCGGGGCGCCCGCCGGGGCGCGAAGAGGCGGCGGGAGCGCGGTGCCGCGGGGGGAGGCGGCCCCGCTGCCCAGCCGCACACTCTGTCAGTACAGACCTGGCCGCAGGGCACTCAGCAGCAGGATCTGTAGGAGAGCGCCATGCTCCAGCAGTTCCCCCTCCGCCCCCCGGGATGTCCCTGCTGACCCTGGTGACGCTCTGGATCAGGGTCAGCGTTAGCTGCTCGTCCTGCATCGCAGGAGAGGAGAACACAGTGACACCGACAAGGACCTGCTCCCCACTGGAGGAAGGAGCTTTCCCAGCTAACTACTGGAAGGAGAACCCACAGACCCTGGCCTGGGGAGCACTGAGAGCCTGCAATGGGAAATGTGCCCAGGAAGGACAAGGAGCAAGGCCCCGTTGGGTGGGACTTACCTGGGCAGAGGCAGTGAAGCCTGGCACCTTAAAAGGAGAAAGGGAAACACTGAGTGACAATAAACAGCAGACCACTGACCCAGGACATGCAGCAATGGCCCTAAAAATCATGCACGCACTGCAGGACAGCAGGGACAGAACTGCTGTGTCCTCCTCATCCTCCACACAGGCAGTGTAGAGTTGCCCCTGAAGTATTGGATGCAGTTGGAGGTCACAGGAGTCTCAGGAAAGCTCCAGCATGAGCAGCCAGTGGGACTGGGGGGCCCTGCAACACAGGGAGGTCCCTCTGGGTCTCACCTGGGTACCAGTGTGCCAGCACCTTCTCTAAAGTGGGGAGTGGGGCAGCCCATTGGGGGCCTGGGAGGACAGTGTGGGGCAAAGCCCCATCTGAGATCGGGGGTGAGGACAGGCCTGACAAGCCTAGGCAGCAAGCAAGGGGCAGTGTAACCTTACAGCCTCCAGTTCAGTGCAGACCACACTGGAGAGCGGGGAGAAACCCTTCTGGTTAGCACAGATAGAAACCTCAGAGCAGGAAGTCGAGGGTGCTGCACTGTAGCTACTGGTGAGTTTGCTCAAGGTGATGAAAACGAACTCCAAGATCTCCCCCAGGGCCTCCAGGTGGCACTGGAGCTCATACATGAATGACATCACCACAGTGACACTAATCGCTATCAGCTGTCCTCAACGGCATCTGTCACACCTTAAAAATGAGCAATGAATTCAACATCCAGTAGGAAAAAGGCTGAGCCAGTTGGACAGGCTGAATTGGCCAGCAATGACCACCTGCCTCCAGCTCTTGGTTTCTACATTGGTGCTAACAGTGAGATGACTCCTGCTCTCTTCTGCGAGAGCCTGGGCCCTGGGCAATGGGACTGGCCCTTGGGCCCTGGGCAGAGGAGAGCAGCTTGGGGGTTGCTCACTCCTTGTGAGCTATGGGAGGCTTTTCCCTGCCATAGCAGTTTCCCGTGGCTCTTCCTCAAGGCAGGAAAATAAACAATAACTTTAATCCAACTGTCCTTCATTTCTAAACAGCTATGAGTCCACCTCTCTGCACAGCTCCTGGTATCACCACACCAAATCCATAGTAAGGGGAAGTCCACAGAGTCTTTCTCTTCAATTTCTGCACTGTACTGAGTGCAGAAAACATGGCCCTGCCTTATCCCAGCTAAGGCACAAGATGTAGGCATACACATTGCTTGGCACAGGGGAGCTGTTCCTACTCTGTGCATGCCCTGAAGCAGAGCCGCCCACAGTCTTTACTCTGCAGGGAGGTGCTCCATGGGAAAAGGATCTATCACGGGATGTCTGCAAACCAGTTCTTAATGCTAGAGACATCTTTAGAGCCATTCTACATTTTACAAAACCAGGGCTCTAGTCAGGTGTTCCTGGTTACCTTCAAAGAAGGAACTCACCTGAGCTGCTCTCATGTCACTTGAAACAGTTTCTATGGTCATGACACAGCTCTGCAAACGGCCATCATCATCCTGCAAGATTCTGTCCAGCTCATGCTACATCTCCACTCTGGGGGCAAATCCCAGAACTTATCTTCCTTTTATTGCCAGGAAGCCCCAGAGCTGTGGACACAAACCCTGTAGCTCGTAAGAAATAGCATCACTGCATCACCTGCATCACTAGCATCTAGGTATAGACACAGGGCACCCTGTGGTGCCCCCAGGTGCTGGCCCTCACCTCAGAGCACTGGAGCATCCCCGCAGTGGCCAGACCCCTGGGGACAGCATTGCTAGTGCCCAGCACCTGCTAGCATGAATGATGCCCCCAGGCGCCCCAGTCCCAGGTCCCCAGGGCCCAGCTGGGACACATGGGACTCAGCCGGGTGCCTCACAGAGCTCCCAGCCTCTGCAGGAGGGGACCCCGCAAGGCCTTGCACACACCATTTCCCAGTTCCCCATTGCTGAGACGCATCATCTCCACTGCAGGAGCTGCTGTCTCAAGGGAGTTATGCCCTGCCCTCATACCCCAGAATTAATCGGGAATTAGCTTTGATAAAAAAATCTGTGCTGCAAAACTAGAAGAAAATTAAGCCTTACACGGTAGCAAGACAAATAGTGAGTTAGTTTGTACCTGGTTTAAGAGGATGGTGTCATAATTTGCTGGTGATGTAAAAAAAAAACATATGGGTACATGTAGGTGCCAGGAAGCAGGCAGAGTTAAACATAGGGGGGGGGAAAATCAGTTTTCCGTAAAGCAGCTGTTACCTCCCAGCAGCAGAGAGAAGCCCTGCTCCATCTGCAGCATGACAAGCAATGTGGCTGTCCTGCTGTGGCTAAGGCAGGAGCCACCAGGGCATGAGCACCTCTTGCGCCCTCCACACATCAGATGAGAGCAACCATGTTCCACTGGTCACAGTGCCCTTGGGCTTTTTGACTGGTTAAGGTGGCTTTTCCATGAAAGGTGGAGGCGAAGCTTTGAAGAGGAAAACATACAAACATTGGGAAGATTCATTCATGGAACACAGCTTGCTGATGCAAAATATTCACAGGCAGGAACCCATCAAGTGTTTGTAGCACACGTGCATTTGTGGATAGTATTCCCAACACTCATCCCAACACATACCATGAAAAGTGAAGTGAGGTATGGAGGGAACAGAGTCTTACCTGAAGGCTCAGAAATGTCATCACAATACTCATTGGATCTCATGGTTGGAGTGGCTCGTGATCAACCTGCGAGGAAAGCAAAATCTTCTTAGACAAATAGGGAAGGACTGTTGCACTAAACCTGTAGGAACTTTTGAAATTATAGAAATGTAGTCAGGATTTATGTATAACAGAGCAGAATTTGGGGCTTGACCCAAGGGCGAGTTCCAGTAGAAGCAATTCTTGTGACAAAGCAGAGCACAGGGCTAAGAAACTGGAGGGAGCCAGCCTTGGGGACAGTGCAGCGGGTGTCTCAGAAGCCCTGCGTAAAGGTGGGGAGCAATATTAAGGATATTCAGCTCCTTAATAGCTTCAGCTATTTGTATTGCACTGAACATCCTCAGCTTAATGATAAAAACCCACAAGTTATGCAGGACTTGAGCAGACAGACTAGCATAGCTGACAATCACCTGGTTCTACTGCAGAACTTTTGTGTTTTCTTTTTCTTTTTTTTCCCCCAAAACTCTTATTAAAGAAAAGATGAAATTGTGACAAATGGTTTGAACAGCAATCTCACCAACAGATGGTGCCATAACTTTACATTAGCGATATGTTGCTGCAACTGACAGTGTTACATCCGTTTTGTTGCTTTCTATTTGTGATGTGCGCACATACGCTGGACTTGCTACTTTCAGTGTTTCTATAATCAGTTTGATTTACAGCATATTTTCCTCTTTAACAAAATAGTTGAGAGCTTGAGACCATCACTAAAAATCTTAGTGCTGCCAAAGTGGAACTGTTTAAGCTCACAGAAGCTAAATTAAGTTGCAAACCCTTACAACTCTGTAAATTAGACTACTTCTGTTTTGATAGCTAATACTCAAATATCCAAATTTAGAAACATGGCTCACATTCCAGTACCTCCTAAGGGAGACACTACGCAAAGGAGGCATCATCTGATGAGTAAAACCAGCTTCCTATGAACTATTCTCTGATGCAGCCCGTTGGATTACAAAGCTGCAAGCAATAAGCTTCTGAAATAGTCCATATGAAGCCTTTCCTAAATCAAAGAAACCAGAAGTAAATCCATAGCTATATTAGGGTAAGCTGTTATATATAAAAATAGCTGAAACCTCTGGTAGCTCCCCAAGGCCAATACAGTCAATTTAATTTTACAAATGACTGTGTTTTGTTTAACAGAAGGGAAATGGAAGAAGGATCTCAGGTATTTCATTATTTATGGTAAGGAAAGGAAAAGTGAGTAAATATTTCAAGTGCTGTTGCTATGAAATGTCATACAGAATAGCAGTATACCTGAGTGACTTGCTAAAAACTAACTAATATTTGTAGCGTATAAATGAATGACAATTCAAATGTCCTTGTTTGCAGGATAATGAAAGAAAAATATTTTAACTTTCCTATATAGTAAGTATTTGTCAACTGACTTTCAGCACTCTAAACTCATCCTTTTTCCCTTTTTCTTGACAAGGCCTTGCATTTTCTCGCACGTCACTAAATGTTACAGATAAATCCAATGACTGCATGTTTGTGATTGTTGTCATCACCCAATGATGGATAAAATGATTCCTCCTAATGTTCAGAATGACAGGCGAAACCCTTCTGGAAAGGCTGGACTGAAAAAACTGGGTTCCTAGTTGTGTTACCTTAAATTATTGCCATTCAATATCTTCACAAAAAGTGCTACCGGTTTCCCATTAAGATTTTTGATGACGTTACATGGTGAATGCATTTTCTCTATTCTTTTTCAAAGCATTGCCAATGGGGCTCAGAACCCACTCAAGAACATTATTTTGGAAAATAAGGTTTCGTGTAATTCAGAAAGGCCTACTGGGCTGGGACAAGGGGGAAGAGGAAGGAAGAGATAAGGGATACCAAAATCAAATGTGCCATATCAGAGATAAATCATCCATAGAGCAAGCCAGAGAAATATGCGTCATCTTTTCATCAGCAGAATAGAATATAACCTTTTTTTTCCTGTGCTATAAGGAGGCTTTTTTGTACTTTCATTTCAAATTGCAAAAATTTTCAAAATACATTTTTTAGCAAAGAGTGTTACTTTTGATACGCTTTTGATAATGTCTGCAGCGGGTCTTCTATGCTGTTTTGAGGAGATGGTGTTGAAAAGTTGAATGGAGAGACCAAAATCAAAAGGCTGCAGATAACTTTCCAGAACGAGCACTTTCTTCTCCCTTGTGAAAGGGAGTAATTCACAAAAGAGGATCTCTGAGAAGGCTCAGTCTTGCTTTGCCTGACCTGCTTGCCTTATAAATACAAATTTTTTTCCAGATGACAAGGTGACCCCACTGTAATCGCACCACACAGTGCTGCTGCAACACACTCACAAATCACCTTCCCAGTTTTCTACCTATCCGAGCTTGAAACTCATTGTGGAGCAGCTGCAGCCCTCTAGGTCCTGGGGAAGCTACCCAGGAGCAGAACCCTTTATACACTTGGGACTTCATTAGCAGATGACAGTCAATGACAGCAAGTGGAGCCAGTGCCCCTCTGCTTCTGCTGTGCTGCAGTTCTTCCGTCACTCTCCTTCTGTCCCTCTGGGACGTGGGCTTGCAGGCTTTCATTTTACTGCAGTATGTTAGGCTGATATTTTATATCATGCATTATGTTTATTTTTATGACCCTGCCTACAGACACAATTGCAAAGAATTTAAAAGAGAAAAAACAGCAAGCTCTGATTGGAGGGTGTGAATCTCAAAAATAAATGCTGTTGTTTTGTTTCCCTTTTGCATCAACGCAGTGATAATCCTTTCCTGCCACATGACAACAACCTTTGCTTGGATTACATTTCCTCCCTGTCGTGGAAGTGGTGTGGACTTCAGCCACAGCTTTAATCTTCATTTTCATTATGCCAAACAAAGGCCTAGCTTTCTCAAGGAGTCTGAATGTCTCTCACTCTTTCTATTAACTGAGATATTTGCTATTCGGTGTGCAGACAAGTGATTTTGTGCTGAGGCTGAACTGTGCACAGCCATGGAAGGAATAAGTTGTAGAGAAAGGTCTAGTCATCTACATTACCAGACTGTTTCTTCAAACATGCAGTGATGGCAACCACGAACTCCTTATCTGAATTTGTAATCCTAGACTACAGCTTACGTCCCAACAATGATTTGTTATGACATGCCTATGATGATTAAAAATCCAATCCCTTTCTTTATATTGACTATGCATCTATTTAGCTACTGCCACAGTTATGGTATTTCTGTTAGTTTTTCTTAATATTTCTGTAATGACTGGATAGTAATTAATAGTAATATGATCTGTAGCACTACCATGGTTCCCTAACTATCTAAAATGCTAAGCCACATTACTCTATAAATAACAAGCATGACAGCATGTCTGTGCAGCAAGTATTCATGCTGGTATTTGATCCACCGTTTAAAAGTGCAACAGATACTGCTTGAAAAAGCAATGAAAACATGCTTCTAGCAAGCACACAATATATTTAAAACATGTAAAATGTGTATATGTAAATGTATGTAAACAAATGCAAACATACGCAAATATGTGAACATATTTAGGGGGAAAGCATGTAAAGAACTGACTCACTTCTACATGCAAATTTTTAGGCCTCCTGCAATGAAGTCTGCACTGCTAGACTGAAGGACCAATGATGTTGATGTGACTGCAGAATCAGAGCCTGAATTTCAGAAAAGGTGGTTAGTTAAGGTAACAACCGGCAGACAACAACACGGGGCCCATGAATCCTAAGAGCAAAGTCATGTGCTTAAGTGGGAAGTTTTGTGGGTCTTTTTTGTGAAACTTCTTGCCTGATTTATCCTCTCTCTTTAAGAGAGGAGTACAGAAATACACTATAATCATTTCAAATTCTACAAAATCCCTACTGACACTTTGAGCAGGCTTAGGAAAAGAAGCAAGCTCGAAGTCTGTCATTCTAGCCAGCGAACCATACCCCAATATGAAATCTGTCTGTAATGAATTCCCTGTTAAAAGAACCAAAGAATTAAATTTTGTTTATTTTGCCAAGCTGTGATCTAATCTTGGGAACATTTTAATGAGGAAAATACCTTGTGATCTTAAATTTTCAGATCTTTTAAGGAAAAAGTTTATATGATTTGGAAAGAGGCCCAGGAACTGCTCTATACACACACTCAAACCAATGTTTAAGAGAGAAAAAAGCTGGGTGGTCCAGATCTTTCTTTCATGAAAATAACAATCATCTGGAGATGGACTAATATTTAATAAAAATATTTTTGTGAGAAGTTGTGGATGCATGCATATTTTTATTCTTTTAAAAATAAAGGTTCTTTAACAACTGGCTTGCTTGTCAGAAATCCTGCAAATATATTTCATGCCTCAAAGGGAGCAATATGGCTACAATGAATAGACCTGGATGATGCTAACATAGGTGCAAACACTCAGCTAGTGGTTGTTTGATATGTCAGATTGAAAGGACTAAAAAAGTTAAGTTTTGGCTTTGTGGCATAATTGAAAAAAGTGAGCAGAAGAAACAGCTCAGTACAGGAGATCTAAAACACATTTAAGAAAAAAAAATGACAAAATTAAAAATTACTTATTTCTTCAAAATATTTTGTCTTTTCTTTTTAAAAAAATGTTATTTAATCAAGATATTTATTCTTTTTTCCCAGTAATTTTAAAATAAAACTTTTTAATGAAAAATTTACATTTTTTAGGAAAACAGAAGGAGGCATTTCTGCATTTTCAGTATGTTAAAGGGGAATGTTTAGCATTTCTGTCTTTTCACTGATGCTAATTGCTTTTTTTACCTTTATTGAGACTTTACAAATAACCCTTCAAAACTCTACTTTGTGATTTTAGTATTTGTTGAAAAAAATATAACAATTGCATCAACATACTGAGTTGCAGCTGCCTTCCTGAACCAATACTGTGATGCAGTCCATGCTAGCTCTAGGACATACTGCTCCCAGATATATCTCCTGCCTAGTAACAGAGATTGCTACAATGCAGTCCAGCCTGCTAGGCATAATATAATACATTGACAAAACTTTTCAGGATTTCACCCTTTCTAATATACGAGCATAAATTTGACCCAGGACCTTTAAAACGAAAATCAAATGATGTTAATAGGCACAACTTAAGCCTTTATTTTCTTTTTTGATTGAAAGAGATTAAGTCATTTACTATTTTTTCTTAGATTTAGATTGTTCTTATTCAGTCCATCTCCTTATAGATAGGGAGGTTTGCTTGGTGGTGACTGGTCTATTTTGGCTTGAACTGGCCTGGCTGGTGAGAGAAATCTATATATTTTTAGTTACTTAAAAACAGACTTTCAAAATGACTTAGCATTATCCTGATATCTTCACTAAACTCAAAGGAAACAAGACTGGCCAAAACTGAGTATTACTTACAACTCTACTTTCTAAATGTTGTGCAATATGCATCTTAAAAACAGCTCCAAATCAGTGCACAAATAAAATAACTCCCCACTAACTAGGACAGAGTTAGTAGTAACTCACCCACTGCAGCGATACCACGTTTGCCTCCCCCAGCACGGTATAACTACTGACACAGTCCTGCAAGTATCTGTTTGTGTGAGACCCCCCCGGTGTCCGTGGCCCAGCAGAGGACCCTGAACCTCTCCCTCTCTGGGACACCTGCAGGGCCGGCCCAGAACAGGGCGCCTGCGGGAGCTGGGAACGCCGCAGTGCTCAAGAGGCACACGCACATGAGATTCTTGCTCAGTCCTTTCATTCATTTTTTGGCATCCTTGCCTTCGCCAAGCTGCCTCCTGCGTGAGAGACCAAGATTTGGCAGTTCTTGAATACTTCATGTGGGGCTTCTCCCAGGTTCACAAGACCAAGTCCTCCAGCGCTTCCCTGGCTTAGGCACTGGCCAGGCTCCTTCAGTAAATGCTACTGCTTTTATTTCTTTTCCTTCTTGAGTATTTAATTATATATTTACTTCTATCAAATAGTTCTGACTTTAAAAAAAAGTGGTGGTATCTATTTACAAGTTTATGAAGAGCACTTCTAAGAAATAAAAAGTAAATTAATTTAATTTCACTTCTAAAGTCTTCTGCTTGTAATGGCACAAGTCAGGTTGAATAATCAATCTGAAATGGAAAAATAAATGTATTTCAGCTAGAGAAAAAGAAATTATTCTCATTGTTTATTGTTTTGTCTACTCATGACAGATGGTAGATTGTACTACAAATTTAACTGTATCTTTAAAGAAAAGTGGAGATAAAAATAGACATCATTATATATGGTCTCCACAGGTCTCTATGACCTCTTCTGCCTCCACAGGGATGAAAAGCTACATTTTATTTGGGAAAAGAGAATTATGTCTGAGATGAAAGACAGTGAGAACAGAATAGCTGTCTTTCTCAAACTCAGTAATTGGGAATCCTACCTCCTACTTGATTACTTTTTAATTGAACCTTCAAGATAAAAATGCAACTAATTATGTCATTTAGGTAGCGGAAGCATGTTAATAAGTACACCACAGGATGAGCTATTCATAAAAATAGTACAGACTAGGGAGCCATAAAAAGAGATGGAATGGAATAACCTAATTAGGGAGTTCATCATTTCAGTGTCGATGACTTAATAGGAAACGCTTTGTAATCCCGCAAGTAC
Organism: Rhea pennata; assembly: GCF_028389875.1. Taxonomy (NCBI): domain Eukaryota; kingdom Metazoa; phylum Chordata; class Aves; order Rheiformes; family Rheidae; genus Rhea; species Rhea pennata. The sequence continues at coordinate 59,465,112 of NC_084666.1, forward strand.
TTTCTCCCCTAAATGTCAGTGACTCTGATAAAATGGTGGTAGATGGTAGGCAATGGCTTGTATCCTAAGAATATTATTTAATTATTCTTCCTTTATGACACAGGTTACTATCACCAAACTGTCTAAAATCCTTTAAAAAGATCAATTTTGGAGACTAGGGGAGGGAGCTGTTGTTACTAACAGAAATAGCAATCAAAAGAGAAATGTTATAAATGAGAAGTGGTCTGCAGCAATGCATGTAAAATCACAGCAGAATAGTCTTGCTCGTCTGTAAGTTGCCCTGTGGAGATCTAAGGAAAGCTGGTGACTGTGAATGTCGCAATGGTGCATAACAATAGGCTACAAAGATCCTCTCACTTTTTTCTCTCTTAAATTATGCCAGGAAAGTTTGGATTGGATTTTTTTTTTGTCTAATTTGTGAGCCCTGCCTAATCAGGGTGAAGAGACAGACTGCGCATCAGCATCAGGAAATACCCAGCAAGTAAGCACCCAAAAGGATGCAAGTGGTAGCCCATAGCTTTCTCCCAAGGAAATGGGCTGTGCCCCAGCTACTCTAACTGCTAATTATAGTTGGAGCAAGGGAACAGAGGAGACAGGTGGTGTGACGAGAGCCCTGCAACTATAACCTGTATCTCTTACTTTTGGGATGTTAGCTCACTACGGAAACTGAATTTTTCCACATGTATATAACAGAAGCTGAGCTGGAAGTTTCAGGTACAGGAGAACAAATAAATATTTTTCCAGAAAAAAAATGCCTGGTTATGAATTTGGCCATAAGAATACTGAAGGACCATTTCAGAGAGAACTGATATTGGATCATGCCTTCGGTAGTGGCTGCAGATCCAGTGGAAAGGATTAATCTTTACAGCATGAGATCATAGATGACCATGACCTATATTTGGAATAGCAGAAGTCCTTGAAAGGCTAAGTGATAAGGCAATAAAATGGCAAATGAAATTCCATTAATATAAACATAGTAGTGATTTACTAGGAGAAAAAGAATTTCAAGTTCATATATAGAATGAATGGCTTGGGCTCTATGCTAATTATTAACCTTAGGAGTGGAATTTTGAAGTTAGCATAAATAAATAAAAATAAACTGCTGTTTGGCATAGCAAACAATGCTAATTGGGAACTGGCAGAAAAAGGATACAGAACAAAGCAGAGACCATCATTACACTACTGTGATTCTTTGCACCCACATTTTGAATACTGTAGTTTTGATCAGCGCTCCTTCCGTCCTCCCTTTCCCCCTCCCCAGCAAGATACAACATTAGACTTAAAAAGTTCAGAGAAAGAAGATCAAAGATATGGAATGGTTTCCATGTGTGGAGCAGCTAAATAGACTGGACTCCTTGGTCTGCAAGAAAGACAAATGAGGGGAGATAAGACAGCCTGTAAAATCATGAATGGCATGATGGATGTTCACTGTTTCTTCCAACATGAACTCAGATGTAGCTAGCAGAAAAGAGGTTCAAACAGAACATCGGTTCTTCTGACACATGAACAAGTAGCTATGACCTGGAACTCAGCCACCAGATTCTGAGACCACTGAAACTGTACACAGCATAAAGACTGGACAAGTTCATGGAAAAAAAATCCTCAGTAGAGACCATTAGCTATAAATTATACCCCTCCTGGCTATAGAAGTGTCTAAGCAGCAACGATCAGAAGTGGTGAAGATATTCTGGAGGTTTATCATGTCGTACTTCCTTTACTCCTATATTTACCCAGAATTTCACTTTTTACCACTGTCAGAGACAGATTAAAGCTACACAGACCTTTAAGTTGTCTCAGCATAGTTTTTCTTTTGTGTCTTGTAAAGCCTCATAATAATATCCTAGTATTTTATATTATAAATCTCTTATTTTCCTACAATGCAAGGGAAAGGAAAATAGGAGCATAAGTCCATGCTTCCAAACAGGCCTGGACAACCAAGATATTGAGAGAGGGTAGCCAAACTGGTATCAGCTTCAGGCTACCATTCCACTTACTTCTGTAGTTAGTGTCCAGCCTTCTCCGTTTCCTGCCAACTTCCCATTTATTAGAATCATGGTCACAATCAAATAACAATTTTTATGAGATGTGAATCTATTTAAGTTATGAAAAAGCTTTTTATCTTCTTTCTCTTCTGCATTAGAGAGGGTCGTAATGGCTGCTCTCTCTTTCTAACATGCTGTCCTTTTTTTTTTTTTTTTTTTTTTTTGTCCTTATAGCAGATAGGGATTCTGTGCTGACCTCCACATTCTTTGCAGCAATGCTTGCATTAGCAAAAGAAACATTTTTTTTTCATTAAATTCAAAGCATATGTTAGGTTAGATATCTGCTGTAGAAACATAGAGTCGCAGCACTGGTAACCCACTGTCTCTTTAAGCAAGTTTCTCAAAACAGAAGAGTTATAAATTCCAGCCATAAATTCCAGTCCACCTCCTCCCCTCCCCAGTAGATCTGGCTTTTCTACTGTCTCAACTCTGAACTTTCCATTTTAAGTACAATCCATTCTGTTTTGTATTCTCCCTTGCTATTATATCAGAACATTTGAAAAGGCAGACAGAGCTCAGCATCTTTGCTTGCGTATGGAGGAACGGCTAATTGAGTCTGACCACGTTGCCTTTTTCCCCTGCTCACCTGCACTTCATCCTGTTTTCCTGACTTTGAAGTGCAACTTTTTCAAACCTTTAAACAGCCTGGGATAAATGAATCCATTCTTGCAACGATCCATTATCACCGGTGTCTGAAAATTAACAGGACAAGGGAATTTGCCAAAGCCCTGACAGGAGACGTAAATTAGTGAGAAGGGGATGGAGGAGGGAGGTAGCTCCGGTTCCCTTTGCATGGACCACAGCGGCGGCGAGCGCTCGCAGCCAGAGGTGCCGCTTGTTTGCCTCCAGCCTCCTGTCGTGTCATCCATCCTCTTGCAACTTGGATCAATCAAGTGATGGAGTGAGCTTGCAGAGGTGCTTGCTGATACTGAAAGAAAGCAGCTGTCAGGTTGCTCAGCCTGGCCTGGTAGGTATACAGGGGGACAGGCATGCCTCAACAGGGGGGGAAAAAAAACAAAACAAAATTTCAAGCAGCTGTGCTGATTCTCTGCAGCGTGCTCTGAGATACTTAGCTCTTCCGTGGGAGCGCTGCATGACCCCCAGCAGGACGAAGGCCTTCCTATATGAGATACTGTGTTCTCACGTGTCACAGGGACAAGAGACAGACAGATGGACAGAGATCCAGTTCCAAACCAGTCAGCAGCATAATAAACATGTCTTGCTAGTTTCAGTTTTCTCCACACACATATTCACTCTACCTGTAGCTTATTTTTCAATATATTATATAGACAAAGATTCCCCGATCATTATTTCACTTTTTAAAGTAGTAGAAGTAAGCTATTTCCCATCAGTAAATAATCTCAGCAGTGAAAGAAAGAATTCCAGTGCAGATATGCTTCAAAAGAGTATTTGTTCTTAAAACATTATTTCCCCCCCCCCCCCCCCCGGTATCTGATACCCTGCAGTTGTATCAGGAAAATACACACGCGCACACACACACACACACACAGAAACCTTTTTAAACCAGTCATGTCTTATCTCAAGTCTCATGTCACAGTTCCAGGCAAAGTGGCAAAGAGAATTGGCAAGGCAGATTTTTTCAAGGAAGGGAAGACTCTTAAATTTGTAGGAAAGGGAAAAATCTGACCTAATTTCCATATGCACGTGATGCTTTGATTTTAGGTGTCTTCACTGTCTTTTGAAGGAAGTGCCTAAGTTCCCTATAGAGCATACGTAGACAGGCTTTGAATATTTTCGTACTGCTTACTTGAAGTGCCTCAACTTAGGGTTCACTACTGCCCTCTGAAAGGAAAGGCTTTCCTTGTACCCATATACATAGGCAACAGAAAATGAGACAAACACCTTCACCTCACTCCCTTCAAAAATTTGAAAATCTCTATTCAGAAACACTTTAAAACCTAATACGAAGGAAAAAATGGACTTTCCATCTTGCACTCTCTTCAAATTCAGACCGGGTACTTGGAAGATAATATTGAATGAAGTAGCATTATCCACAGGACTCACTGTACAGGTAGCCAGGTGGAATGATGTGCATTGACAAACCGCGCTGCTCTGACATGATTTTACCTCCCAGGCTCAAAGGTCCATCAGTGCTGAGCTAGGGCTGGCAGGAAGAACCGCCAGTGCCTGGGATCTGCGCCTGCTCCCTTGCCAGGGCAGGTCCCATCGCCCTGCCCTCCCGCTTACCCTGGCTTCGCAGGGAGGAGAAGTGCACCTGCAGCTCTGAAAAAAGCCGTGAAACATTCTTGCCACATCCTACAGAGGCCTCAGGACACTGCAGCACATAATTTGAATTTTAATTGAATTTTAATTTAGATAAGAATTTTGTATTGAATTTTAATTTACATCAGGGTTTAGTCTGAACAGCTCACTTCTTTATAGATATTTTGAAATCCAGAAAACGCTACTGAGATGCAACTCCATTTATTTGTTTTAATGATCTGTGAAAAGACATCTGGATTTAGTGGTGCTTTCTTATTATTATGGATCACCTACCAGATGGTTTAAATGAAAATATTTCAAATTATGAATAGCTCATGAATTATTCCCATCACCTCAAAGGTTCGCTTCTTTAATTTGCATTGTACAAGCAATGCAAGTGTACTTTTGTTGCTGATTCTCTCCCCCAGTTTAGAGCCCACCATATCCACAGATAGCTTTGTAAATACTCACAGGTAGCCACCAAATGTGAACAGTCCTGCAGTCCACAAGGGCATTTGCACTACTTTCTCCTTCTGCAAATAGAAATTCACTGGGAAGTGAATACAAGGCTCTCCATATGCAACCAAAGGGAATTCTGGGGCTTTTACTGAAACAAATGTGAATATTTTTTTGTAGTCTTCACTCAGCTCTCATTAAAATTAATATCACTTTGGCTCAAATGAACACCACTAACTGTAAAATAATTTGTAGTTAAAAATCCAGCTCACTAAGCTTAGATACTGCTGCACATATGGTGTGTGTGATCACTGACTGTTCCTGATAAAAGACCATATGGGTTACAACAACTATGCAAAGAGGCAGTGATGCTGTAGCCTCGATTGTTGTTTTATTAACCTGTTTCTCAATTTCACTGTATTTTTAACTATTTATTGTCTATTCTTTTCCCTTTACATACAGTCTGTACTCACAGTCATCACAGCAGCTCTAATAACCACCGCCCTGGCCCTTTTCCTTCCCCACACAGCATGTCTTTACTCCAGGACTGGCACTGCTTTGCGTGCCAGCAGCACTGCCTTCACTGCACCTGACTACAGACTGACAGGACAAAAGTATTTTTCACATTTTGTTGCAACAAACAGAAATTTAAACTTCACTTTAAAAAGTTACACTGATGTGATGGCAGCACCCTGCGGGCTGCTGTGCTGAGCAACGGGAGGGAAGAGCGGGGCATGTGCCGGGCACTGGGGACAGCCCCATGGGGACTCCTGCAGTCACGGGGGTGTCACACCGCTTCACGCACCCTGCGGGTTTGTAGTCAAACCGACATCCTGGCCAAGCATGAGAGGGATAGCTGAGTTCAGCAAGACATGCAGCAGATCAGCCCATATCCAGCCTTAGTTTAGGGAAGAATAAAGAGAAGGTTGGACTTTGCGTTTTGGTGCAGGTTGGGTAGATCCCTGGCACGTGGCATACGCAGGCACCCACACAAGCGCTGGGCTCCATAGCAGAGATAAGACACCAGTCTACACAGATCATTGGTCTGACCCTGCACAACTCATAGGTGAATTTTTTTATGCGTTTTATGCAGTGTATTATTTTTGATGCATTTTATGCAGTAACTGACTGGGCCCTAGGGAAGACCTGCAGGTCCTGAAGAAGGGAGCCAGCAATTGCAGGCCACAGACTCACCCTGCAGCAAACTCTCCACTCTCATGCTTCAGTTTAAGTAGACCATTTCCTCTGTTTCCTCCTTGCTGCATTGTTTGCAAATGAAGACACCAAACCATTCCCGTGAATTTCAATCCAAGCATATAAAACATAGCTCCTTGACTTGCAATGTTCCTATCAGCTCCTTTAGATGAAGAATAATTCATCATTACTTTCTTGCAGTCCTCTCTAAATGACCTAAATCTTACTATACAAAAGTAGCGTGACCAGGAATATCATGCATTTTTACCAGTCTTCTCTGAACACACTATATACTTATTCCATTAATCACCACTGACAAACCGTGCAGTCCTTTGGGAAACTGCAGTACCTGTCAATAAGAAACTTTTCTCCAGGTTACTTCTTAACTAGTCATTAAGAACTTCTTTCATTTAAAAATAAAAATATACACAACTGGAAGCATTTTTCCTGTTCTTTCGTTAAGTTCATTTTACTTGATAGGTTCCACAGCTGTTGCTCCTGAGGCGAGAAATATTTCCTTTCCATCGCTCCCAGCTTATTTTAAAAATCTAGTGATTAAGTCATTCTTCTCATGAGTTTAATCTTTAATAAGTTTTAGATGTTTATTTGACATGTTTCTGTAATTTATCTCAATCATCTCATAGTTCTCTCTCTTCCCGTGTTTCAGCATACCCTTTGGAAAACACATGCTCAGAATACATTAAGAATAAAATTCACCACTGGTGTAAATATAACAGTTTAAAGACATTAAATTAGAATTAGCAGGTTTCTGACATGCAAAGCAAATGCAAATCCTAATTCACTTGCTGGGAGAAGATAGCGTATGAGCAAGCAACTGAAGGGAGCTGTTGATTCAGTGGCTGCCCATTTTATGCCTGGAGCATAAATAAGCAGTAAGATTCCTCCGTTACAGCAGCAGGCATGGGCTTAAACTACAGCTTTACAAGGTCAGACTCCTTCCAGCCAGGGTGCCGGGTGAAGGAGGCTGCAGAGAGCTGGGGCAGCGGCTCCCACCGCTGGCCCTGCCGGCGCAGGATAGGACGGAGGCTGGAGGTGGCCCAGCCAGGGGCAGTCACAGACCGCCCTCTCCTCCGCTCTCCCACCTGCTGCAGCTCCCAGCCGCTTCAGAGGCACTGGGGCTCCACCAGCGAGGAGCACCAGGGCTCCTGGTGCTTCGGTGCTGCATTCAGCGCCTGCGTATCTCTAGAAGAGCCCTCAGTGAGACTCCATATGGCTTTTGTATAAGCAGCGCAGATGTGGAGCAAGAGATACCAGAGATGCCATCTTTACCAATGCCCCACCATTTATCTCACCTCCCCTCAGATTCCTGGGGCGACGCTCTCCCTTTCCTCTACTGCAAGCTGTGCTAGGAGAATTATAAAACAGAGGGGTTTGTTGGTTGCTGTGCTTTTATTACTGCTTTTGCTAACACTTTTACGCTAGTGGTATCTGAGCACTCTTTGGAGAGTACATATTTCATTCTCTTGATGGGGTCATTAAATCAGAAACTTTATCAATCTTCTAGAGTTGCCCACACTGTTTTATTCCTCTCACAAACGTACTTCAAGATGAAAAGGAAGATTTGGCCACGTATCAGACAGCTTGTATTGGTTACTTCCTGTCTTAAGTGTTGTACTTTTATTATACAGACTGTAAAAAGGAATAAAAAATAGAGTTATGTTAAGGCTTAGTTTATATAACACTAATTTAATAGGAAGCTATTAAAGTACAGCTAGAATAGAAACATGTTCTTTGGCTCAAAACTTAATTTTACCTGAACTTACATCCTTCATAACATAATGGGAGACTCACCTAAATTTTGCAGAAATCAGCTTTCTGTTATACTTATGTATTGGTAGTGTTGTCACTGGACAAAAAAGTAAAGTTTTAAGTTTAAATATTTAAATAAGAAGTTTTCCTAGAGATATACTACTATAATTAATCTTCTTTTGAAAATTATTCACTTTTAAAGTTATTACTATCAGGTTAGTCTTATTTTTTGCAATTTTTTGTTTTGTTTGCTTTAATATATGCTACTTTCTCAGAAATTTAGTCACTTGACTTCTTAGTGAAATCTGATTTAATCAGTTTCTTAGGGAGAGAATTTACAGCCTAAAATGTACTCTGGTTTGTATTAAATTAAGCATAAATATCAGAGGCTATCATATGATCAACGTGACTTTTAGGTACTAACACCTGCAATCTTCAGTGATAACATAGAAGAAATTATATACTTGAAAATACAATTAAATAGGCCACCATTGTCAAGTTACAACATAAGAAATTAATTGAAAGTATCATTTAGTTTCTACTTTTGTCTTCACCAAAGAGATTTGTTTTCCAACAATTTGTAAAAAAGAACATTTGTAAAAAACGCAACAAAGTTGAATAGACTAAACTACAAAATGAGGGCCTTTATAGATACTAGAGAAAGGAAATAGAAATTAAAATTCATACATATGTATATTATATGTATGTATACATGTGTGTATGCATATAAACTTACATGTATAGTTACATATATAGATGTATTGAATACTAGTGTAAAATCTAAACAGATTCAAAAAAAAAGGCCACCTGCTGTAAAGCATTTTTACTGCAATTTTAAAAGACAGCATTTAGGCCAAAAAAAGAAGAAGGCACTTCTGGTTTTGGGGGGGGAGAGGAGAATGGTCTATGAAATGCTTTTAAGGGGCTAGCGAAAGATGTGGTGCACATAAAGATGAGGTTCATGATACTAGTCCCAGTCTTGATGATGAACCTTCTGACTTCTCCTTGGCATGCATGACCTCGCAAGCAGCTTATTGTGTCCATTCCCTCATGATCAAGCAGGATCAGCTATTCCTGTGTTATTCTGAACTGATATTATTGACTTTATTCATAAAAGCTTCCAGAGATGGACACTCCACTACCTCCCCCTGTAATCTGTTGTAGGACTTCACTATGCTCATCATTAGAAAGTCTTTGTAACATATAATCTTCTTTGCTGCACTTTAAGCTTGTTAGAACATCTTTCTTTTTAAATCTATTGTAGCATTTTTTTTAATTAGGTCTATAAAACATAATGGTATCAGTAAGGGGTAACTCCAGCCAGTTAATGCAGATGTTTGCTAGCTCTTCAAGTGATTATCTGGGTCTCCTCTGTGTGTAGCTGGATGGAACCCTGGGACCCTGTCTTCATTACAGGGATTTACAGAGCTGTGGCCTGTCTATCCAATTGCAGAAATTCCCTACAGCAAGCAATTCAAACCAGAGCTGCCAAGCTATCTTCCAAAGACCTCACTGCAAGGAAGAGGGCTGGCCTGGGAGCAGAAGTGCTGTGCTGGAGCTGCAGCTGGCCTGAAGATGTGTTAGGCAGCACTGAGGCTCCCAGGAGTGACGAGGAGGCTGCTGTAGCTCAGAAAGATTTGCAGGCTGTGCAGAATCAGGAAGAAGCAGATACTTGTGAGGCAGCTCCTTGATGCTCTCCACTAGAGAGCATCACTCTCCACTGCCTTGCGGAGCCTCGCGATAGCCAGTTCCCAGGAGGAACTGTGGCTGCCGTGCAGCCCCACTGGACTCAACGGGGTGGCTCATTGCTGTCAAAGCAAACAGAAGTTCTCTGCTTGTAACCATTTCCATGAACTAAGTATCTGGTATTTGTAATGCTTCATAAATGCAGTTTCACTCAGCTGGGTCTCTTATCTTCCACAAAAGTCTCTTTTCTGACAACTGAATTACCAGACCATGCTGTTTTGTAAACTCCTCATTTCCTCTCCCTTGTGCTGGGAGTGCGGCCAGTGGAATCCCAGGGCTGTTAAGAGCTGGTTTATGGCACACGGTAGGTTAATATTTGTTGTAATGAATCTTATAGTTGCTTCTCTATTATTTTTTTCATAATCACATTAGAATTGGACTACTGCTTCATCTTCCTTTTGTTGTCTCTACTTTGTCCACCTAATGGCACAGCAGCAGTGTTACTTTACATTTTGAAACACTTTTGCACTTATATATTGAAATGTCTTTTTTTTGGTAGAGACCCTGAATTCATGGGCGGCTGGAATAAGAAAAGGAATATATGTCCAAGGAGACCTGGTAAGGATGCAAAGCCAGAACCTCAGGTGAAGTTATCTGTTACCCTCAAGTGCTCCAGGACCAAAGTATCAGAAGCGTGAAATTCCTTTCCTAAACCTTTTTAGCTTCAGGGCAGGTCATGTCATAACATCTTCTACACAACCTTCCTGACTTCCCAACAGCTAAGTATCAAAGTCAGTAATATATTTTAACTTTTTTAAACTCTCAGAGAAATATTTCATATTTGCAGAATGACTACAGAGCTGGTTTTAGAAACATAGATAAGAATTATTCTAAAACTTAAAAACAAACAGGTATTATTGACAGTCTAAAATTCAAAAAAAACTAACAATAAAAGTATAGAAACAGAAGCCACTTTACTTTCCAAATATTTCTGCGTTAAATGAAAAATCTTTACAACAATATAATTACCGTCAAAGAATTCTCTGCTTCCCCAGAAAAGGTCTCGACTTCTCTGAATGAATAGAGGGTCACTTGAGACCAAGAAAAAAACTGCTGTGGTGACCAGTTCTGTGGACTTTATCATGAGCTGTAGGAATTTCCCATAATTATGCTTTGCAAACAAATTACTATCAACATAACAAACACATCCAGCCATTAAATGCAAACAAAAATATTTTTGAGATCTTTGAAGAGGGAGAAAACTTAATTCAATTAGAATTACTCAGAAACAGTCATAAAAGAACTTCCTGTTCAAAAGGATTTTGTCCAGATCTCTCACCAAGAATAATAATAAACAATAATAATAATAGGGATTTCTACAGAGCCTTTCACCCCAGTTGCTTAAAGAACAAAAGGGGAATTCCTTTCTAGTTATTCAGGTTTTTGTTTTGTTTTGTTTTATAATCAGAGGGCAAAGCTCCAGCTTCAAGCCAGGCCTCACGGTAGGGAATGCTGACGATCATGACACCACGAAGGGATCCTGGAAAAATTGTGCCTGAAGCAGACAAAACGCCCTTGCTAATCCACTGGTTGCTATATAAGCAAATTCCCTGGGTGCTCGCTCAGCCAGGCTGTGGGAGCTGGGTGAACAGCTTCCTGCTGTGGCCATGCCCAAGAGGGGTATCGCTGAGCGGTAACCTGGCCGCTCCCTCCTGAAAAGAAGAGCCGGATCAGTCACCATTGCAAAGACAGGCCCAATCTGGCTGTAAGTATATCTTAGCAGTTTCTACATACGTCTATTACTCCTGTTATTTAACTTGCTACCTTAATATGTGTCTGCATTTGACTAAAATTGCTATTATTTGGGGTGGATGACTCCTTCGCAACCTAAGAGCTAATAAAAGTATGTTTATCTACATTTAAACAGCTTCTCTGCAGATAAAAAACTCCTGTGCTACCAGTGCCACTTTTGTAACTGAAAGACATTTGATCCAGTCCAATACTCTTAACTTGCAACAACAACAACCACAGACTGTAACGATCAAGTTGCATGCTTGGAAACTAGTAAATACTAGAACAAAACAATAGATCAATGTCCCTTTTGAAAGATTTGAAACAGAGGGGGAGGCCAGAACAGGCCCAGTCTGCCTGCAGTTAACGGGCCTTAAGAGCAGGACCCAGCTCCAGGTCCCTCCAACGTCCCTCACAGGCGCCAGACAAATTTCAAGCCTGCACGTGCTCATGAAGCAGAAGGATGAGATTATTGCCTCTGTTTAAGAGCAAATTAATTTGAGGCGCATTGGAAATGTGAACAAATAAAACTCTGACTAGTCCTCTCGCCTCACGCTTTTGCTTTATGTGTGTGCCCTCTGTTTTGAATGTCCTGAGAGAAAATGGGCAACTAAACCAGAAGCTCCACGATGCAGAATCTCCTAGCGACTCTAGTTGCCTTGCTAAAGCTGTGAGAAAGCGTAGTCCGACCAGACAGCCAGAAGCTTGTAAAAGAATAACTGAATGGATTAACAGGGAGAAGCGTATGCATAGCAGTTTGATCTGGCCACAGGCAATACAGAGGATTCAGTGACTTCTAGAGGAGCACAAGGCCAGAAAGGGTCACAAAGGCTGATACTTCTAGAAGCCAAAGACAATAAAACTTAAATGAAAAGCAGTAGCTCTATGTAGGAGATAGGCATTGCTCAATGAAGCATCCAGACAGGTGAGCTGGAGGATTTTGCTACACTTCTCTGGGACATTTCTGTCAATGAAGCTGTGAGTGGCTGGGGACAGACCAGGAATTGTTCCTCTGCCCCAGCCACCCCTGTTTGCCATCCAGTTTTTAAGCTAAAACAGTCAGCCTACGTGTGTTTGCACTAAAACAAGGACCTTTACCTGGAGCATCTGAAATGAAGCCATATGTCTCCTGCTGCTGCTGCTAACTACAGCGCAGTAAACTCTGGGGCGTTGCACTGCGTGTAGCCTTGCAAGGAGCCCCTGCTAGCTCAGCTTCCAGGGTGCTGAGGGAGGAGGGAAAACAGTTGGGTGAGAAAAGTGTTGCTAGCTTAGTACAAACTTCACAGATGCCAGCAAGTACCTGCTGTATCGTAGTGCTTTGTGCACACACGAGAGGTGTCAGAGGTGAGGAGGCTTCTTCCAGGTGCTGCTCAGACATACAAGGACTGTTCACAGCCTGGCCTGGAGCAGGAGATTATAGCTGCTTCTTATATGTGTGCATTTTCTTTTATCTTATCATATATCTAAAAACAACACATGAAATAAACCAAGTAAGAATGGAAATAAGGTGTTTATTGTCAGTAAGTTCAGTAAAGATTAGCAAGTAAACTTTCTGGAATATTACACTATCTTCTCAGAACTCACAGCCAAGAATAAGACACACTAAGAGAGCACAGAAAGTTATAGTACAACAGAGGTAAAGTAGTGCCTGTCTACTATATAAGGAATAGATTTTCAGGCCTGCAATCACAGCAAAGAAGGAAGATATACTAAGAAAGTACTATAAACACAGAATTGTTTATAGGATATGTTACATAACACTTTCCCTTGAGCTTCATGCTTTCCCCTTCACTGATAAACATCATGAAATGTTTTATCTTATTGCTTCTTTATAGCAAAAAAAATCTAATTTTAAGTCAGAAATTGGGTCAGTATCTTATTATCCAAAACTATAAATTATAAATTAGCACTCCTGCAAGCAAAGAATTTGTCCATCATTGCATTCTATTTGCTATTGTTTTTTTCCAAATTATTTGCATTCACAGCTGTTTTGTTCTATTTGATGTGTAGTGTTGAAGGCAGTAGCATTTCCACAATTTCAGAAAGTGCTTAGGAGAGAAAAAATTTTATTAAAAAAAAAGATAGTAATTGGAGGAAAACACTGAAAGACTTGCACTTCTTTAAGGTGAATGGCATGTGTTACTCTTTGCAAATAAATGTCAAATAACAAGCCTATGAGCTCAAAATAAAAAGTGTGAACAGCTGATAAACAAAGAGACCAGGAGTTAGAGTAGAATAAAGTCTCAAGACTTTTCTTAATGTATTGCAAGGAAGACAGAAATCCTCATATGGATTTGCCTGGTTAAGATGAGTAGATGATGAATAGATATCCATATAATCCTACATTTGAAAGGCAATGCAAATAAAGTGACAGTTCAGCTCAACCCATCCTAACGAGTGAATACAGTAATTACGTTGCTGTCTTGAGTAGGGCTAACTGCCATGCTAAATGTAAGGAGGTAATCTATTACATTTGAAATGCAATAGATTATTTTCTTGCCATTTTCTCCAAAAAGATTGTGGGTTATAATAAATAGATTTGCTATCTCTGGCCTTTCAGGGCAGTTTTTCTAAATAATTTGATTTATAATTGCTTGCTCCTGTGCCGGAAAGGAAGAGAAGGCTAACCATGTAGGAAATAGCCGACAAAAAACCCATGCTGTGGGAGTGCATCCCTGGAGTACATGTATGGGAAGGAGCCAGCTTTGTAGCACTACAAGAGGTTCATCTGGCAGCACACCAGGAACATTTTGCTCCCAACTCAGAGTGAGTAAGGGAAGAGGCTGGAAAATACAGCACCTTCACAATATGTCATTTCTCATTGTAACTAAGAGCTGTCATTGCATGAGGGAAAAATGTAGGGGAAAAAGGAGTAGGAAAGAAAGCATATGGAAAACACAGGAGGAGAAGAGCAAGTGTGAAATATGGGAGAAAAAAATAAGGGGAAAATGGGAAGAGAGTGGGTGGATGAATTAAGAAAGAGAATAAATAGAGGAAGAAAAAAAAGAACAGGAATGGAGAAAAAGATCAGAAACCAGGCCTTTTTATTCTACTACTAAGCTAGTAATCGGGCCCACACAAACAGATCTTGGGGCACAGTAGGGCTGCTATCAGGAAAAGGTTTAAACATAGTCAAATCAAACATCTGTCAAAAACTCATTTTGATCCAGGCCTTATGTTATGTTCAACTCACAAGCTAGCCTCCTCATCTTCTTCAGAGGGGCAGTAGAAGTGACAGGAGCAGATATTTCAGTGTCTCCATGCCAAAAGACTAATGAACATGGAATATAGTGCAAGTTGGGATAAGGTCTTAGCTAAGAGGTGACACACAGCGATTCACACTTTGGAAGAGTATATTTTATGGATTATTAGCATTATGAAAGATGTATTCTGGTGCTTTTACAGATTTCAGAACTTCTTGCTTATGCTACTTCTCCTGGTTTACTACAACATTGTTCCCCCTTTATTTTCAGAAGGCTGCCTTGTTTTCATCTCTACAGCTGATCCCTTTCCTGCACTTTGTCTTCTCCTTAACTCTCTCTCATTGCTTGAAAACTAGAGGTGTAAGGAGAATTGTTCCTTGATTTCTACTAAAAGCCCAGAAAAAGCTCTCCTTCCTCCGTCTTCTCCCTAGTAAAGACAGAGGATCCTAGTAAAGATCCATTTCTTCCTTGGCTGCTCAGAGAAGGACTCATAAAGCAGGGAAATCTAAACTAGGTGTAGGAGAAACACCTGGTATCAAGGCTGAAGAGCAGAGCTGGCAGGAGAATGATTCCATTTTGTGACTGCATTCAAGGTTTCAAAATCTGTTTTCATTTCAATGAGGAATTAAAACAACCCTTTCAAACATTTCTGAGAAACAGAATTGTGTTGAAACACCTGTTTTCTAGCGGAGGACATTTTTGATTACATTCTCCCTCTGAGTTCCGATTTGACCATGGACTCTGTCCTAGATCCTTTCAGTTGAACATTTTGTTACTGTCTCCATAAAATACTTGAGCTTCACTAAAATAGCATGCTTGTGCATCAGTGACAGAAGCATAGTAGATGAAGGGGAAAGGATTTGAAATGTTTAAGTCCTCAGGCTACTGATGAGAGGGAAGACCAGCTGCAGCCTTTAGCAGAGGAACGAAAGGTATCACACTACCAGAAGCCTCTAACCTATCTACTGCCTGTACTGGTTACCTTGTCCCTTCCTCCCTTTCATCTTTCATTACCTAACTTGCTTCTTACCGTAAGTTAATCTAACTTTGCCACTGACAAGACAGCAAGTTTGGACTGTATTTCCTAAATAAATCTCCTTCCTCTCCTTCTACTGATAATTCACCTTTTAGCAAGAAAAGGAACTAAATAGTGCATCTATCTTCTAAAATAGAGGAAGTTATCTGCGTTATTATGCTACTGCTAGCTGATGATTTCTTGAGTACACATTTAATGGAAGCTACCTCCTGCAAGGCCACATGCTATAGTACCATTCCTCTGAAAAAACCTTTTTCCTTTTTTGCCTTTCACAGTTTGTATTTCCTTTTCCTTCTGACTATAACTCATGAAAGACTGAATATTTTTTTCATTTACTGGTTCTTCAGGTTACTGCTCTGCTATATTACATATGAAATCTTCAGTAGCAAAAATTTTTTTTGTCTTTACTTTGTACATATTTACAAATAGCCTACTTGCAACTCCCTTAATAATGAAGCATTCAGTCAAAAAAAGATGACTCTTTATTAAAAAACTTGGCTGGTGCATGATTAAAGTATACTCTACATGCACCTATTCCTCAGGAAGAAAATATGAAATCAATAAATGTTTCAAGCTCTGTTTCCTAAGGGTTAATGCAATTCTTGACAAGGAAACAGAAAATTGTTTCAGAGTTAAAGAAAAGAACAGCTACTTGATGTATTAAATGCAATTTTTTTGAGGTATCCAGGCCAGACCTGAGCCTATTGTCTTCTGAGCGGCTGAAGACATTCTATGCAGGAAGCAAGTAGCAGGTATCGGTGTTTCAATCAGCACCAAAAATACAAAAAAAGTAGGTTCGGCAAAGATACATATATATATTTCATGTTGCATACCTTTTCCACCTAAGTTTTACCTATCGAAGTAATCTGGCTTTGTCAAAAATCTTTTTCAAAGGTTATGTTTAGGCAGCTAGTGCTAAAATCCTGAGATGAACTTGCTTATTTTCATCATTGTTTAATATCAAGTGATGCTGAAAACAGTGTAGCTGAAATTCAGAAGTTTTGTGATACTTCAATTTTGTAAGCTACTAGAATGGGATATTAAATTATGGTAAATGTTATGTGGAAATATTTAAAAAGTTATTGCTATCATTTAAGAATCTACCAAATAGTGAATTGAAGACTACTAACTTTTTCTTCTCGTGGGTTTTTCACTTTTTATTTCTGTAGTTATTTTTCCTATCCTCTCAGCCGTGAAAATCCCTACAGTCCAGTAAGGATTCTGGAGATAACTATGGTGAATATTTTGGTTTCGGTATTTCATCAAAAGTAGAGGACATAAAGTTAAAGAAAGCATTAATCACTTTGTGGTTTGTCAACTCATCCTAGCATAAGGTATATTACTCAATCTCTCTCTGAGAAAAATAGATTTTAAGTCCATTCATTTGGACAAGCTGCCACTACATCTCCTTCATTTCAAATCTGATAAAGGAACTTGACCCAAGGATGAAGTGAAGTCTTTTGTGGATCCTGCTAAAAGAGTTGAAATTTGAGCTGGGTAGAAAAAAAAATTTCCTACACGTGAACATTACTTTTTAGTCCATTTCCCATCTAAATTTGTAGACAATTTCTGATCTGTAGAGCTCTTATTGATGCTTCAGAGCCATGCCAAGTTCATATAATACTGGGCAGTTTCTCCTTGCCCTCAGAAGAGAGATGGAGCCAATGGAAAGGAGGGAGGAAAACCGGCACAACAAAACGTTGTGCTTTCTTTTTCCCTTCCCTCAAAGGCCAATTTACAAGTACTGCTAATGTTACCTCTACACATACACCATCACTACTGCTTCATCTGGAAAGTGAAGTGCAAGAGGTGCCACAAGCTGCAAACAGGACAAGTCAGCATCCCTCAAGCTATAGTGTGCGTTACTGAAACACTGGAAAATTTTGCTGCTCAAGAATACTGTTGGGGTCTTTGCAGAAACCACAGTATCTGTACGAGTTGTGCAGGACGCACATTACTCTTGTTGGACTCAGAGTGAGATGAGCCAAGCAGAGAACAGCATTTTACCTGATACAATCACAAAAGTATCCCAAACAGTCCTTTCTCACTCGGGATACAGCAATCACTCACGGTAGATTTGTTACGTTACTGCCGCTGTCCCTTTTTTGCGACTGCATACCTGACACAAGCAGGAGTCTAGCCTGCCGTATGCAATGCTTACGGTCTGTTGGCTTCGATTGCCAAATACCTGCTCCCCAGAGTGGGTGTAACAGGCAGGCAGAGCATAGCTTGATTTTCACAGTCTAGACTAAGCTTAAGATGAAAAGGCTTCAAAAACACAAAAATATTTTAATAAAGTAGGCAGCATCTTTAGAGGTCAAATTTCTAACTACAGCTGCTCTTTCAGAAAAGCCTGCTTCCAAAAGGTTAAGCTCCACTTTTGTGTGCAGATAGGCACTCCCAATACTGAAAAAGGTTAAATCAAAATATCCAGACTTAGGTGCTCATAAATTAGATTTTAGGTGGGGCCACACCAGATTTCAAGGATTTGCCAATTACTACAAAAGGAGAAGACATTAACATACCTGAAAGGTAGGTCATTTCTTTGGGTGCCCAAGTATGGCTCTGCACAGGCCTGGGGGTCTGGCATGGACAGCAGAGTACCCTCCCTCAAGTGTCCCACTCAGCGCAAGACACCACAATTTACTTTGGCTGAATTGAACGATGTTCACTAAAGCAACTTAAGAGATGTCAGAAATGAAAAACTTCTCAGATCTAGGCTCCAACCAGTTCAAAAAGTTTTCCTGCTGACAGCAGGTTGTTTTCAATACTAAGTATGAAGTAGTTATCTTTATCCTTTGAAGCTGTGCCATTTGTACCAATAAACACACAAGACTACTGAAATGGATACATACTAAAACAAAATGCCTGCTCAAAATGATTACATTTTTCTATTTCAGACCATATTGTACATAGAAATTCTTTAGAACTGTTCAAAGACGAAAGCAAGAAAAATAAAGGAAAGGAAAAAAAATATTTAAACAATTCTGCTAATGTACAATAGAAAGTTATGTGAAAGTGAACCACTAAACGGGTATGCTTTCTGCAGATCAAGCCAATACAAATTTCACAAAACTTTCCTTGTTAGAGGTACAAACCATCTGTTAAAAGAATAACATCGTAATGCCATGATATTATCATTTTCATTCCTCCAGTGAATAGGAAGTTGTGTGTTACACTGAAACAGCAATATCATATATCACAAAAATGTGTCCAGAAGTCATGACAGCCTGCTCCCTTAAGGCAGCCTGACACTGGGAACTGAAATTTTAGTTATGAGGGTACTGCTTAGATATTGTTCTCTTCCAAACATTACATTACTGGTGTGCTAAAGCTTTTAAATAGGCATCTATGAAAGTGAATATTAATTTACTACAGTTTCATAAGAAATACAATAATTAATCCTGACATGCTGTGTTTGTATTTGGGAATTTTAATCTATCACTCACATTTTTAAATGGCATTTAGAAATGGGCTAGACTTAGCAATAATTAAGTTTGCTTTGTCCATAAGATGTAAAATTAATATTTAGATGAATCTTGTGATCAGTCTTACTGATTATGTTACACAGAGCAATTTCAAAACTTCCATCTACTCCCATCCTCTCTGTATAGACAAAAAATAACTTTTTAAAGTAAGAGTAGTAGCTCTTTTTGAACAGAGACTTTTTTGGTGTCTTCATTTACTTTATCTGGTTCTGTATCAGGCTTACAGAACTACTTTTTGCTCTATAATTTCTAAATGACCATGTGAAAAATTATTCCCTTCATGCATGGCCTAGCCCCCTCTGGAGCTGCACTGTTCCACAAAGCCACTGCTGTGGACATCTTGGTATTTTTTAGTCCATCACAAGACACCAAGACTTTCATTGTGCTTTCATATGTTCCCTTGCACATTTTCTTTTTAGGCTACGTTAAATGACAATTTGTAATATAGCTGATGCAGAGAAACCTCATTATCTGAAGTGTGCCAAGTACTAAAATAAGTATCAAAGCCTAGAAGCTGTTGAAACGTTTGATGAGATCTTATTAATGTTTTAAGCAAGGTCTCCCACAGAAAGCCTAAAAATCAAACCCACACATCATGACGCAAAGGGCTCATACAAAAGAGATGATGAGAGACTTGGACATCAATTAATGTGTTTACTTATTTATAATAAAATTGTTTTTAGAAGCAAGGAAAGGAAACATCACAGGGCAGGTATATTACAGGCAGTATGGTGAAATCTGTTGTTCACCTTCACTATTTGAAGTGATGGGGGAAAAAAATCTAGTACGCAGGCAGGTGATCTAAAATACACAATAAGCAGTTGAAGAAGAGTCATCCTTCAGAAATATCTTTCATTCTAAGCTGCAGAAGTTTTTGAAGGAATGGTTGCAAACTCAGGCAAAGGACAATTATCCCAAACACTCCAAGAGCAGCGTACTAGAGTTTTATTGTGAACCGCTTGTGACCGCTCCGAATGCCACAGCCAGCACACAGCTGCATGCAGATACTGGTATATAAATATCTGCGTGTTTTCAGTGTTGATCTGCACAGTGACCTTCCTTCTCTTAATTTGTGCTCAACAGTAAAAAAAGGCCAGAAAGTAGAAAAGTGAGACCTGCCTTTTGCTGTTTCACCACCTGCTACTGAAATGAAATGGTAACTCGAGAAGCTTTCAAACGCATTGGCCAGCTGCAATTCAAGCCTGGACATGGTATAAATGCATTAGCAAAAGGTGTCCACTTGCAATTCAAACATCTTTTCAAAGCATTTTTTTTCCTAGAGATTGACCATAAAGCATTTTGTTTGCTGTTTCTTTTTTTTTTAATAGAAAAGTATTGTGATTAAAAACAGAGAACAAAAATACTTTATTCTGAAGCTTAGACTGGATATAATCAGCTTGTTATACTGAACCCAAATGTATTTTGTGTCAGAAGTCAGGAATAGGAAATTTTTAGTTGGAGGTAGGGAAGTATTAAAGTGCAAAAATAAGCGTTTGAGGTTTCATTCTTTGTGTGCAAACGCAAGAAAATATTTCTCTTCTATTTTCTTCTGATTAGCTCTTAGTGTTGAAAATTAAAATAATTCAGCTTCAACAAATACATTGAATTGCTGCTGCAGGAGTTATCCTCACATGTAGAGTTGTAGAGCCTGCAGAAGTGTTTATTTTTGAATGAGGTAAATCCAGATCAAGCAGCACAGCAGAAGCTGGTTAACTCTGGATTTGGTCTTTGAAAATGAAGATTTTTTTGTTCCATTTTTTTGAAGAACCTGGGTGGTTTCACAGAAAAACCCTACAAATTTTGAAGTTTTGAGGATAGGAATTATAAGGAGAGCAATGAGATTACAGTGATTTTCTTTTTTTCTCCAGTTGTAGCAGCCTATTTAGGGAGAACATGAGGAAAGTGTTCCTAACATGACTAATGAATGACTGATTTCTAACATGCCCTATCTCTTGCACCAGGGAGCAGCAGCAGCACAGAAAAAGCAGGCAACAACCCAACGCTCTGCCAGACAGCAACCTCCTTAGAGCCATAGCTTCTTCCAACAGAGAACCTTCTTGCCAGTCTTAGTAGCAGCTCTTAGCTCACCCAGCCTTGCTGATACTTAAACAAATATCAGAGAAGCAAGAAAACCCCTCCCCGGCATCTTCAGATAGTATCCAGCTTCTGAATGATTTCCAGTGGAGAAACTCCAGGCAAATACACCTAAACGTGACACTCAACAGGGAACACAATCTGCTGGCCAAGTCTCTTGTCTCATCTTCTCAAAGCTCTGCTAGAGAGTTTAGCTTGCTGTAGTATCTGGTGGTTTTAGTTCAAGAATTCCCTGGTTCAGGACCTGGCTTGATGGGGAAGACAGAGTTTATTACAAGAGTCCTTATAGAAGATCTGAGTAGGAGAGTAGGAATCTCATGGTAACAAAATAAAGTAGAAATTCATTAAACAAAAACTAGTGAATAATAATCACTGGCTTAATTCAATGAGTTCAAGAAAAGAAAATATTTTAAGAAACAGACAACACTGTTGTGAGTGGAATAATTCATAAAAGACAGCACTCAACTCTGAAGCAGAAACCCAGAAACATACTTGGTTCCTATATGAATATGAGAAGAACCTTCTTTGGTAAGGATACCCATCTTAGTATGTGTTATATAAGGGTGAAAATGGAGAATGTTGGGTTCATTACAACAGCAAAATTTTCAAATAGCTTCTACTCAGTGTTTTTCCAGGGACAAAGCTCATTCCCCTTCCATCTCAAGTGATCTGAAATTTGCAGAATATTGAAAGCTGGGGATTCTGAGAAGAAAGCAGGGAAAACCAGTCCTCTTATGTTTTCCTGGTGGAATGAACAAGACTTAAGATGAACGTGGATATGCTTACCTTTCCTTTTTTTTTTTTTTTTTTTTTTAGATTAAATTATCTTTTTTTTTTTTCATGCATATGCTTATTTAGCTAAGTTCTGAAGAAAAAATCAGGGAGAAGTAGGAACTTTGGGTTAAAACACTAGACTGGATCTCCAGAAGCTTCTCCCAGTCTGCATTAGATCTAGGAACAAATTTGATGAAATTTTTTGGTACATTATATGGGATACCTTTTACTTTTCTCTGTGTTGGTTACACTGTAATCAGTCCAGGTAAGGGTTGTCTTTTAATATGTATAAAACCTTGCAAAATGAAGATGCCCTCTTTCCTCCAGATCTGTTTATGCCTCTAGCAATTACATGAAGACCAGAAAAATCACTTAAACTGATAATATTAAAGAAAAAGATCTTGAAAAGATGCAAGCCTAATACTCCAAGTTAAAAAAATTGTCTAATTAAGGGAAACATTTGTTTTTGAGTAGATTATATGTGATCTTACTATGAGATTTCTTACAGAAGCATCTATGATAACACACCATTGATCTAATCCAGTAAGAAAATATATTTGTTTCCCTATAAATATATTAAGTAATGCTAAACACTCTCCTTATGCAGACCAGTAAGGCGTACTATGTCTTTTTGCAGCAAGTGGTTCACTGTAATCCATTTACCTTCAAGCAACACACTGGTTACAGCTGAGGACTGTACTCCAGTAGTACCAAGGAATACACAGTGCCAGGCTTGTGCCAGGCTTATTCCAAGCTGCAGAGTCTTACTAACTAATTCATGTTAGGTGACTTAAGCAAGTCCCACTGGGCTTAATAATTTCAGATATATTCATATTTCCTTAGTCAAGGGACAGGCTCATTCTCTGGAGGTTTCCAATTTTAGATGATTATGAAACATTTTAAAAATATTCCCCACTAAAAGCAGAAAAGTTATTAGGAATAGGGAATACTACTTGAGGAATGTCTGTGTTTCTACATAGCAAATAGTATTCTGCAGCATAGCAAATATTTCATATTGGAGTAATATTTGGCTAAATTAATTCTGCTAAGGTAGAGTTTCAAATCCCTCAAAAAACACCTTGCATGTTTTTTGCACCTGTCTTTTCAATAAAGCCTGCAAATCTTTGTAAGATCCTATCATTTCTGCACACTTATGGGCTAAGAGCAGCTATCCACATAAAAAGCCATGTAGTTAAGAAACACAGATGTGAGAACATGTCAGACTTTCAGCATTTTCTATTGCTAACTAAAGAGTCTCTTTTATGGAAATCACTGATTTACAGCAGCATATTCTCATTACATTCAGGGTCTTTTAGTTAATTCAGAATTAGGGCTAAAAATTCCAATTTCCACAAAAAACCTAAGGAGGTTATTCAAACTGTACTTGCATACACACACACGGGCACAGTTTAAGTGTTTGGATGCATGAGCTCAGATTCAGAAAGGAAAAGAATGACAAAAGTTCTCTTTCAAGTTATGGTTCTCTTTTTAGTTATTTACCCTTTTAAACCTCTGAACTTTCTGAAATCTTTGATTTTCCTAGAGAAAAGGGAATGATTTCTAACTATTAGTCCATAAAAACATGATTTAAAATTGCAGCCAAAACTTGGAATGAAATAAACCCACGTGAGAGCACTATAAAAAGTTGTTTAATTTCTTTTCACACACGCACATACCCCTATGCCTCTATTTCCCTTCTTATTCCAGGACCAGAAGCAGAAAAATCAAAATAGAGTGAGCAGCTCTTCTTGCACTATTCCTTTCCTGGCTTAAACCAGGAAACATTGGAAATCTCACAGGAAAGACTGTTTTTGCGTGATTTTCCAACAGCAGACCTTTAGGTAAGCTTCAAATAAGCAGGTAGTTTTGGATGATTATCTGGCCCTCAGACAGAATCCCCTAGCAATTCAATGAACTATATTATTTGTTTCTGATCACCGAAACACATAGTTTATTTTGGCTTTTACCTAGGTAAGCATTTCTTCTATTTTCTCTGAAGTTTTCAGAGAGCACAATATTCAGAAAGCCTTAAGAGACTTAGGAGCCTAAGACCCCTAAAAATAGGGCTTAGACATTAAAAATCGAATTTCTTTGAAAAGCTTAGGCAGTCAAAGGCTGGCTTTTAAAGATTTTTAGCTCTTCTGTATGCAGATAAGTGCCTAGTGGGGTTTACAAAAATAGTTAGGGAACTAAATTCCTTCCAAAATGTTTTTCTTACTGGCTAAACTGTCCTGAAGTCATAAGGAAATCTTCTGGAAAGTTATTTATATCAGTAGCTATCACACCACTGAAATAATCTGTTCTAATCATCCCTAGAGAGTTGTAACAATGAGAATTATAAATAGCAAAAAATATCCAGGATATCTCCTCCACTATTTTAAAAACATTGGTCGTACAAGCTAGTAACTAAGAAGAAATCCCAGGACACGATCCTTAAGTAGGAGCATCAGAGTAGGGGTGCGTTTGCCGCAGCCAAGGCGCTCTCCTAGGGGCCGGACTGCCCCTCGCTGTGC
This sequence comes from Rhea pennata, assembly GCF_028389875.1. NCBI lineage: Eukaryota > Metazoa > Chordata > Aves > Rheiformes > Rheidae > Rhea > Rhea pennata. The sequence continues at coordinate 59,489,382 of NC_084666.1, forward strand.
AGCTCACGGACGTTCGTTTTCAACCTTCCTTCCCTGCTGAGCTCCAATCCGAAGTGCTGTAGATAATAGAATACACGGTGCTTCTACCCTAGATAGGCATGGTTTTAGTTCTTTGGTGAAATTACACACTTTCACTCCACCTGGTGAGTATTGTTTAAGGAAACTCTAGCCCCTTTTCACTATTTACATTTTGCAGGCTTCAGTGGTTCTTCTATTGCCAACTAAAAGCAAGCAAAGATTTCCCTACATGGAATTCCTCAGCCACCCACATTATATAATATTTCTGTTGCAGACATAAAACAAGAGTGGGAAGCAGGTGACATTTAGGTAGAGCTCACTCAATAAAAAAGTAAAATAAGTAAGAATAAATAATTTTTTTAAAATCAGTTTTACATGAAATTCAGAAAGCATGCAATACAACATAGAATGCCAGAAAATATTTTGTAGCACTTGCAAAACAAAATCACTTTTCTTTAATGGATGTTTCTTTTAGTTTGGTGAAACAGCTGAAGAAAATTTTGAAGTTTAACAACTGGAATTGTTGGTTCTGTACTTTAATTACTACAAGAGAAAGCGGCTACATACTGTGAAGTGCCCCAGAAAAAGTTAAACAAAATACATTAACAATTTAAAGTGTTGATTATACTTTCTAGCATTTCGTTTCTATGCATTTTTTTAAAAAAGCATAGACTACAAGCATTAGTTGTTCCCATTTTCTGGGAACCAGTTAACCATTAACTGGCACATGCTGTATTCAGCTCCCTAGTGGCACCCACTTAAAAATTCATGTAAGGACCTACAGCATTCAGACAAGTTCTGTGAGAGAATCTTGTCTGTCTGCCAAGGTATGTTTTATTAGAAAGAAAGAGAACGGACGGATCTTGACCCTTCCCTTTAGTGTTTACGTGATTTTTTAAAAATATGAGCACATTGCGATACTGACAATTCAGGCTGCCTCATCATTTCCGTTATAAACCTTTAGTTTCAAATTTGACAGGCTTCAACCTGTCAGGTGGCAATTTTCTCATTTCAGCCTCCAGTTTGTTTTGGTTTTTGAAAAGTTTGACCGAAAATAGTTCAGCCATTTTTGGAACCTAGTGAAAGATGTTTTTGCCAACACCATATTTTTCATCTATTTTTTGAAGAGCCATAATGATTTATAGCAGGGGCTTGAAGTTTGGCAGCAAGACAGCTCTCAAGCTAGATGGTGCCTTTTCTTCCCCAGGAAAATCCATTCTTATTCATCTGGGTTACCAGAAAAATCCCAGTTGGTATTTACAGAAGAGAAAAACTGTTACATTTTGCTCTTGATTTTCTTGAACGTTTCAACAGTGGCACGCAAGCTCTGATGCCTGCTGAGCCTCTTGCCCCACTCTGCCCACCCAAAGCTAAAGCTCAAGACAGCTTTATTCTGAGCAGATTTCTATTGCTTTCTTACGGCAACAGGAAAAGTGTAACAAAAATATTCTAACAGAACAAGTTAGACGGACATCAGTCGGGTATTAAACACTGCTGACAGCATTTATACATCTTTAGAGTGCATTACTGCCTTTTAAGATAACGTTAATCTGCTGAGCCCGTATAGTAATGTCCCTAAAATTCAAGGGACAGTTCTTCAGTTGTTGCAGTTCAGCTCTGTTAATACCAGTGGAGATGGATTTGTTTACCCTGACAAATATTCTTTAGTTAAGTGGCCAAGCAAATAGAGTCACTTTGGCTGTGCTTTTAAAGTCATTCCCAAATATTATCTGAAATGCTCCTTCAGTCCAAAGGGCCTGTTTGGGTGCAGCCCTGACTCCGCTGCATCCTCCAAATTCTTATAGGTCAACAGGAGTTTCACAAGGGTACTGCTGGTCTCTGCTTCCTCACAAGTTCAACAAGGGCGGAAGAAAAAGGTTTGGAAAAACATGGCAGATCACTGCACATTTTTTTCTAGCATTGCAGGTGCAGAAGTCACCCTGAAATGTCCTAGGGGAGAGCCTTACTTAGCCTGGGACATTTTCTGACAAACTCAACTGGGTCATTTCAGAAGGGATTTGGTCTGGATTGTTAAACATACGCCAAGAACAGAACCACTTCTTGGATTTGTTCAATCAAGGAGCACTATATTTGGACTGGAAAGAGCCTGTGGATGAGCAGGAATAACCATTAGAAGGCAAAGCAAGAAGTTTCAAGCAGATGATGCTACAGTCAAGGAAGAAAAAGTCGAAAGCATCTGGGCAAGTTTCCATACTGACTCAAGCAACACTTTTTTTCCCATGACATCAGATTCAAAACAACCACTATACGATAGCCCATATGTTGATTAAAGGAAAAACCCCAGCAGTGCAGAGGCATGTACCAGCCTACTGAACATCAACTGAACAAAAGTTGGATTACTCGCAAGCCATGGAGGTTAACAAAACAAATAAAGAGCCCCAAGTCTTTAGGATAAGAAGCCTGGGCAAGACTTTACAACAAGATGAGGATGTGAATACTGAGCTAAGACTGAAAGTAAACTGGCTGGGTAGAGGTTATACAGTCTAACTAGATGACAAATACAAACAAACAGTGCTTAGAATATGCACTAGTCATAAGTAAGGTTCAGAAAACTGAAAAATTGGTTACAGATAGTGTGCTTAAAGAACCTAATGTTCTCTACCCACCTAAAGTCATATGGCATTCACAGGAACAATATGGACTAGAGAATGGTTTGTTGTCAGGGTTAAGAGGATCTTTTGCCAGATTAAGAATATTCCCAGTAAAATAATTCTGAGGAGAAACATGTAAAGAAAAATATAATATTCTTGTTTTCACAAGAATAATGCTGCTTTCATAGGACCGACGCCTTTTAAGAGAAGTAGAATGCAATCTTTACAAGATGCCAACACAATCTATCAAGAACAGTTAGTAAATCATATGATTTAGCAACTTAAGATGACATTGTATATTTAAAATCCAAACCAAAACCAAAGCCATTTGCTGCATGAGAAAGGGGTACTTGCTAGGAATAGCGTATTGATGCTGTGTAGGAAAAAGTTGAAAATTACAATCCCTTACTTAAACATGGCCTAATAACAGTAATGCTTACTGCATACAGCTGAATTTACTGAGACATTTTATCACACTTTGAACTATCTGATGAGTTGAAGCTGTGTAATAAGAAACCACAGGCCATCTTTGTTCTTTCTTACAGAATTTACATCAAAAATAGAAAGGAGTCATGTCAAATGAGGACAAAGTTGACTAGGAGGATAAAGTAAGCAAGCTGCTAAATTTTAATTATATTTCAACAAAAATTATCTAAACTCTTAAGGATTAATAGCCATGGAATATCATGAAATAAAATGTTGTATCATTGTCAGTATGAGGCTAAAGGGAAAGAGGCTAGTATATAAAAGTACTAATATGCAATTAAATTTATTTTGATTTGTACTGTACAAATGCCCTGTTTTTACCAAGTTTGAGAAACTTGATTCACCTGTAGACATCCTCCGTTTTTAGCAGGCAGATACATTTAAAGGAGTGGTTTTCCAAGTCTTGTATAGGCACCTTCATTTCCCCACGCTGTTCCCCAAAGCTTCGGTCCAGGAATGACTGTGGTTAGTGTCAGACGAGGCAGTAAAAAAATTAACAAAAAAAGCTGCAGAAACAAATTTGGCAGCCATGATTCTTTGCCATTCAGTTTGGATACCTGCATCAGTTTTCTCCAGGATAAATTCTAGTCTAGAGATTATTTAGGTCAAGAAACACACAGCAGAGAGTCTCAGGCACTGCTAAAAAAGAGAAGCAGAAGTGTGCTGCTTCTGAACAGCCATCATCCTGAGGCAGCCTTGAGAGCAAGCTATTATCTGTCAAGAGGATCTTCAAGGTCCCTAGTTTTAATGATTGCCTCCCCCATCTTTATGAACTTTATTGGGCTTCTACCACTGCTGTTTGGAACATAGAAAATATTCTAAAAGTTGAATATTGCTGCCAGTTGAGGCGTGTTAACAACAGTATAGTGCTCTTCCCTTTCAGAAGATAAACCTCACAGGCTTTTCATACATCTCTCATCTCTGCTTTGCAGGCAATAATGATGACATATGTGCCAAATTTGTTGCTTAGGGATCACCAGAATGTCATAAACAATTTCTGTAATGTTATAATTTTCAACCCCAAGTGGTTCTCGAAGTGGAGAAAGAGGCATGATCAGCCACTGATGTAGCTGCCAACAACTTGAGGCTGCAGTTTAGAGCGTCTTTTTGCTATTGTAACATTTTTGGGGGAAAGGATTAATATATTACAGATCCAGAATACAAAAAAGGCCTAAAATATTACTTATTCAGTATTCCCCCTCTCTTTCCCCAAAGACCCACAGGCAGAGCACCCCTTGGTAATTTCCTTCTGCCACCACCCACTGGAACATACATTTGTTAAAATTTCCATAAAGTGAAGAAGAAAACGCCTAAGCTAATTAAGTGATTCTATACTCTGATGGAAAAATTTCCAATTCCAGCCAGAGCTAAGATTTTTTAAAGGCTTTTAGAATGACATAAATGACAGTAGCTTCACTAACTTTGCTACAATACATCTATAACAGCTTTTACCACACTTGCACATGGTCTCAGTTTCTTGCAGACAAAAACAGTTCTGAGGTTTCATCTGATGCAAAAATCTAATGTGCTATTTAGGAAAGAAAAAATAGCTTTTCAGTAACAGAGATGTCTATTAAAATTACAGAAGTTAACAAATGCATAGTCTAAAGACAATTAAAATGATCTGTGGACAAATGTCAATGAAACAAAAATTTTACATCTTTATAAAGATGAGTTATATTTGACGTATATTGTCTAGGTCTAGTCTGGATCCATAGTTGTAGAAATTACACATGATATACTGCATGTGAATGTTTCTTTACAACTCTAGAAAGAAAAACACAAAAAAATCCAAAGCACCATGCACACAACTAACACTAGGTGTTGAACAGCATACCTTAAACAAGGCACAGTTAACACCAGCTTGACTCCAAATCCTCAGTTTAAAAATGTAGCATGTAGGTTCAAGAAATCCTAGAGGAAGAAACTAGAGCAGGTCTTGCAAGCTCAACTAAACCTTGTTAAATCACAAATGTTTATCCAAAGAAAGCAAATGTGCAGTTTGATGACTGTCAGGCATTTTAGTTCTCACGAGTCCTTGCTCTTGACTGTAAGTTTAATATTCCCTGCACTGTATAGGAGATAAGGGGGTGTAACAAGATACAACAGGAAAAAAAAAAAAAAAAAAAAACTTTCTGAACTTTTGACTTGTAGCTGTAAGGCTCTCTTAAGAAGTTAATTATGTTTTCAGCAGTGCTACGGATCAGCTCTTCAGTGTCTAACTCCTAACACACAGACAAAGGAAACAAATAGGAACAGACGTGACACAGCACAAGATTCTCCTACAATAAAAGCACACAGTTTAGGGGTCAGATTCTGGCTGTGTCACAGCAAATAGCACTGTACTGCTCCATTTATTCCAAAGAAAGATTTACCTTTACAGAATAATATAATATTAAATATCAAGATCTGTATTGGAGTCAATGTAAAGCACTAAGGTCAGCATTGCAAGCCCTGTGCAGGAGCATATTTCAAGTTCAGGCAAGTAACATCTGCTTATTTAAGTATGAGTTCTGCAAGTCATACCATGGGCTTTTTTGTTAACTAAATCAGCATAAAGAGCCCTAGTACCTACTTCATAAGATGTAAGACAATCTTTCTGCAACTTTGTTTTGCTTTTAGTAGTCATACCACTAGTGGTTGCAAACATTTCAGCTTCACACATCATAGTTTCCACATTTGTACCTAATTCTTCTCTCATGTTTACTTTTGTGTAACTTGCCAGCATTTTTTAAATAGAAAATCCAGATATTTTCACATGCAGTCTCTCAGCATATCCTCACGCATAATTGATTTTATGATAATATTTACTTTAGTGTATGAAAAGTAATTGAATGGCACAGTGGATAATCATGAATTGCTGGGCCAAAAATTTTCTGTTGGACTCAACCAGCTGTTGAACATGTCTTTTCAAAACTCCTGAAAACCATGTTAACTGCAACATCTTATTTTTCATGCACCTCAGCAGTTCTTCGTTTTGGCTGGAAGCACAAACTAGGAAATGGCTGTTCTTGCAGTACTCAGCTTGGCAATAGCCAAAAAGTTCTGGAATTGTAACAGTGTATTCTTTGGGGTATATTCTATGTTAAACTAAACCTCCAAATGTTTCTTGGCTCACCTGCCATTAACTGGACCTTGAACTTACTATTTGCATTCAATGATGGGGGGCTAACACTGCCATCTGTTTTTACAAATGTTTTCCATTGCCTCCGCATAGTATACCTTCTGCTCTCAGCTAAGTGAAGCTTTTTCTGAATCACCAAGAATTCCTCATCTTCTCAGAGCATTGTTGACTGTGTATGAAAGTGATTTTAAATCTATTTTTTAAGGACTTGAGTCTGTCACGAACTTGTAAGACTTCTTAAAAAAATCTTCCACTTTTCCCTGAGCACCTGTCTGTTCTTCATCCCTTCATTCAAAAACCATTACTGAGTGCAAAAACATAGCTAGAGGCATTCTGAAAAACATACAATCACTTGTACTTTTCTCTTTTGTGTTTTGTTTTAAATATATAGAACAAAAACTGCACATTAACAAAAGTATCTGTGCAAAGTAATCTGTAAATAAACAGACATGGAAAATCCACAAATGGATTTTTAAGAATAGGGTTTTCTCTTTTTTACAGTAAGGTCAAAGTCTGCCTGTTGAGAATTGTTTGTTTCAAGTGCGACTTTTAAATAGCTTTGGTGCAACAACAGGAAAATGTGACATCTCAAAACACTATCTGATATTCAGTGCCAATAACCTCTTATTTAATCATCAAATCTCTTGCAGGCTAAGTGTATTATTTTAATAGTAGTTGCATAGCAGAAAAGTATTTATACTTGTTTCTTAAAAGCTCAGCATACGCAAAAGCCTTATTTCAGAGTGATCATTCCTAAAACAATGTCCAACACTTCAGCTCTCAGGCAGAAAAGCCAGTGCAAATCAGTCAATTTTCATTTACCTTTTAATTGAAGCCAGTCTGTGGCTTTGAAACCTGGGCATCTGCTAGGTATTCCCCTCTATCAGGTGAAAGTATAATTTCATCTCAAAATCAACTGTTAGATCTTCAACATACAGCTCTGAATTGCCCGCAGCATCTCAGGACAATTGTAGACTTCCATTAAGAGAAGAACTATATATTGTATTACTTCTTCGGGAACTGAGCCAGTTGTCTGCACACACAGGAAGAAGCTAGAGACGAAGTTTTCCCATCTTCCTTTATAGTATGGAGCATGTCTGTACTTGAAATTACAAAGCTACCACTTGCTTAAGCAAGCCTGGCCTCTAAATTCAGATGGCAAATTCACCCAAACATCTTAAAGTGTGATCAAAGATAAGCATGTAAAATCAGTGTTTCGGAGTTGTCTGCCGCCTCTTTATCATGTCTTTGTCATATATACTTAAATACAACTTGAAAGGTATTTCTTAATTTTAGCACTGCAAAATCCTAGTCTGGACTTTGGGGGAAGGAGCTGGAGGAGGGGGTGGTGGAAGTCAAGCTTGATCCTTTCTGTTTGACACGCTGTCACCAGTAATTAGAGTTTAGTGGCATGTACGCTTGTAATGCCTCAAGCAGACATAGCCAGTTGGAATTTAGTATTATTAAAGCCAGAAGAGAATTTATCTCCTTATTTTCTAGCTCTGCCAGGCCAATAGAAGGAAAGAAAATCATGTTTGTCACTAACTAGATGTGAGGGATATGTAGGAGAGCAGCTTTGTCAGGCAAGCAAAGACCATTTTTACACTGTCATATTTCAGAGAAATAAAAAACACCATGTCAGGGAGTCCCAAGCTTAGCTTGCCTGGATAAACCATCAGTGATGGTAAGGGGTATACGCAGCGGGAATGACACTAAGGCTTCCCACTTTCTTTGGGCACAGGTATGAGATGCACATGGGATGGAGCCACTTGCAGCCTACATTTCATGCTGCACCACAGTCACTTGCATTCCCGTTGCTATGCCGGCTGCTGGCTGCTCCGAGCCCTACCCAGAGCACGGCACATCAAAAGAAGTAATACCCCTGCTTACATGTCCTACTAAGTTTTTTATAGAGTTACATTATGTAGCAGTGGTAAGTACAGCTATCGATATGGGGAACAGCAGGCCCAGGCACAGCAAGAAGTAGTTTTTCCTGCAGCACAAATCCCAAACCCCTCCTCTTCCTCCACACACCACCTACTAGCAGCCAAACATGTTGCGCTCTCCAGCTTTACTCAGCGCAGCAACGCAGCGTGTCCACACATTGCTCTAGCACGGCCCTGCTCCCTAAGCGGAGGCCAGGTATTACCAGCACTCGCAGCCGAGCAGGGTGCTGAGCTGAAGAGCTTTTCCTCCTGCTGGCCCGCTGGCCCGGGCAGAGTCTTTATCCAAGCCATTTCTGCCAGACAGAAATTGCTCACGTGAAGACATTTATCCTGAAGCTCATCTAGGCAGTTTCACGCAGGCAAAGCTGAGCGCTGCCACCACTGCATGCAACTTGGAAATGGCCATAGGCCACCAGCAGTAAATAAATGGTTTGCAAGTCTCTACTTGAGGACAAAGTAGGGCCTCATTAAAAATCTGTTCAGTTTTCTATGTATGTTGATCTGTTTCAGTGGAAGAATGTTATTGATTATCCTGAGAACGACACTGCTCTTGAATTTCTCAAAGATCTATATTTTTTTTGGTAAGAAATGCCAATAAGGATCAGCAACAGTCTGACTCCCTGTCTGGGGCAGTTCAGGATTTGCCTTCCACATTGCAGATTTGCATTGTGTTTAGGACAGCCTAGATAGTTCTCGTTTATTCTTATACCCACTTGCTCTGCCACGGTCACTTCTATCTCCCCAAGACTAGCTCGCATTCTCTCTCTCCCCCAAATTTGGTAGTTTACTATTTCCTGGCCCCTACTTTAGGAATCCAATCCTATCTCTTAGCCACTGAATCAAACTTAAAAAAAAAAAAAATGTGATTTAGATTATGATCCTGTAAGCAGAAGCCTCAATGTTTTTTCCTTGAAAGGAAAGGTGAAAGAAAGCCCAAGAACCAAGATGTTGTGTGCCAACATCAACAAATTGCTGTTAACCTCATCCTTTACTGGAGCTAAGATGGACGGACCAGAGAAAAGCCATCTGGTGCAGGGGATGGGGTTGGAATATAAATGCTGAGCAGATGAGCACTGACCAAAAGCATTTTTGGGCAAAGAACACATGCTGATGTTTCAGGAAGAAGTTAAATTGCACCACTGGAGCTATGTTCATTCTACACAGCTTAAGAGTGACTCTGAAGCAGTAAAAAACCAAAATCTATTATGCAGAAGTCTAGTGTGACATACACTTCCGTACTTGAGACTTGGATAAACTGGAGCAGGCAGGCAGAGTTTCATCCAAAACTATTTCCAAGGTAAAAGAGAAGGAAGTATTTCAGAAATACTCTGCTAAGCTCTGGGGTAATTTTGTCTTCCCTCTACACATAATGATGATACTTGCATCTGAAAATACCTTGAACTAAAAATAAGAAACATCATTTTAATAAAAGCTTCTCTCGTAAAAGAGAAATAAAACCAAATTCCAAATTCCCAAATTCCATTTGGGCCTAGAAATTGGTTTCATCCAACCCAAGCACTTACCTCAGTGTCACAGGTATAAGGTTCTGCCCATATACAGCTCTCTGCAAGACTTGATCCATTAATGCTATCAACATAGGTGTATGGAAGACAGCTAGATGTGCATGATAACACCGAAGATCATCTTTTTCAAGCATCCTGTGCTACAGCTTTACATGAAGTCTTTTTCTGCTTATCCAACACAGACTCTAAACATAATAAATAATATTGTTATGTGGTTTTCTGAGAGCCTCAGATAATCGTTATTATCTGCTATTTCTGTTTCTCTGTCCTTTATTAGTTCACCTGTCTTAATTTCATAGGGAGGATCCCAGTAAAAGCTCTGGAACCAATTTTGAAGCTTAGGAATTATTTTAGTGCTACAAAACTAAACAGAAATTCTGCCTAAACACAGTTTCTTTAACAGCAATAAATTCCGTCTTCCTGTTCTTCGGATATGTACTTTCAGCCTCGTATTAGAATCATGAGAATCAAGGGAGCTTGGTGGGGGGTTGTCAGCTATGACATTCATCAAACAAACCGAGTTAGAGTCCAGAAAAAGTAGTAATGAAATGCTACAGTTTGCCTTGAATTTTAAAATAATCTTTTCTAATTTGATTGGGAATATATCATATAATATATGATCACAAATGGCCTTGCATAAATCTCCACCAGATGTGCATTTAAAAGACTTGTTATCTAAACTGGAACTGAATAATGAATTTAAAATCACCAGAAAAAAAGAAAAAGAAAGGAAAGCTAAAGAATTTAAGTTGCCCTGCTGACGGGGCTCCATTAAGTCCTGAACAGATGAATCACACAGGCATGGAAAAATATTACTGTACTACTCATATTGCATGCAATAAGTTGTCACAGTTGTGACTCATGTCCCATGCCACAGAGTCACCACACACTTGTACAAATATGTGCAACATGGCAATTAGGTTCAAAACATCTGGTTTCAGACATGTTTCACATGTGAAATTTATCCATATATAAGTAGTTGCCAGTTTTTACAGACTGGAGTACCACCAGCCAAGTGTAACAAAACAAAACAAACAACAAAAAAAAAAAAAAAACCCACAAGAGTAAAGCAATGTTTCATACCTTTTTCACATATAGTGAATAGGTAACCTACCATATTTTCTGTGCAGTTCTGGATTACATGGGCTAGGCATCGGAACCTGGCCTGAGGGATCTGGAGAGATTCCCAGCCTTAACCTGCCGGTCCCACACTCCACCGGAGCACAATAAAAAGGTTTTGATCCTTCCAAAGGCCTCCGCTGCTCCCTTGGCACACCAGGCTGTCTGAAGAAGGTTAATCATTTCCAGCTGTTGGCTGGTAGGGTGCTGACACAACTCTTGCACGATTATGGTATCGCTCATTAATATTATGGAAAAGATCAGAAACATGGAAGAATTCTACAGCGATTTGAAACATTAACTGACAAGGACGAAACTTGATGCTGCCTGCAACACGTTACTTGCTCAGCGTTACTGCCGAGGAGGCAAAGCTTGAGTACTACTTGTTTGAAGGCTTTTAGATCAAAATATCAGTTTCTTCCTGACGTTTCCTCACTAATGACGTTTCCTGCTAGTTTCCTCACTAATGACGAGGGCAGACATATGGGCTCTGGGCAACTGCAAAACTACTTCTGTGCATAGAGGTTACTGGAGTTCCTATATTTAAATACCATTAGGCTCTGATGTGACAACTAGATGAGATAGACTCGCTTCATGAATTTACTTAGATATGGGCATTATTTATGATTTTATAAGGGTCTAATACCACTTTCTTCCAGAGGCATTGTGTCAGAAACTCTATGAAATTTCTCCAAATTCTGACTGTAAGGACATTTCTGCAGATCAGACTTACACGGCAGTACATAAATATGATGACCGAAACATCCCTTTTGAGAGAAAGTAATGTTTGAATTTTCGTATGTAATTTCTAGCACTAATTTTCACTATCACTAATTCTTGACTGTGCAGTCGGGAAGTCATGTTTACTTAAGTATTTATCATAGTTTAATATTAGTAACTAGATACTGTGAAAAATGGTAAAATCATTCATAGAAAACACTGAAATATTTTTTATTTCACTGTACTTCTAACAGATCAATTTTCTTTCTGAAACATAATTCTTCATATTTGTTTGCCTTTCCATTTTTGTCTCTACTTATAACACTTGAAAGAGAGAAGAGAAAAAAAAAAGCAGTAAGAAATCTGAAAGAGAAAACCTTAGATTATTTCATGACACTGATTTTCTTAATCAGATTATCATATTAAGTGGTATGCCTATCTTTATAAAAAAAAAGATGAAAAACAGGCAAGGGTACAAGCATAACCTAGAACTTTAAAAATACTCCAACATAAGTACTTCAAAACTTGAGACAGAGCTAAGCAGACCTAAGTGTCACCTAGCAAAGCTGAAAGATGTTTGGCCTTGGAGACTTTTGCATTATTCAGAGATATCATTTTATATAAAAGAAGTAAAAAGGAGTTTTCCCACACTCCCTTTTGAGAAACTCTCTTCCTTCGTTTATGAAAGCAGAGTGCAACTCTGTTCACATACCTTACAAGAAAAGCAGTCAGATGACTTGTGGTTTTATCTTGTATTTAAAAAGGTGACTATGCAACCAATAAACAGACAGGGAAAAGGAGGGAAGCCCAGTGATACTAGTTATAAAACATTTAAAGGACAAAGCTAAGAAGAAATACTATTTGATCTGTTTTAGTCCAGCTGACTTTTTTTTATATCCACATTTAACTCACAGATCATTAATATCCATGTAGATGTAAGCAAGTGACTTTTGAGTCGAGATGTCTCATTCAAAGCAATCAACCCTTTATTCACACTCAGCTTGTACCTCAAACATGTCATAACTTGGCAGCCCTGGACAATTATTCACAGCATCGACAGCCCGATCGCACTGCCTGCAACTGCTCACAGGATTCCTGCGCTACCGTGGAAAAAACGAATGAGCACTGGAGGGTTTTTCCCCTCAGAGAAACCTGGCTACACAGGCGGAGGGGGGAATCGGATAGCAAATTGCGTGCGATACTGGCTTTTAGTTTTCACTTCTTGGCCTGCTAAGTAGGTGAGGTTCCTTGCTACTGAAATCCTTGTGCAGGTTGTAACTTCTGACAGAACTGTAAGAATTTGTTCAGCTGAGTTCAGTGCTGTCCTATTCTGAAACATTCTTAAACACTAAGTTTGGCAGATATAAATGTATATCGGCAAAAAGCATGCTCACTTTTTAAGCAGAAGGTGATACTAGATATCATTTTTTCAAGTTAGCCATTTTCAGTTGATGAGAAATCCTCAGCTTACCACTTAAGATCACAATTTCTGCAACAGTCTTTGAGGAGACTGTGACATATAAAGTACAACAAAATATAATCCAAAACAAAGCAGAATAAAATACCAAAGAAAATAAATTGTATTTTTTTAAAATGTACCATATGCCAAAGTTCTTCATTTCCACAGTTTCTATTAAAATCACTGGAGCTATTAAGAAAATAAAGTTGCGCTTAACTCCACACATTATAATCATGATTATATCCTAATGCTATTAATCTTAATTATACAAATAGACCTTTTTTAAAATATCTTCTAATTAGAAAAGCATTAACTGGGCAATAGCTTTAGATTAGAAGTGGACAACTCTCATTCAGTTCATATACAATTACTCTGAACATTTTGCTGCATGTCCAAAGAGTTCCTCTACTACCTCTACTACCAGTTCTAATTAGAGCTAGGAAATGCAAGATGTCTAGAAGAAAAACCAACCAACCAAAAAAGAAATCCACAAAATCCATACATCTATACGCGCACACACACACAACTGGTAAAGACAACCAAATCTTTTCAAAACTCAGGAAAATGGTGTTTAGAGAGCTTGCATAAAGTGAATTCTGGGGGGGAAAAAGTCATAACTTTTCCTCTTTTTTGTCATTTTCATGTCAAATTTAAGAGAAGATTGGTGTTTTTATGCAATAACCCTTTCTTAAAAATTGGAGTTCCAGTTCTGTTATGTCTTTTCTCCTTCCCCATGTCCTATCACCAAAGAAATCCATTTGTTTTATGATTAAGTTTGTGAAGAATATTTCTATAATATTTGGTTTTAGGTAACACGGAAATTACATAATCCTTACAATAGATCCTCATTGGCCTAATAACATCAGTGTAACCAAGTAAATGCCATGATTAAATTTTCAGGAATGGTTTAAATGACTTCAAGATCCTTACAGCTCTGCTTCTAATTCTATAAATGGCAACAATATAGATCAGGTCTAATAGTGCGTCTTATTTTGAACTGAGTTTAAACTGATACAATTAAGGTTTCTTTCATACCTTTCCCATGTCAAGAGAAAGATACTATACTATTTTAATCTCATTGTGTAGAATTACATGCACTTTTAAGAAAGCCTCAGATGTTGTATTCCATAGCAGAAACAATTTCAAGTACAGTATTTTTGAAAATTAAAGATATCCCTGCAGGTCTTTAAGAAAAAGATGTGTTTACATATTTATACATATATAAAATACCTATTTAATCATTTTAATACAGTGCTAAACCAGCAATAATCCAAAGAAAATAATACACAAGAAAGGGATGTGAGATGTAGCCCAGACTTCTGAATGACTAGCTGAATCAACATGACTAATGGTATGAATTTCAGCTGACAGCACATCTTTGCAAAGTGCGCTATAAAGATGACGACTGCTCAGTTACAGTAGAAAAACTGATGACTTATGCTGTCAAAAGCATCTCAATCCAAATGTAAGCAGAGAGCATTTCGAGCACGCACTGAAATAAAGTTGGTTGCCTGGGCTAACACTAATTCGCTGCTGGTGAATCAGGATATGACTTGCGCATTACTCTTGCTCATCATTCAGCAACTCCAAAACGTTGCATGTCAGTTAGTTACAGCTCTAGATAATATTTGCTGAATTAAATGACTGCAATTATCAAAGGGCAAACACATTCTGAAGGAACACAGAGCCAGACATAGCTCTTAATTTTCAAAATCGGGCAAGTCTGATTTTCACTACAGAACTTAATTGCTAAAAATTAACATCTACCTCATCTTGCTTCTCCTCCATGTACTGTGTCTAGTGAGCAGAGCTTATCACATGTGATTTTAGTTTACTCTTGGAAGTTTAGTTACTGCTGTCACCTACATATGCATTTTCTCTGTAGAATCCCAAATACTAAATAAAATTGATTAGCTTTAGACAATTCCTGGGGCTGAGAAGTACTGGAAGGCTATTTTAGGATCTGAATTCAATTTGCATAAAAGCCCCTGCTGAGGTATGATGCCAGGTCCTAGAGCATAGGGACTTCAAGGACAGATCCCTATACATACCCTTTGATTTAAGGCAATTATACAGTAGTAAGTACTAAGAATTTAATTACTACTTCTGATGATGCAAAGACTGGAGAAGAATACACTCCGTTCTATCTCCTCATTCTCCTTTTTGCCATGGAAACAAAATATACATATATATATAGCACCTGTATTTTTTTTAATATATATATAGATAGATGAGGTGAATTCTTGAAACATTAAGCCTAATCTTTGCTAATGACTGTCACCATAGCATCTAAACTCTTTCATAAAGAGATCAAACTCCACCTTAGAAGTAGTTTGCCTTTCTCTGATCCTTAAGTCAAATGAAAAAAGCTGTTCTAGACCTTCACTGCTTGAAAAATTAAAAGACCCTTCTAATTTGCAGCCTAAAATGGCTTTAAGTAACCATGAATTTTCTCATGTCAATTTTATCACTTAAAGAATGCTAACATTCACCTTCTGTATAATAGACACAAAACACTCTGTCTTATATTTTGCTAGGCTAAATAAACCAGCTTCTCCCACCCTTCCCTTATGTGTCAGATCAGCTTGGAGATTCTCCCAAGCTCTCTTCGATATATTAATTTTATATTTTACTTGTGCGAGGCCTTCAGAATAAAGTTTGTAGAAGAGGCCTTGGCAGGCCATTTTCCATGGTACATGGCACAGTCTAACCAGATCTTCAATCTCAATCATGAAGAAAAAAATGCATGCTTTCTCAACATATCCTCTGCAATTTAGGCTGCAACTCTGCCTAAGACAAACTACACAATAACATATGCTTAAATTAGTATTATTAATCGCACTGATTAGCTCTTGTGTTCATTTGTTGTGGCATGCCTTGATCACTAGCATGGCATTCCCTGGCTGCTAGAGCTTTCCAGGTGCTCAGAGCACTGAAAAATGAGTTCACAAACAGATGGAACGGGAATCCTCAGAACTTCTCTAATTATCTCCAGATTTTGTCTGTGCTAGGTTTTCTTTATTTGCTGCACTTGCTAAATCTCTCTTTTGTTGCTTTAGGCTTCTGCAATAAAGACAACCAATAGCTCTTCATGCATTACCCATCCTTCCTATTCCTTACTGCTTCCTGATCTGGTTCCTTTACTGACACAGCTTGAGAAATCCGCGTGATCCAACTGAAGCGCTTGAATTCAGAATAATATTGATGGAGCTAAGACAAAGGGAAGAGAAAGTCTCCCTCCTTCCCTCACAGCAGTTTTGATCATTTCATATCCTGAGAATATTAGCAGCCGTTATCGTGCCTGTTCCTATTGCAGGACTTTGGGAGACATTCCAGTAGAAAAGTATTTAGCATCAAGTGATGAGCTCATTTTAAGAGCTGCTTTCAAAAAAATTTTCTTTTCCAGATGGTATACGAATTATAACCTTCTATCATGGACTTAGCAAGCCGTGGGTTGCTGTTAATTGTCCCTTCCAGGTTTCAGTGTTGTTTATAAGCCACTAATAAAACCTGCTGTTCCTCTTACTCATAAATTAGGAAATTAATTCTCATTTTTAAGGATACATTTGCACCCTACTTTCCTCCTCCTTTTAAATTTCATGCCTTGACTCTTCCTTCTAATTTTTTTTCCATATAATCAACAATAGATCAAACCTTGATTTTTTTTTCCCTAAAATCTTTTTCAAGTAAAGTTCCGTCAGGGGTTTATACTATAGGCCAAATCCCCTCTGCTGTATCTGCTCATATTACTGAGAAAAGAACTTGTGTCCTTCATATTTATTATGAACAACCAAATTCTCAGTCTCTGTTGAATAACGTGTAAACAGAATGCACACTATATAAGATAATACTGAATGCATTATTTTTATTTCATCTGCTTTTCTGAGACCCTCCCCACCCCATCCAGCAAGTTATAAACAAGTGCAACAGGCAGTTTCCTAAATTCATAGTCCAGTTTAGAAATGACAAAAATAATTGCCTTCACCATATTGCTTCTGCTTTATTTTTACAACATTAATGCAGCGCTTAGTGGATCACTGCACTGTTTACAGAGTTCTATCCATTAAAGAGAAAGGCCTTCAGACCATGCCCTGAAGAGCTGCCCTTGTTCATCTTGTTGACTCCCAAGTTGTCATATTAAATAGTTGTCAGGTAATTGTAAAACAGTCAGAGGGGCTGGGTCTTTCAGAAGGGTTTGAGAAAAGTTAGGGTACAAAAACTACTGCAAGTACCAGAAGCAAGGTCCCTATATTAGCTCGATATCCAGCCCAGAATGCTGCTTCCCAACAAGTTAGTAAGGCCAAGCAGCACCTCATGCTCAGGCAAGCACACGCTGCATCCAGGGCACAGGTGTGCTCTGACGTCCCTGCATGCTTGGCGCTACATTATGCAAGCACTTCCGTGTATTTTTGGAGGTCTTCAAAATGCAGCGAGTATATGCAAAGAGAAGATATATCATTTATGTAGAGTGTTAAAAGCAGAGCCTTAAAAGGTAAAGATGTGCAGATCTTCAACCATCAAATTCTCCCTGCAGCAAGGATTTGGAAGAGATGACCAAGGTCATGCTTCATGACTGCAAAATTGCTTGGCCAGCCCATCTATCATGGGACTCTCCAAGGAAGTTATTTTAACCCCAGCGCCATGTTCACAGCTGTAAAGCATCCACATGGCCTAGAGGGAAGGATTCCTCTTTCAGCCTGCAAAGCATTTCCCAACACAAAGCCCAGCTGTTCAGGCTTTTTTGCTGGGAATAGTTTGGAATTTTAGTTCTTAAATCCTGCACTCTTTACATTCAATTGAAAACCAAATCTGATTGGAATTCACTCTAGAGAGGTCAAATAAACCAGAAATGTGGTTTGTGTGCTTTCTCCTCTTTCCACGCTCATGCAAAGTCTCTAGATACACATCAGTAAAGGAACACCCAAACAGAAAAGGCTGTTCTTTGCACTTCAAATAAGCAGTAATTACAGCCTTCACAAAACATCTGAATTCCCTAGCAAGAAACATGTTATCTTATATATACATTTGGAAGGGGGAAAAGGTAATTTTAGCACTCTAGAAATTACACACCCTAAAAGTTATACAGATGCGTGGCATTTTCAATGGTCCCTTCCATTGGCTTGGAAAGGAAGCAGAGCAGCACAGTCAGAGCAAGCTCCACTGGCACAGTCGGGCAGCTCCCGGCGTGACAGACAGGCAGCAGCACTTCCCTGCAGAGGCTGACAGCTACAAGGAGATCCTGCATGCCCGTGCCCATCAGCTCTGCGCCAGCTTCACTCTCCTTGCTCATGCACTGCAAAATTGTTACTCTGGATGAAAAAATGGAGTATACCCATGTAGCTGGACACCTAAATTCCAAGCAGCTCTTTAAGCACCCAACTGCACTTTAAATCTCTTCCTTATAACACTAACACTGCTTAAAAAAAAAAAAGAAGTATTAGATGCGTGCATGTGAGAGTCTAAAACACTATAACCTGGTAGGGAGAGTATAAAGAAAATCTAAAGTTAGTTACTCTTCAGGCCATCTCCTTCTTGGTTCTTGGGCTAGTAGGATAACACCTGCTTTGCCTTTAGAGATCTCTTATTCCCTGACTCTGTGCACTAAATGCAGAACAACAAGAAGCTATATATTTGTATATAAAGACATATGCTCAGTACATTCACTTAGTCACTCAGGAGTTTCATGAACTGTACTCTCCTTGCCACATGAATAGCTATTATTTTTCATCTGTTTTCTTGAGTAAATAATTCATAAAAAAATGCTGTGTTCTTCCAGTGTTTTGGAATGTGTACTTTGGGGCAAGAAAGTATTATGTTGGATTTACTGTACTTTTTGATACTTGTCTGTTATTCAAGATCAAAGCCAAATTCCCCCTGGAAAAAAAAATAGCCTAGGGTTACAGTGAACAAATGGTATTTACATTTGGATACTATCAAATGGTGGGAAATCTCAGCATCAGTAAAACAAATTGATAAACAATATAACATTAACCAAATTCAGTATTTTCTGTCAATAAAATCAGCTGTCCTGATTCTGTTTTTTTTCCATACACTGGCTGACATTATACTTCTATGAAAGTATTATTGTTGGCTCTAAGTTGCAGCATTTCATTCTTGATGTGTATCTGGTCTCCAGGATATTTTGAAACAACTACAGGCAGCACTACATAGTGTAGACTTTGGCCTATTTTCCATAATAGCATATATTGATTTGAGCCACAGCTTTTCATTCCCCCAGGAGATATCACTGAGGATAAGAGAAGTTGAGAGCATACCATAAATGGCCCCAAGGCTTCAACAAGTACGCAACAGTTAATTTTTTGTTTCCACCATTAAACAAATATGAACACTACAGTAGTTAATGGTAAATGCTTATATAAAAATATGAATTACTTACATACCTATTAATTGTAGGTTACAAATGGACTGAATATTCAAGATGTGAAACATTAAGTATATAGGGTTTGTTTTATTGGGTTTCTCTGATCTAGTGTCATTTTATTAAAAGGAACATACCTCGCAACCACCCTTCTGGGAAAAGGCAACTACTGCAGAAACCTTTTACTTCTACACATACAAGGTCAGGTCCTCCAGCAGTCCAGCAGCGCAGGCTACCAGACTGTTTTCGAACATGGGGAAAGCATTATGCTCTCTCTCGTCATTGAGAAGTCAAAGCAAACAACAGTAATAACAACCCATTTCCTGAGTTTTTTCCATCATTTAACTCTTTCCATTTACAGACCCGAGACCATTGATTAATTTTGGCTCAAAGCTCCTCCTAATGTGAGGAAGCAATCAACTTGCAACACAGTTTGAGTATTGTCCTTAGCAGCTAGGACTTGCCACGTTCCACCATTCAAACCCCTAGCATTTTCATGCAAGTAGCTTTGACCACTGTTCCAACACTTACCAACAAACTTTCAGGAAAAAAAAAAAAAAAAAAAAAAAGCAGCTAATATGCACAGTTTTTCTAAAAATCTGGTCTCTTATCTTGGTAACTTAAGCCAGACTCTCTTGAAAAAACTGACCCTAAAGTTATCATTTTCCTCTGACTCTTCCTCAGATGTTTGTATCATCTATGTAATCTAAACTGCATGGAGCAGAAGTAATTCCAGTTCCAAAGGACAGTGAAGTTGAAAAGTCAAACAAGTCTTAAGCTATGCTGCCTCAAACCTTTCTTTTTCCAAATGAGTGGCTAATGACTTGTTCTTTAGGAAGACTGGAAAGAAACTAGTATGAAGACAGGATTAAGGGAAGAAATATCTTCCACTCCGATTAGAGCTTGCATGCCTTTGGCTAGAGTCCAGGGGCAGCACAATGACTTGAAGTGCCTTACGCTCTAGAGGATCAAAAGGATAGATGCACACTATCAGCTTACTATTTTGCAAGCTTGACAAGAGAGAAACTGGGTGGGCAGATTGCCTCACAAAGTCAACTGTAACACTAAAATATTTTTCCCTAAAGAAAACTATTCAGTTTTTGAAATTTTCTGAGATTGAGCGCTGCACACAAACTATGTTTCTTTCTAACTCCCCATCACTACCGTCTCCAGTGCAGTCATTGCTTCACACAAGCCTTCAAAACACAGGAAATTAAGTAACAAATTCCACTAAGTTGTAAAGAACCATCTTCTGTAGGCTCTCATTTCCCAAAGTCCACTTGTTTTCAATACTACTTAACACACTCATATTTGTATTTGACTGTAGTTGTTTTCAGGTGATACAGGTAGAATTGCTCTCATCCATCCCAGAAATACTCAAGAAGTTCCAGTACAAGAATTTGTGGTGCATTTACTGATGGCTTTACCTTGCCCTAGGATTACAGAGAGTTTGGAACCCAGAAAATACTTCAAGAATTGCTAGATGAGTGAATCTTTGATTGGAGCATGAGAAGTTTAGTCAATAGAGCAAAGATATATAGGCAAAAGAGAGTAAGTTGTGTTGCTTTCAGAGTTTCAGTAACACATATGCCACTAGATAAAAACAGGAATATGGGGAGGAACCCTTATACTTACAGCTGCATGTAGCAGCATCACAGCTTCTGTACCGCTTTCTACAGCAAGGCAGTATCAGGGATTGCCACTGACTCAGTGGACAAAATCTGCAGCTCTTACAAGGCTCCTTTGTCCTGCTGTGGGTTTATGTACTACCTGCACACCACTTCAGCATAGCAGCAGTGCAAGCAAAGTCGGAGGAAAGAGAATACTAAGTAGTCCAACTAAAGGCATAGCTCCTCTGATAAAACATCCATGTGACTGCTGTAAATTGCATTAGGAACTATTTTGTTCCACAGAAGTTCCAGGTTTGAAGTCAGAGAGATGGTCTGATATCCCATTTATGCAGTAAGTATATCAGTTGGAATTACCCACACAACTTTCTGCAGAAATCATGGAGAGAGGAAGGGAGAAAAAACAAAAAGGAAAGAGAGCGTTGGACCAGATAGTGTTTAAAGTTTGCCAAGGTTTATCTGTTCTTTCACTTACCAGCTTACATAGCTGTGATCAGCAGCATGTAAAAGAAGAGTTATGGCAATATGGATCTTTCCAGTTCACTAGCAGTAATTAGATCTGTGGGTATGAATATAAATCTAAAAATCTGGAACCCAAATGACTGCTTCTTGCTGTATTTGTATTTAGTGCCTCAGGAGTCCTCTTTATATTCCTTGTAAAACCATGTATTTTATTCAGATTAAACCCTAGGATGAATTTCTTACCTGTCACTGAACCACTTCTCACTCACTGAAATGATTTGGCTGGATTATGCATTAGTCCAAAGGATTTAATCTACAGATGTCAGAAATGGCATTAGTTTACCCAAGTGGTAAACAGCCAGCATGGCCAAGACTACACACATCTTGAACTAAGTGAATAGGATTGTTTTTTACCCCCTTCAAGCAGACAATGAAAAATACAGGTCACCTTAACGGAACCAGAGGGGCTTACAAGTGGAATTTCCTTTTGGATTTCCCAGTATCCTTACAAGAGAATTAATATGTTATTTCTCAATTACAGTCTGCATTTTGGCATAGTTTAATACAGTGGGAGGACAACCAGCCTGTTAGAAGAGTTGTAAGCAATGCTGCGAGGGAGATATATAGTAGGCAACAATCAGAGCCCGGATGCAACTGCAGCTCTTTGTTTTTTATTTTGGAAGCAAAGGGTTTCAATTAGAAATAATTGGCAAATGGATGCAGAGAGGATAAGCATCATGAAGACACATAACTAGGATAAATGACAAGATATAGGCAATAGCTGGCATGTTCCGCTATTTGTCTGTCTGTATTAAGAACAGATCGAGTTTTGACTACCTTTAACATACAGCTCATTTTACAGTGTAGCCCCAGTTCTGCTGTTCACAGCACAGGCACATCTGCACAGATATGAGGTACATGGACAGGTTGACATGCTAGAGGTACACCTACGCAGCAGTGTGCCCAGGGGTGCCAGACACAACTGCAAGGAGTCTCATCAACTCATGCATTCCCCCCCCCCCCATGCACTCTTGAATATGAACAAAACGAGTAACTAATTTTTACATAACAGCATATGTAGAATGAATGAAAGCTGAAAGAAAAAACAAAGTAAAGTCCTCTTGAGGTCTTGGGAAAAAAAATGTCTCAAAGATGGAGAATGTTATATTTTACAAGTTAAACTGCAAATGGCAAGTGAAAATGCTATCAAGCAATATTGGAAGCTCTCATACTTAATGTTTGAAGCAAAAGGCAGAGAAGTTGTTCAAATTCAAGCTAAGCCCCAAATTTACTTTGCAATTTTGAGCAGTGTCTTATCTTCCTTGTGTCTCTATCTGCCTAGCTGGAAAATGTAGTAGTAAGTTTAAAAAAATACAAACACAAAACAGATTCTCAGTGAGATCCAGATGCTCTATTAAACTGTTGTTCTTAAAAAAACACACACACACACCTTCCAAGCTGTAGTTAAAAGGGAATACATGTCTGGTGGCTGAGTTTTAGGCATACATACAAGATTGTGTAAAAATACCTTTACCTATTTTCCAGTAGTTAGAATTTATCATACCTCTTTGGGGATTAGAATCAAATAAGGTTATTCTGTCTGCAGTACAGGTGAATTACAGTGAATTACAGTGAATTACAAAAGACCCATAGTGATACCACCTTAAGATGAGAGGATCATATATTTTGAACAGTAATATTGTGTGTGGTTTACTGTGACTAGAGAGTGTGCATCCTGGGACACTAAAATTCAGTCATTTTGCTGCTATCACATTGTCTCCCATCTCTTAAAGTCTCTACCCTTTTTGAGCTTTGTGATTTTTTCCCCATTCTTACTGTTAAGATCACGTTATTTTATCAAAGAAAGTATATTTTTATTGTATGTGCTTATATAATGACTGAAGCCAAACCTTAGTACACACAAAAAAAATACTATAAAAATTGAGTCATTTCAAGGTGTTTGTAGACAGAACATCAGCTGAATACACTTGTTTCTTGTGCAAAGAAATAAGCAGAAAGTCATTGGGGGAGCTACAGGACTGATCATGTAACAAAAGACTGATACTATAATGGACAAGGGGAAGAAGTCGCTTTTGCATCGATACCTGCAATACTGCCACTTTATGAATGCAGCAGTGCAATAATACCTTTCCTTTTAGTATAGCTTTTGTCACACACCCCTGCAATACATGCTATCAGATGCTACATTTCTGCAGGAAGTCAGCCTTCGCCAGAGCACAGGGCTCCTCTTACTGTTCGGCAGCTCAGATTCTCTCACCAGGACGTCACTGTGCTGACGGAAGCGACCAGCATCAGCCCCGCGGCTGCTGCAGCTGCTTCACGTATGTCAAGGACATGCCTTTGAACCCTTTACCGCTGGTGAAGCACTACTGTGCAACTCGTGAAACTGCTTCAACTTAGATGGGACACCTATAGAGATATTCCAGTGCCTGGTTTAGTTTTAAGAATCAGAAACAAGAAGAAGATCCAAAAATTATTTAATTACTGACATATACCTCTGCAGGGTTTGATTTTTGCAAACTCATTGTCCTACTATAGTAAGGAAGAGGTAATTCTTTTAACCCTTCAAAAAAAAAAAAAAAAAAAAAAAAAGATATTTGAAGGGAAAAGGCTAGGATATTAGAAGGTTCCACAAAAGTTTCCATTACTTTGTGTATAGTTCTTGATGATCAGTGTTTTAAACCTGCCAGAAGCTTATAGAGTTTATAATCAGAAATTTTTAAACAAGCTGATAGGTCTAGTTATAAAGTGAAGGATGATGTTCAAATATAGATATTAAACTTGAGTCAGATTATACGAAACTTAATTCTCTAAAGTTTATAGGCTTTGATTGCAGACTGTCAGGTAATTTAAAGACTAGGAAAATTCTAGGTTTTCAAATCTGTACTTTTGATTCATTGTTAGCTAGAAACAAAAATTACCTTTAAGTAATTTAACTAAAAACCTGTTTACCATGCAGATGGTAAAAAAAAGCCCCTTATTAAAGTCATATCAAAAGGCCCAGAATGATCCTCTCTCCTTACAAAGCTTCATTCGACTGAGTTGGCAAAACATCTGAACTGTGCTGCAGACGCCTTAGCCCTGAGCCTCAGAAGGCACCAGGAAAACACGTCCTCTGGGAACAGCACGTACTGCATCAAGTGACAGGCAGACGCTGGGGGAAATCATGCTATGCTAAACAGCGGGGTGGAGGATGCAGCCTTTCCTAATTGCTGCCGAGGGGGTTGCACACGGTTCTCCTCGGGACTCTGCTGCTGCCGACACTGGTTATACAACACGCACTAGCACTAGCAGTTGCTGCCTCTGCAGCAAACTGCAAACTGGGACAGCTGCTGCTGAGCACTGCTGGTGCTCTCGAGAGGTATCTTCTCACCTGCCTCAATAGGAAAATAATACTGGTAGATTTTTTTTTTTTTAATCCCTTTTCTTTGTAAGGTTACCATCAGGGGCTAGGAAAAAGTATTGCTGGCAGAACCACTTCTTACGATATTAGCAACTCTTTGCTATGTCAGCAGGTGCTCTTATTTCCTATTGCAGGAAACCTGAATGCAGTACATACTGAGTTAAGCTAAATTAAAACTCAGCACAACTGCTTGAGATAATCTATTGGAGTGATGATTAAGAAAAAAACCCTGGTTATCAGGAGCACAGCTGAAGTAACACAACATGATTGCTTGCCAGAGGACATAGAGAATGTTTAGACATGCTACAGATGACACTGCTAAATAGCAAATGACAGAAAAGACCAAGGGAGTCAAAATTGATTCATACAGAGTCTTAAATGAAATTGCAATGACTGTCAGTAAGCTGGGAGCTGTCAGACATTCAGAGGCATGGTGCTGGTCCACCTAATAGGAATATGGCTTCTCAAATCCAATTATCAATATTCCTACAGCATCTCATTACATTGCTCTCATGTCTCTAGCTACATGGCACATCACATTGCCATCTAGTGGCTAAGGATATTCAACACTCAACCTTTCATCCTAAGGGCTTCAGTAGTTTTAAGGGGGTTTATTTTTAATTTACTCACTATTTTCAGATCAGTCCCTTACTATAACATTGTATTTGAAAGCAGTAAACACCCACACAAGCAACTTTGTCAAACAAAACCAGCAATGCCAGAAGCTAGATTTCTATTCATTGCAAATGCGTTACACATACTGTGTTGCTAAAGCAATTTCCTGATTCTAAAGCAACGTGAAACCACTTGTAAACATATTAAAAGGCATTAACTCTATGAGGAAGTGCTGGAAAGTTTTAGCACGGTTCCTCAAGGAGTTAAAAGACTTTGTGAGAAAGACTTCTCAGGAAAGATGGGTGATGACACATCAAAATTAAAGTGCTTGTAGACAGGCATTTGCTACTCATGCTGATACTCTTTTTACCTTGAACCAAGCCACTTAGTTTTTCCCTTCTGGTTACATAATATAATTAAGAACGGGAATACGGGAAGTTAAGACCGTGAATGTTAATCTGAGAAAAGGCATCCTTAGCACATGTATAAGTTTCCAGTTTAGAATGACATCTAGCCAAGCATGACAACCTGAAATTCGAAATTGGAAAATTAGCAGTTTTCTGATGTCTGTGTTTTATCTCAAAGAAAAAAAGCTATAAATTATTCAGAAAAAGTTCACAGATATTTATTCTGAGACTTTCACTTCTGCTCTGCATAACGTTCTCTTCTTGCAATTTCATGTTAAAGTAATGAATTATTGGTAAAGGCTAAAAATAACCTCATTGCTTTTCATAATAGTCTGTGCTCTTTAATCCTGAGTAAAGAATGCTACTATAAAATGATTAAATTAAATAAGATTGTTTCATATGCCTTTGTATCCTTACTTTGCAAGCTACTTGCCCCCAACCATCCCCTCAGAACTCAGCTGTTGAATAGTTTGTGGCCAGAAAATTGCCAGTTCAGATGCCAAGGGGAAAAAAAAGAAAAAAAAAAAAAGAATAATAATTAGCACTTTAGAAGACAGAAAGCTAGCTGTAAATACTGCGTTGTGCAAGTGCCCATCAGGAAGAATAAAATCACAGGCTTGACCCTACTCCGCCCATTCATTTGGGGCAGAACTGGCCTAGAAGATTTAGTGGGTTTGACCTCAGCTTCGAGGCATAAAAATAGATCATCTCGAGCAGAGCTTCTATTGTCAGTAAAACTATTCCTAAATTACTCCAACAAAGCAGAAATTAGACTGTAGCCCAAGAGTGAAAGTCTTTTCAGTTACCCAGTCTAGCTCTCCCACTATACAGATTTGTAGTTGCACCCCAGTGACTCAGTTCTCCTCATATCACCTATTCCTGTGCCTTGAAGTATCCCTGTTTTTTCTAGCTACAGCATAGGAGAGATTCTCAGGGTCACAGTTAATCATGGGACTTTGTTCTGTGAAAGGACTTTTCTCCCAGGCTTTTCATATGACAGTGCTTATCCACATTCTCTTCTAATTACATATGACTACAGCTGGGCAGAATCAGAGAAAGCCACTAGGCAGGATTCCCTGCCAGATTTATTATATTTTCTCCAAGTGCAAGGAAAGTCAATGGGTAGTTCTGAAGTTTAAAGAATACGTATATGGTTTGATGTTTTTAAAAACAGGGAATGTTGGAGTTGAGGCCAGCAGAACTAGTGTAAGTGTCTCCTTCCCCAAAGAGTGACTATTAGGAACAGAAAGCAGGGGGCAGGGGGAAGGGAAATGATGAAGCAGGAGCAGAAGAAAGGGGACTAACTCTACAGAAAGAAAATTCATGATTGCATTTGATTGCCAAAACATCTTCCTCATCTCCCACTTCTGACCTTAAGCAAATTATATCCCACGCTGTTCTTCCTTCCTACTGAGCCATAATGAGCATTTACTTTCCTCTGCCTCAAAGCTAGAGCTCAGTGCAGGGAAAAAAAAGCAAGCTGAAGAACAG
Organism: Rhea pennata; assembly: GCF_028389875.1. Classification (NCBI taxonomy): domain Eukaryota; kingdom Metazoa; phylum Chordata; class Aves; order Rheiformes; family Rheidae; genus Rhea; species Rhea pennata. The sequence continues at coordinate 59,516,795 of NC_084666.1, forward strand.
TTTTGAGAAGCAGACTGAGGCAGCTGCAGCCACCAGGCACTGCACTAGCGCCCCCAGCAAGCACCTCCAGAGGCTGCCTGGGGGCAGAGCCAAGCAGTTGGTTGCATGGAGCACATTTCCCCAGGGCTCCTGCCAAGGTGCCTGGAGCAGGGCACCCAGGGAGGCAGCCAGACCTGGAGCTGGAGGCACCGAGGCTGCAGCAGGACTAGGCCAGCTGCAACCTGCCCCAATGTCAACTTTAACCCAGCCTTGAGCAGAGGGACTGGCCTGAGTGACTTCTTGAAATCCCTCCCAAGACAGGTGTTCAAAGATTCTGCAGGCACCTTAAAAGTTCTTTTTAAAAAGAAAAGAGAAAAGAAAGAAGACCACTCTGCTAAACACAGAGGAACAAATCCTCTTGAGAACTAAGCTGTGCGCTATTAAGGAACATGACATGACAACACCTTTAAAAGGGTCCTAATCCACTATTAAATGCATAAAAGTGCTCCTTGCTACTGACAATAGTGAAATTAAGTACTGACTTACCATCAGAACAAAATGATTTAGCACAAATGCCTTAGAAGCTTATTATTAAATTAAAAAAAAACAATATGGGTTGCCATATAAAAAAAACCTTGTTTCCAAATTTCTTTTCTACATAATGCTTTAATTAATTTATAGGAACCTTGGGCTTAGGAAAGCAGGACCAGATATTAAGCTTCTTGAAAGTTGCTGGAGGGAAGGTAAATAAATCTACCTAAGCTCTTACTTCTTCTACCTGTTTGACCTAGAGCAGCCCTAATTTCTTAATTAGGCCCTTCTGCTCCCACCAGTCACTTCTCCATCAAGCAGGGCTGGCTACTGTAGCTCAGAGGTACAACAGCCAGCACTCACCTTGCACAAACATAAAAGACCACAGGCTGCAAACCAGGCACTGGGCATTTAGTTCTAGGATCAGGTCAGCCTGTTCCACCCTCAGGCTTGCTATTCCTGGAGAGAGATCATGTATAGCTCCCCAGCAGCTTTCAGTCCAGCTTTAAGGTTAACCTAAATTGCATACACCTGAAATGGCCTGTAGCTGATAGGTATCTTTACAGCTAGTACTACTCCATCTGTTAGCACTCTGCCCACAGCTGAGCCACAGCATGCTAAGCGAGGACTGCAAATGGCTTTGTGTGGAACTGGCCATCCTGGATCTAAATTATTAGGGAACTCTTCCCTCTTTGGAGGGAGACTTTGCTCTAGCAGACTTAACCCATTATTCTGTATTGCAGTAAAAAGCCTCTGAGTCACATCGGTGACTGAGAAAGCCATTGTGAAATCCTGATAGCAGTGCACTGGCAAGCATGCAAGCAATGATAATGAAAAAATCAAGGTTACTGTATTTCAAAGGGAACTTTGCTTGGCCAGCAAACAGTTTCTTTACAATTCTGCTTCCTCATGGTCCAGCAAGTGCTTTGTACCACTAGTTGTAAAAGTTGCAAACAGCACACCAACATGAGCCGATTGCAGTATTCTCTATCAAAAAAAATCACCACTTCATACATGCAAGTGCACTATTCAGAAACAGCTAGTGTTGGAACAGCTGGAGCTAGTGATGCCCTTTCTGCATTTACTGCAGAGTGCTAGAGAATCGACAGAGTGGCAGAGATGCTGCAACACTACAGGGAACACAAAACAGTTTTACTAAATGTACAGCACCTAGGATCAAACTTTATGATAAGGTATAAAACGAATTACATTTTGTCAGTATAATGGTAAGAAATAATCCCTCCAAATGCAATCCAAAGCCATGGACTGTCTTCCAGGGAATTTCTTCCTAAAGTTCATGGCTGCCTTGATGCCAGCAGTGACACTGTGATGATGCATTACTACAGTTATTACAGACTGCTGGCTGCCTGCTGGTTTGCTCTACCAATCTGTCAAGTTCTGGTTTATCCACAATGCCAGCTTCCCGGTACAGGCCAGAAACTTTTTTTTTTTAGTGCTCACCACAAGTTTGTTGGGCACTTGTATTCCAGTAACAAATTATAAGAATAATAGATGATCACGTTTGAGTCTTCATCCACTTGCACAGGTCCTGAGGGCTCTGACAGATGAGCACTGCTAGATTTAGCCCATAATGATTTAAGGCATTACTATTCTCAGCTGTCTACTCACCTCTCCACCAGAGATGATCGTCCTATAGTAAACACTTGCCAACCCTGCAGCTACTGTAGTCTGCAGTTTGGCAAATTTAACCACAACCATTCACGTCTGTAAGGCCAGCAATACAGCTTCTGCAGAAGGACGAGGTAAGCACCTGAGAATGAGAACAAAATAAATCATATGCTTTAATTTGACAGAACTCATCTGTTGCAGCCCCAAATGCCAGTATTTCAATGACATAGATTTCAGATATACACCCAAAACAAAATTTCCTTCTGACATGAAGCCATATAACATCTAAGAACTTATTCTCTCTATCTTCTCTATCTTCTATTTGATCAGTAGATGTAGCCTTTTTTTTTTTTTTTTTTTTTGGTCCATATGGTATTTCCTACTCTAGGTCTAAGGTGAAAAATGAGGTCATGTAGATTTCTGCTTCAAGCATCCTGATGCTCTTCCTACAGTTCAAGTCAAGCTGACCCTAACCCAGTTAATAAATACTTTCAGTGTTGCTCTTTCTCTATATCCTGCCCAAATGTAATGACATCACAGCAACAGTTCCAGGCACTGCAGAGATGATGGGAAAGTATAAACAATGCTCCATCTGCAGTTCATTTGCTATCACTATAAAAAAAGCAAAACAAGCCTTTGACTGATGGTTGGTTTCCACAGTTCAGTGGCAACAGCTTTGCAAATGAACTATTTCAGGCAAGAGCCAGTGGCAGTTATTTGATAAAATGCAGCAGTTCTGATAATATGTGGATTTTTTTTAACACGGACTTTGCAAGTGATAGCATTCAAGGACAGACTTGCTTGGTCAAATTTGACCTGGGTGCTGAATGTATGAAAGCTGAGTAGTAGAGATTACTGCAGGAAATAAATACATTGGGATACTGAAGCAGATAATTTAACATGAATATGTGCAGCTACATAGCTGTGCACAGACAGTAAGGTCTATTTGGAGGCCTAGTAATTAAAGTCTGGGTATACTCTAGCAATACTATTTTTTCCCTTTTTAGGTACAGGGGTATTTTATCTTCAGGTTTTTCAAATATACTCAAGCAGGCTTTTAAAAAATACTATTATTTTCCTTTTACTTGAATCAGTTATCAGATAAAAGCAGCACAGTTTGGCAGTTTTCTACTATTATCCAAAGACATTTTGTTTCAATATTACCCAACTACTCTGAACTAAAAGTGAAGGATTCCAATAATAATCTGCACGGCTGGTCCCTTCAATATTACATTCACGTGGTTTTCATGCTGCTGCAATGTAATCAGTCTCTGATATTTTTAATTATTATCTTTCCAATTGTGTAAATGAATTCTGATTCTCCTGAGGAAAAACATTTTATAGTTCATCAGATGTGATATACTAATGTGCAAAGAACACAGTTCATGTGATAAACAGTAAGAAAACCTTAAACAATACAGGACTACATTCTCACCTTGTGAAATCAATTAAAACTCCTGCAATATCACTATTTCACTCATTTACATCTGCTGAAGAGACCGCATCTGAGGGAAGCACGGCCACCCAGAGAGAGGTGGCACGAAGGACAGGTTGTCTCATTGCCCACTACTTTGAGTACCTGGAGAGGTCTTCCCCCTCATTTCATACGATACATCTTACTAGACAGGGAATTGTAGTCTCAGCTTGTACCACAATTTCCTTAGAAGCTCAGAACACCGTTACCTGACGTTTGGATTGTTGTCAAAATTTTGTTCTAATATCCAAACTTGTTGAAATCTTGTAATCAAAGCCAGACGTTCTTTGCATTTATAGGTGCTTGATACAGGGTTGGATTGAGCACTGAGGCCAAATTTCAGCATCACTTGGCCAAAGTTCTCACCTCATCAACCTAATGTAAACACCACCTCAGGCTCACTGTGGGCCTCTGCAGACTGCAACTAGCCTCTGCAAGGGCAGAGGTATTTCCTCCCTGGACTTCACTTCATCCCTCATCTGCAGCTGGCCTTACCCTGTCAATACCATTTGGTGAATTCTGAGCTCAGTTAAGAGATTTTATCTCACCTTCCTGTCCTTGAACAGTCTCAGTCTCAGGGATGTTAGGCCTGAGAAACAGTTTTGGAGCAAACTGGATTGTGAGAACATGACCCAAAAGTTCCTTGGTTTGATGAAAAATGCATTGAATTCAGTGAGATGCTTTATCTAGTGAGCTTTTCTTCGATCTTCCCTCAGTTCCCAGAGGTGGATAAATAATTCAATCAAACATAAACATAATCAATTTTGAAATCTCCTGAATAAAATAGTCGATCTTTTTCCTGGTCACTCCCCTAGCTCTCATTAAAACAATGAATATTATGAGAACTATATTCCATTCCCAGTTCATGCACAAATTTCCAGGGAGGACTGCACCTCACTCTCAGAGTCTCACATTTCAAAGGTCCTGAATATTCACACGCTCTAGTCTACTCAGCAAGAATTAGACTCTTCCATTAACTCTGAAAATCAGGCTATGAACATGCTGTACTCAAATTTCTACTTTGCAAAAGGATATTTTTTAACATCACAGAGGTGTAAGAAGCATGAATCCAAATACTTATCAGGTAATCAGATATTATGAAGAAGAGGTATGTAAGGCCTACTTACACAAAATTACCAACTGTGTTGTGGGGGTTATTGCCCCTTTTTGCACCAGTGAAAGTCCATGTCATGCACATTTGCATTTCACTTCCTTTGATTGGAGCTGTTTCTACTCTATAGCAAGGTAGTTATATTGTTCCTGTGTAAAATTCAGTGCTTGTTGGCCATTTATCTTTCAGGCATCTTGCAGAACTCCTGACTGAATGCTTGATATTCTCTACTAATTCATTAGGTAAAACATTCATACATAATACATAAACAAATTTTAATATATATTTATACCTATGAACTTCTTCATATTTTGGTCTTTTCTTGATCATAGCCTTTCATTTCTTCTTCTTACCAGGAGCAACTGAAATGGCATCTCTTAGTCTTTCTAAACAATTCATTCACTCATACCACCAACCCAGGATATAATCTCTTATTTCCAACGGGGAACTGCTTGCAGCCATCCCCCCGTAATACACACCAGGAATTCAGCAGTATGAATGAAAATAATGACACACATAAAGCAATATGCTGTATTTTTTGAGGGGGATCAAATTTTCAGAAGATCTGCTAACATGCAAAATGGGTATGCAACTCCAGCTACCACTCTTTTCCTTGTAATTATTTACAGGGAACCATTGGGAGCCAGCTTGTCATAATACTCATTCATACTTGCAAACCACAAACAAGGAGAAAGCTGAGCCAGGACTAATGCAAACAGAGAGAGAAACAGATAAGCACATCTGGTTATGTATAAACAGCCAGTTTTTGCTTCCTCTCCTGGAAACTTTCTTGGATTGTGTTTCACCTCAGTTCATTCTTTTAGAGAAGAAATGGCCTGCTTCTGTAGTTGCAGAGTATTTTAAAACATCATGAGATTCAAGCGTCATAAGAGGCATAAATTGTCCAAGAGCAAAAGTAGAACTAACTTTTGAAGCCAACAACCCACCACTGTATGGATTAGTAGCAGCCAAGGAAAAGAATAAAGTTTACATAATCAGCTCTGAATATACACAAGCAATACAAACAGGGGTGAGAAGTTAGACACTAAGTGAGCTGTGATAGAGCCACACCATGAACGGCAAAGTGATTCTCAGCACAAGTTTCTTCATGTGCCTGCAGCATGGCAGCTGCAGAAGAGCCTGACCAATGAACATGCAAAGAGTCAGGACTGGGCTTTCCCACGGAGCAAAACAACCTCAGAATGAAGTGCAGAAGCCCACTTCTTGAGACAAAAGATGCTACTTGGCATCAACCAGCTGAATGATAAAAGCAATCTAACCAACATAAAAATTCATGATGGGAGCTGTCCCACAAATTGTTACTCAGTGGAGTGCTCTCACTGACTTAGGTGGACCTTGGATCAAGTTTAAAAATTGCAATATAGTAGCACCAGCTACAAACTTGAAGATTTTTTTTTAATCTCCAACTCACAAATTTATAGACCTGCTTTCATGAGGATGGAGTCCCTCATGCTTTTTACCACCTGTCAGTGTGCTTTTAATATTTAAAGCACACTAGAATCATAATGAAAAAATAACTTGGGAAATATTCACAATAAATCAAATCAAACTGTAAACGCTGTTTGCCAGTTGAACAGAATGACTAAATTAATATTAGAAACCTTCACTATAATTTTTGCTGTCTCTATACCATAGTGACTTTTTGTCTATTTACTTTTAAATGCAACAGCATATTTATTTTAGTCTTCTCCAAAGTTATTCAGAATGTAGTCATTCAACCTTTTTTAACAAAATTGCAATAGACTATCACAGAAACATTCACTGTAGAGTCTAAAGGATGGTAAATAGAAATAGATTTAGGATTTAATAGCACTATTTGTCAGAGATGAATAGATATACTCAGTTATTTCTACTTGCATCCTCTAATCCTAAATCTATGTTCCACATAGAGTTCTCAAACAGATTTATTCCAAAAGAAATGAACTTTCTCTAAATTCAATCACTTACATTTAGCTCATAGACAAAACTGTTACAGAAAGGAAAAACAAAAACTTGCTACCTATATCCTATATATTTTCAGGAAAAAAATCCTTTTGCTGTTGCAATAGTCTATAGAAAAATTAAGTCCTGTATGGCACACCCACCCTAGGGCTATTTACTGGCTTCAAGCCACCTGAAAGATACGGTCTATTTATTACTTACAATTTCAGTGGCATACATACGGTCTTTATTTATTGATTTTTGATACTCACAATCATTTAACAGTTACTCTTGGAACTTAACTTTGTAATTTTTCATGATATGTTTACAATGAACATCGTACCAGACATAGTTCCTTAATTATACGATATCTCATCTCGTTTCTGACTGAAAGGACTGAACTTTCTTAAAGAAATGATCTCCACAATTTATTCACAAAGTGAATAAATTGGCATCACAAAGATTTTTCAGCAGCAGCTATAAGTCTGCTCAATTAATCTGTTATGTAAATAAAGAGAGCATTGCAACCGAAAGATGAAAGGATTGCTTTTGCAGATATCCTTCCTGAATATTCATTCAAATCAGAATTCAGAGTTCTTTTGCTTTTAGCACGTGAGCTTAGAAATAAAAAACTTTTTAGCCAAAAGTTCACAAACGGGAGTCATTCTGCAACCCGATCTGTGTGCACAGGCTCTTACATGCACACAACCCTCCCACATTTGAAAGAAACCCATGTAAGATCAGGAGTCTTTCTCCTCAGATGGGCTTGAATATGGGCTTGAATGAGCACGGCTTACCTGCAGAAAAGGACCAAAGACAGAAGTCAATCATATCGGGAGGTTTTACATGTAAGAAAACTCATCTTTCGGCTATACTTATCCATCTTAAACAATGGGGTGAGCACAAATCTATCTGCCTTACTGTGAGAGTAAATCAAAGACTATTTGTTTGCAGAGCTTTTGATACTTACTGCTTAGTAACACCGGACAAAATTACAGAAGAATATGAGAGAGCAGTTCATATTACTTTCCAGTCAGTGTCTTTTCCCCGTCCTGGAAAGTTTACATGCAATATATTGTTTATTACCTTATGACATTGGGCTTGAAATCTCATCAGTGGTTTTGAAGTTTGGTCTGAAGACTGCCAAATCGGGTACTCAAGTTTAAATGGTGCAAAAGTAATAAAAGGGTAAGATATGCATAGATTGTTGTAAATAGTGTGATATGTCAAGAATAGTGAAAAAAGGATATTCTGCTGTGATGTAGAGCTTCATCTCAGGTCTGAATAAACACAGTCGAGCTCTCCTGTTAAGAACTCTTTTTCCAAAGCAGAAAGAAACAAAGTTGTGAGCTTTCATTAATGTGCTGAAAATGTTTTGAGAAGGTACTTATAGTTACGAACCAAAACTAGATTTCTCCATTCCTACTTTCTCATTATGGTAGAGTTTTAATGGTAAAATGCATCAGATGAGATATTTTTGTAAAGAAATATATTTATTCCATTAAGGTGGAAAGAGACAAATGTCCCGAAAAGGATTTAGCACAGGCGTTCAACCTCTGCCATTGGAAAGGGTAAGTAGCACGCTAAACAGACCTTTAATGTCAAGTCATTTTCCTTGTTATATTTCATCACAGTTAGACTTGGGTGAACTTCAGAAAGTTGAAGTTTGAGTATACACACATCCTTCTGTTTATAGAGAGAGTAATAACTCTGCAAGAACTGACCTACTATGACAGAGAATAAATAGAAAACTGTGTAAACAGATTTCATTGCAATTGGTAGCCGTTAGGCAAACTGAGGGATTCTCGAATCCACATAGTGCAGCACTGAGTAAAGACAGAATTTAACAAAGGTGAATTTAAAGACCAAAACAAGGATCTAATTTCATTTGAATGTATATTTTATAAATCCAGGATGGAATTATTTCATTTCGGATCTGTGTATAGAAAGCTCAAGATTTGACCTCTGCCTCTGAGTATAAATTCAAGAATTTCGTTCAGTTTTCTGCAGTTCAAAGAATGTGCTATACTTTATTATTTCTTTTAATGTTTTTCTTAATTAACCTCAGAATAAGCTGTAGCTAAAGGTCACGATTTAAGTGCTGGAGACTACGGAGATGCTGTTCCAGCAAAACGTGTTTTTGTGTTGCTAGGGCAACCCTTAATGTGCGATGGCACCAGCCACATTCTGAAAAACAAGAAAAGAAGCAGAAGCAGGTATTGTTTAATGGCAAACATAAAAAGATTAAATCTAGGTCAGAAAATTATTAAGCGTAATAAAAGAGGGAGAGCCAGAACATTTTAAAGTGCATTTTAAAAGACTGGTATAATATTTGTTTATTTATACTATTTATTTATTAAAAGCGTATTTAATTATTTCCCAGGAAAAGTTTAGACAACAGCTATTGCAACAGATTGCTTAATGGAATGGATTAATGAGGGTCTGAAGGGATTGCAGAAGGCTGCTGCTGCTGCCCGCGTGAAGCCGTTGGAAGGCTGTGGACTGCAGACCTTCCACAATATTGTCTTACAAATGCAGAAATCAGGTGAAACTTCCTTGGGCTTCAGCATTTGTTATAAAGCAGATCTCAACACATCTGCCAATCTTATATGCACACTTGTTCACATAAGTTGTGCATATATTTTACAATATCTCTTCCCTTCCCACAGTGACATGAATATCCTTGTGAACTGGACCCCAAACAAAGACTTTTCTATCATCTGATGTGGATAGAAATCACTGCTCTAGATTGGCACTGGAGGTCATAGGACCAGCAGCTTGCTTAAGTTATGACTGCTTATATGCACTGAGCAGATAATCTGTGAAAGCTGATCACCAGAAATTATTATCAAAAAAACTAGTTTTTGAACAGCTTGAGTAGAGCTGCGTAAATAATTGAATATTTGGCCAATTGATCACACTTAGAGTCAGCACCACTGAAGTGTGACTGTCATTACATTTGATCTCAAGCATAGTTTCAAATTCAAAATTACACTTTTTATATTTTGAAACAAAACATTTTGAGTAGTCTGTAAGACAAATTTACTTTCTCAGGCCAAAACTATTTGAAAATTCAATCTGAGTTTATTTAATAATTTCACTGTCCTGTACTCCATTTTTGGGGGGGGGGTTTGAAATATTTGAAAATTTTTTCGGTTTCCAACTTTTTTGAAAATATTTCCAAACTTCTATTTCTGATTGCCCTAGATAGATATCTTCTACAAAGAAAAATTTTCTGCAGTGGATACCATAAATATTCAGAGTTTTCTCATTGTTGTTACTTCTTACAATTGTCCTGATCTGTTGTAACTGATTTTTGCAATTGATTGCATTTACCTGGTACCTTGGCTAGGCCAAAGAAAAATACAGTTCTTCTGGTCACGAAAGAAGGAGAAAAAAGACAGTGCACAACCTTCCATTAGTTGTAGAAAGCTTATTTTGTTTATACATTTTGCAGTGCCTCACTCAAGGGCCTCTAGCACAGATATCATAGCTAATGCATATAAAGATTTTGCTTTCTGTTCACTATGTGGCAGCTCCATTAGGTTGAGATTTATCTTCTTTCTCTTGGACAAATTCGCCTGAAAACAAAAAACTTTTCCCCAAATTAAGGAAAAGGAAAGACTAAGCTGATATTATTAACTTGCTGCAGAATTTCTTATTATAGAATTTCTTTCTGGTAAGTTGAGTTTGTTGTCAACAAATACTTACATACTTGGGAATTTGCCCCAGAAAATCATGAGTACTTCTGGGAAATAAGCTTCATGAGTAGTTAAGAAATACTGATTTGATACATCTTTCTTTTGCAGTCATAAAACAAAAATGTAAAGAAAGCTGATGCAGCAGGAAAATTATTTGTAGATAGGATAATGCTCAAAAATTCCCACGTGGGAGTTGCAAACCCATTACCAAAAGTACAAATACAATACAATACAGAAAGTACAAACTGTAAAGTCTGAAAATGTGTGAAATACCTATAAAAGTGATGATTTGGATCTCTTTCTGCACATCATATATTTTACAGTAAGATTAATTATTTAGGAATACTTCTACACCAAAGCATTAACAAAATCATGGAAATTATTACATACTCTTTAAGCGAACATCTATACTCGAATTTTCCATAGACTCTATTTTCCTTACAACTCAACAGCCATAAAATACAAAAATACAAATGAACTTATTCCAAATTTGAGAGTAATATTTTCATGTTTGGATTTAGCTCTAACAAAAATTTATGCGTTCACAACTTCAGCTTCTTCTTCCAGCAGTTTGGATTATCATACTTGTTGATGGTAACATATCAAAGGCTTGATTTAGAATATTGGAAATATAGACTAATAAAAATGGTAAATAACATCGGAAAGCATTAGTCTTACAAGGGCAATAATGTTAATTATTTGACCTTTTTCTTCTTTGCATAAGATATAAAGGAAAAATCTTATGTTATAAAAAATTTCCATAGAGGTAAACTATATCATAGATAATTGCTTCTGAGAGTAGTGTGGGTACATTCATATACACAAACTAGTATTAACCCGCACGATGAACAGAGTAAGAGCATAGCCTAAGCACAGCCACGGAGCATCGCACCGAAGCTCCGCTGGCCCTTTAGCACATCCCCAACTGCATCTGGTCATGGATGCTTAAGAAAGGAGAGTAAGAAACTGCAGATGTGTAACATGAGCATCCTCTTGTAGGTCTCCAACTTTATTAGCAGCAATTAGTGAGCTAGAGACCTCATGAGCTACAGTTCGCATCCAGGTCGTTATGCTTGGTACCACCGATAGTCTCACCCTCTTTAATTTTTTTAATGCTTTTTGAGCTCATTATTACTTTTGACTTCCACAACATCCAGTGATAACAACTCCCACAGTTGTGTGGAAAATGGCTTCTTTGTATTTATTTTTGATCAGCTGCCTGAAGTTTTCATTGCATCCTTGCTGTTTGCATAAACAGTAAATAATTGCTCCCCCAAGCTCTTAGCAAGCTATTTGCCTTTCTAACCTCTCCGCTACACTGATACATCTTCAGAGCACTATGTGAGTCACCCTCAAATTACTTATCCTGATTCCAATTGAATATATTTCACTAAGATTACACAGGCCTGATCTGTCAGTGCTTTACTCTTTACACAATTGATCCTAGATGCAAATAAAGTGCAGAGTGGTTGTAAAGCAAGCCCAATTCAAAAGCACTTTATACTCAAATACATGACATAGTATATGTTTAGTCATACTATAATAGACCACCAGTTGATAGAAATCTTCCTGTTTCTAGCCGCTCCAATGGAGCCATGCTAATTTATACCAGATGCACATCTGGCCCAGTCTGTGTAGAGAAGCTGTTGAAGTAGAAATTTAATATTTAAGCTGGTACAAATCTACACAATTCTTCAATAAAATTAGATTTAGGTAAAGGATTAGTAACTACTTTGATTACCTGTTAAAGAAGGCTTATTTTTAGAGCAAAGAGAAAATTGCAAATCTTTGAATTTTTGCTGTATATGAAGTGTCGATTTTGCAACACTTAGCCTAAACGTATTTATTATTGAAGTGTTTGAGTGACACGGCTAGAAAAGTTGAGACAAGTGACCTGGCATCTTAGATGTCTTCCCTACTTTTCTGCAAAAGCTAGACATAGCCACAGCCACAGCCACAGCCAGTCAGCCACGTACACAAACTATTTACATGGAAATGAATTTTGATATATTACAGTGCCCTTCAAAAGCCATAAATGCTGAAAATCAGGAACATGAGAATAGAAATGTTCACTCACTGACCACAACTAGGCTTTTAATGATTCTGGGACTGGTGAAGATACATTTGGGATCAAGGCTGAAAAACAAGCTCTTAAAGCAAAAAGAGCATCAGTCTCTTTTCCGTTCCAACATCTTCAATTTTTCTGCTGCTTTTTTTCTTTCCCTTTTTGCTTTCTTCTTTCTTTATGTCTGGATATGAGAAGGGAAAGTTGATACCTGGGGCTAAAATTCTAGGACTTTTTTACCGCTCTTTTCAGAAAGTGGGACTGGTCTTGAGGCCAGATGACTGGTGCCCCTTAGTGACTGAAGAGTATGTAGGAGACCAGTAGAGTTTGCTACTTGTTATCCTGGCTTTCCTGAGTAAACCTGATCCTCTCTACCATTAATGTACTTTTCTATCTTCTCTGCCACTGGGTCTAACTGATCACTAGTTTTAAGCTCTGCAAAAGATTTGGAGGAGAAAAAAAGACAGTAACATAGCAGTAAGCCGCTGTGTGGTTTTTATTAATTTTCACCTGACATTCCAGAGATTTAATTAAAGTTCTCCAATAAAGAGGGATCAGTTGAGTTTCCACAGTCCTTCCTGGGCACTGACCCAAAGCATAGTAATGTATTACGGCCCTGAAGCAGCATGTGTCTCAAAGTCCTTCAAAGAGTCATAGCAGGTAACGAAAAGGAAGTACTGCATGTTCATCTCCACAATATAGAATGTTTATCATATCCTCTTCTAGATTTGTTTTCTTTGGACATACTGACATTTGCTTAATGCAATGCCTGCTGGATAAGTGGAGCATTTGGATAATAGCTCTATGCAGCATTACAGCTTTCGCATTTCTCTGTAATATGATAACTGAATATCATTGTTTCCACAACCTCATTAAGTATATTCTGAAGAAAAATATGTTGATCATATTGGAAAAAACAAAAGACATCTATCATGAAGAGGAAAGAAATTACTCTTTAGATATTTGTCAATCCATCCTAGTCCCTGCAAGTATCACATTATGGCTTGACCAACGCGAAGCTCTTGAAGAATTAGGAATGGTTTTCCCAAAGCTTAATAACCAGGTAATCAAATACTTCAAGAGTGGCAATGTACTAGTAGAAATGTGAACATTGCAGATAAGTGCAGATACTATGTGACAAATTGTCTATGCATTTTAAAAGACACTAGTATCTGGAATGTTTACACAGATAATGAAGCACTGAAATACGATTGGTTTGACACTCCGTTTAAGGATAGGTTTGAATCAAAGATGTGGAAGTACAGATGAGGACTTTATCATGTATTAGTAGCCATTTCTGATTCTATTTGAAGCACCAGTTGTTTCTATTTTATTTGGCTTGTTTTTCATATATGGTTTAGGCTGTCAATTAGTAACTAGACCTACATTAGGTGAGGGAACTTCTAAGCACACCTTCCTGTCAGTCTGACCTTCATAATCAGCTATCAGGGCCCTTCAGCAACGTAGATGTTCAATTAAAAAAGAAAAATATATCAATTCATGATAGAGAAAACACTCTATGACCATATTATATTAAGACATATAATTTTCATGAAGTTTGATCACTGGTGTTATTTAAAGAGCATGAAGGTAATATGGAGATCTAGAAAAAATTTTGAAGGATCCATGAAGAATGATTTCCCTTAGGCTGATGGAACAGTTATTTTGTTGGGGCTGCCTCTGGTTGTTTCATTTTATAAGGCCTCTGTATTGAAGAGATCTCCCTGAACTTTGTGGAATCATACTGAGTTTCGTAAGACTAAGGCAAGATTAAGTGAAAAGACTTGTGCTTGATCAGCATTCTAAGTGCCTGTGGAAATACACCCAAAATATTTTACTGTAATACAAAAATGTCTGTAACTCCACCATCATAATCCTATGTTATGAATTTTAGAATTATTGTAAGATTTCTGGTGAGACAGGTACTTAAAATACAAAACAGCTACTAACAGTATAAAACAGAACCGGCCTTATGGACCATTTGGTTAATTTTTCATGGTATTTTCCATGTTTTCATGCCTCAGCGGTACAAATACCTATGACATTAAATCTGTGACCAAGGTCACAGAAGCACGCATGAAATAATGAATCTAGGTCTTATCAGCTGATAGGAGCAGGGAGGACATCTACGTGAAATCCACCCAGTTTAATATAGTTTTCAAGATTTCAATGTCCAATTACTGAAAGCTACTACTATGTTACTTTCTGGCAGATTAGATATATGAACTGGATGCTCATTCTCATACTCTTAGCAGATGGCTATACTCTTGACATTGCCAGATATCATTTATTATAATACTGAAGTAAATCATAAGTGTTTCCTCTGAAGTAAAAGAAGTCACAAATATAAAACCAGTATATGGACTGTGCAATATTTTGCTATGTGTTCTACACTTAGATTGTAGTTATTCTATAAATTTAAATTTGCAATTACACAATCCTCGAAAGAGGCAAGTGACCTGTTTTTAATTTTAGGTTTTCTAGATTTATATCTGGGAACTGTATTACTTTCAGGAATTATGGGTTAAGTGGGAGGGAAAAACAGGAGCAGCGAACTTGCTTTGACAGTTAAACGTCCAGTTCATTGATTTCAGGAATAGTTTCTTTTCCCAATACTGAAGACTTTTCCAGTGGGAATAAATTGCTGATACAGTGAGCACAAAAGAGCAAGATACCTTCTCATAGTGTGCAGTCAGAGCAGGAATGTGTGGATATAAAATCTAGTAATTCCGTATTTTGAAAGGACATGCATTTTGAAAGCATGTTTGAGAAACACATCTGCAAAATAGCTTGTCGTTTTCTTTTACTCATCACTTCCATGAGGCTTGGGACATTGTGGTTTATGGTTACGCAGCTGTATGCAGAAACATTTTCCTGCAGAAAGAATGGTAATGTTTTTTGCAAAAGCATAATCAAAGTCAGTGCACAAGAAGTACACCTCTAGCATGGATCTACTAAAATGGTTCAGTGAGTCTATGCAGTTGACAGCAGCTGTAAAATCTGCAACAGATCTTTCTTCCGGATCCAACGTTGCTCTGAATGAATTAAAATTATATATAAATTTGCATGATATTCATGATCAAACATCAGTGTCATTATTATAATTTTTCAAAACGTATTATTAATTTATCAGCTGCTAAAGTCATGGCTTTTGCATCTGAATTACACACTGTACTTCTTTTTTCTGTAATCAGTACTGTTGTTTCAGTAGCAATTTTAGTGGAAAGGAAGGAAAAAGCTGCTTTGGCACGTACAGGCATGGTAATAAGGTCACCATGTATGGAGAGATAAGCTAGCAGCTGAGCTGCCTTGACAATAAAAAGCAGAATGAGTTTCCACAAGTGGAAAAGCATCTAAGGACATTTCTGTTTGTAGAGAACAAATTATATCTGTCTGTGCCTTAAGTAGAGCATCAGATAGGGCCTACGTTTGAGTTCTTAGTTATGAAGATTGTGATTTTTTTATAACCAGGACAGAGAAAAGTCTCGTCATATCATACAGGTGGATTTCTGTGCAAAAAAAAAAAAAAAAAAAAAAAAACAAAACTTCCACAACTCCTTTTTTTTCACACATAGAGTTTTGAGTTTTGAGCTATGCAAGATGGATGCATGAGGACTTATTCTTGTCTTTGGAGTATACTGTGTCTAGATTAAATTGAAGATATTTTCCAAAAGAATGCATTATGTATTTAAAAAAAAGAAGTTCACCACGAGGTGACAGAGATCAACATTTTTTTCCTGGAAGAAGCTTTGTTTAGTTTCCATTACGTAATGAGCTGTTAAAGGATATGCTGCTACAAGAATTCAAGAAAGGACACCTTAAAAACGCTCAAGCATTGTCCTGCAGGACAATTCTCTAGTACAAATTGGGGCCAGTAGGCATTCCATCACTGACATATGAACTAGAAATAGCTAGCACTGAAGATCTGTTCCAGAAACATTCTTGAGAAAATTGTTTTCCTGAAATACATAATCATGCTTATTTTTTTACATTCCAGTGTTTTTACTGGTTTGGTAGCCTTGACAGGCAGCATGAATCACCAACTTACAAGTAGACAGCATTCTGCATTCCTTTTTGTGGAAAAGTCAGGCCCTGATGATTTTTGCAAGATAGACCGACATGAATATTGCTTGCTCGAGCTTCATTTACATAAAAAGGAGAGACCAGGACACTTCTACATTTAGAGCAAGATGTAGGCAATGAAGAGTGAAGGTAGTGCGAAAATCAGGCGCTTTATTCTTTACTTTGCTAAGTAGCTCTTGTTTTATAAAACTGTTTGGTTTCAATGGGAATACTTTGTGAAGTACAATACTAGTAAATACAAGGAAGAATAATAGAACTGAGAGGCAGCAGAGTAAGTTATATTTCCTATTCAGGAAACTATACCATTCTACCTTATTTATTCCAAAAAATACTTGCTATTTATTTTCTACAAGAAAACTAATTTCAAACCATACACTATCTATGAAAATATTTTTTCTGAGCATTCAGTACTCACAATCAGCATTTGAGCTGTTTGTTCAATTTATTTTCTTGATGTTGTTTCCTTTTCTTGACTGGACAGCCTTTCAGACTAATTTTACCTAAAACAAATTCCCATCATTAAATTAATCTGATTTGATAATGAAATTAATCTCAATTTCAAGTCTAACATTCACTTTCTGCCCACATATTGTCACAGCAGGCAAATAAAAATGAGCGTAAACGTTTGCAGGAAAAATAGGGAATATTTTCTTGTAATTTTTTTATTCCTTTGCTCCTATCATACAGTCTTCCATAAAATACACCAGCTGTAAAAAGTAATAAACAATTGACCAATGCATATCCATTTATTTAGAAACAGCTACTTGGTGAAGATTTGAAGCAGACTTTGCACATATCCTCAGTTATATGAGGAGATAGGGTTTTGCTCTAGCCACTCTAGAAGTTTTCATCTTTAGTTCCAACTCATGAGAGAAAATTTGTCATTACACCAAGCCATAGTTCCTACACTTTGAGATGTCAGGAATTGAAGCGCTCTGGTAGCGAAGAGTATTGTGACTTGTTACAGCGGAGTATTTCCCTTTGGCCAGTAGCTGAGAACTTTGGCTTTTGCCCTGTGCCTCAGCATCTCTGAAGTGTCAATATTTTGTTCTGTACGATCACACATGGTTACTATCTCTAGGGGACAATTACAGAATGGCATCCCTAAGTAGCAGTTTCCTCACGAGTCAAACTTTCTGTTTCCCTCTTAATTCATAGTATCATGATGACAGATACTATAGGTTTTGCCCTCCATTTTTCATTTCAGCGACAATTCTCCACCCCTCTGTGCTCAGAAAAAGTTTGAACAGAGTAATGGTTCCGCTTTCAAACTGCAGAACACTCTGCGTTTTACACTTAACATTTAGGTCACTGTTGTATAGAAAATACTAATGGTGACAGCACTGAAAGGAAACAGCCTTTCCTAGTCATAAATTCCTGGGTGATCTGCCTTGGTTTTCTTGGGCTGAAACATGGTATGCACTTTCTAAATTAAGAATCAAAGTGTTCCATATTTCTGAGTAGAAGTATAAATATAAAGTAAGCATTTATAAAATACTTCAAGCCCTTGAACAACAGCAGGACATCACAACCCATTCTGCAATCCTCTTTGGACTGGCCCATTAATGTTTCATACACAGTTAGATGTGTATCTGATAAATATCCCTGCAAAATAGCACTTCTCTTTTTTTAAACACTTTACATATTAAAACAAAGGTATAAGTAACATGGGGCAAACCAAAACACAAAATGCAAGCACCTGTAAATTTTCAGGACATTAAATCTTAACAAAACTTCATCCTGGATCCAAGTATTTTCATACTGAATTTGAATTTACTGAACGGCTGGAGTCCTCAACCCGGATGAAATCCAGTCATCAAATGCTCAAAGTTTCTAAAATTCAAATACTTATCTGAATTTGAAATATGTCTTGAGTTTATCTTTGTATAGTAGAGATAAGTTATGTTGTGTTTGGTACACATCCATTAAACTATGCAAACTTTAAAAATGTGCAGGCTTACAATATGACAAGAGTATCCAGACCAAAAGAATACTTCCTGATATTTTAATTCTATATTTTGAAATAAGAAACAAAGCCATACACAATATATCATTTTAATATGTATTCTCAAGGGTTGCTCTATTATCTGCTTGTCAAGCCAAATTTTTCAGAATTGTATTCTTGAGAAATAAAGCTCTTGAGGAGACACATAACTTATAACGATATTACAGTTGCAGAGTTCAGTTTCAAAAAATCCTGAAAGAATAAATCAGAACAGATTTAAATGCTTAGCAGAAGATTTTCCTTATCCTTGAGAAGGGGAAAGTAAAAGCACAAATCTTAAATACTTAGCATTCATGAGTGTTATCTCTATAATACTGTCTCATATGACCATCTTCCTCCTCATAAACCAGATAGAGAAAAGGATCTCAAATGTGAGTGCAAAGCTCAATAGTTATCAAAGGTTCCTTATCAAAAGGGAAGGACATATAAAATGGATTTTCCACTGGCATCTGTCTTGGGTCCAGTGCCTTTCAATATTTTCACTGCTAACCTAAATGTTCTATCAGAGAACAGGCTTGTTAGATTTAGAAATGAGTGAAGTCTGGGACATTGCAAGTACTCTGGCGAACAGGATTAGGATTCAAAGTGGTCTTGATAACCTGGACGTATGAACTGAAAACATGAGATCCTTTTCAACATATGCAAGTACCATACCACCCTCAGCAATAATAAACTACAAGAAGACAAAAACGGGAAGAGCTAGTGAGGGAGAAATTCAGATAGGAAAGGGTACAGAAATTACAGTGGATCACCAACCAAACCCAAGTTAACAATGATATGCTGCTCCAAACAAAGAAATATCAGTCTGGAATGTAGCTAGCATGCAAGATTGCCAAGCAACCCTTTCGCTCGACTCAGCACTGATAAGGCTGGGTTATTGTGGATTATTAACTGGATTATTGCGCCTAGGTCAGAGACCACACTTAAGAAACTTATAAACCAGTCAGAGACTGTCCCAAAGACAGCAATAAAAATGATGAAAGGTCTATAAAATATGAATTATGATAAAATATTGGAAGAAGTGGGATTTTTAGCCCAATGGACTGAGGCAAGCCTTGATAACAGTCTGAGAAATGTAGAAGGCTACTTTTGTCTGCAGATGAAATAACAGACTGAAATTTCATCAAGAAGATTCAAATGACATATTCAGGAAACATTTATAAAGAAAGGACCATGAAGCAGTGGAAGAGTTTGACCGAGGTATTGTGTATCCACACTGAAGACTTTAAGGCAGCTGACAAGCCTCTTTCATGACTGATTCAAAGTAGGCCTTGGTGTAACAGATGGACAAGGTGACTTCATGTTCCTTCCAGCCCTGTGATTCTACGGTTTTGGTGTGTTCTTTATCCTACTTAGTTCAAAGCCCTGAAGATAATGACATATGCCATACTCTAAAATACAATTAATTTTAACAAGTCCAGTATATGTTCCTGCTTCTCTTCCTTCTTCTTCACTATTTGTTAAAGGCAAGAATCTTTAGAACTAATTGCTTTACTGAAACGCCGGCTTCTCAGTGAGGATCTAGAAACATCAAGGCTTAAGCCTTATGAGATGTGAACATTCTAGTCACGAAGTGCAAGAACAGTCACCCTTGAAGGAAGTGTGTCAATGTTTGGCAGACTGCTAAGAAGGCTCAGCATCTTGTAGGACTGAGTCGTCAACGTGGTTCAGGAGACCGAGCTGCATGTATTTCATTTAGATAGACAGAAGACAGAAAATTGAATCTTGAATACCGTTATAAATATCTCCCAAAATGAGTCTGTCATGTAGCTTTACAGCTTCAAATAATTGGTACGTTCAAGCTGAAAGGACAGAAATGATGCAAGCAACCATAGTAACTAAGAAAGAACTTTTCTTAAATTATGAACAATGGCATTATTTCTTCTACGGAGATGACTAGAAAAGATGGAATACAGGGAAAAACTTATTATTTTTTCAAAAACAGCCCAAGTTTTTTGTCAAATTTCCATCCGCAGCTCATTTGGAGGTATTGTAGGGAATAGCTCAAAGGCATAAACCATCTTCACAAGGTCAAGCCATGCCAAGCCAACGTGGATATTGTTCAAGAAGTCATGCCAAGTGATATCCTAAGCATGCAATGTGGGAAGAGGGTTTGCCAGCTGTCTTGATTTGCAAAAAAATTATCTCAGCATTTTGTTTGTTTTCAATATTAACATTGTTTAAAAAAATGTCAGCCAGTTACATAGGGGCTGGCTGCAATCCAGGTATGAAACAGAGATGAAGAGAGCCATTAATGAAAAATGCCAAGCCCTGAGTTTCATGTCATTAATATTTATGACACAGTGTGAAGAGTCTTATTTAAATACCACTTTGTGTGTAGGTTGGGGTGGAGGAAGAGAGGGATGGTAGGGGAGGAGAATTATGGTATTTATGCCAAAACGTTAAAGAGTCTTGACATGGAACAAAGCCCTTTAAAGACACAGGGTAGTAATAATTAGTGTAATGTTTGGATAGTTACACTGTAGGCGACCTCTGATTTTAATAGCCTAAAATTGTACAAACTATTTTGTCAGTCTGCCAAGTGGAATACATTTGGATGAGTATATGGAAACGAAATATAATTCTTAACTATTTTGGGCAAAGTGCCTAAAGTAGACTGAACCTCAAATATTTATTTCACCTCAGCATGGTCCCCTTGAAACTATGTTGCAATTTCAGGCAGACAATATGCCTTTTTTAACAGCAAACTGTAATTCCTATCAGTGCCTGCTGAAGTCATGACTGATCTGCTCCCTTTGCAGATAACCCAGGCAAGAAACAGAGCCCTGCCACTGAATACTGCCCTAGGCCCTACCAGGTCACAGGAGGTGCTCGGGGATTTTCACACCCATTGCTTTCGTCAACAATAATGTTTTTTGTATGCTTACTAGATTTAATATTAAGTCTTTAAACTCCATACCGTCAGTGTAATCTGTGCTGAAATCACACTGCTCTGCACTTTGTCACACAACACAGCAGGTCACTTCCATAGTTTTATACAATTCACATAGATTTGTACGAACTATGCAGCCGGGCCTCAGTTTTCTGTTTTTAATTCCAAATTGTCTCCTTCTCTTGACATAAGTAGTCTGTTTTATATCATAACTTAATTCCGAAAAACTGCTGTGTTTTTTCAATTTATGTTGTGATGTCAAGAAATAAGTCCACTATACACATATTTTTCATGCAAGTGTCTGGCATGCTTATTGCTTACATAAAAATATAGCATTGTTTGAAAAAGAGAAAAATTTAGAGGGAGCTTCTATAAGATATTCACTTTTCTTAAAAGCAGCAATTCCTCAAAGATGAAATTTCTGAAAATAATGATGTTACATAGCCTACAAAGAAAAAATTTGCCTTTCAAAGTGGAGGGAATCACCAAGTGAAATCAGATTTACAACTTTATATGAAAAAATTGTCATACTTGTAGCACTGCAACATAAAATGAGACAATATAGGAATTAATATTGAAAAGAGACTTCTAATGTGTGCTAATATAAACTTGGTAGCATACTGTTACCCAAAATGAAATGGATCAGCTTTGAAGTCACTGTCTCCTGTTCCTGTTTCCAGAAGTTCAGCTGCAGTAGGAATTTCAAAACTCTTTAAGGAAGGATGAATGAATGCCTGGGTACACTTTCTTAAATGATGTTAGGATTGCTCTATAACCACATCCATCTGGAGTATCCAGCAGCACCAAGAAGTCAAGAATGGGTGACTAGAACACAAAACTAGCCTAAAGCTAACAAAGTGATTAGTTTCTTACTGACTTTAAATCAATAACCAGTATAAGACCATGGCAAAACTTTTCTAACAACTGCTAAGAAGGAGTTTTTTTATTACTGCATCCTTAAGAAGGGAGTTTCTTGCATGGCACTTCGGGTGCACAATGCGGCTCTCGTGGCAGTGACGTTCAAGAGAACTTGACAATAGAGAGGAGGCCGGATTGCAATGGCATCAGCAGTTCCCGAAAGTTCGGCAGGAGTCCCAAAGACCGCGTGTATTACAATCACAGCTCTACTGGCGGATTACAGAAATTAGTCGCCTGTGGTTCAAGTAGCCATAATATGAACGATCTCCAGAGCCCCATTTTGTAGTGCATTTATTATTTATATGCACACTCAGTGTTTGTATTTCCCTTGAATAAACTCACTCCAGTGACTTTGACTTTTACACATTCACCAGTATCATCTCAGGGTTCATATTAACAAATTCATATTTGCTGGTTGTTGTGTTAAAAGAAACATTATTTAAAGGGAAAAAAATCTCTTGGCTAATTCTAAGACGGTCATATTCACGAAGCACTTAGGATACAGTGATGGCTGACAGGCTTGCCCAATACTTATGTATTACAACAGCATGGAACTGTATAGTTTTTACTCAGTGTTTTGTGCTACAACACTAAGATTATCTTTGTTTATTACCTCTGTGCAATGCATACATGTGTGTTTCAATAACTTTATCATTTAGTCAGATTACTACATTCACATAATTGCATCAATAAATTGACCATTTCATTGAGGTTGATTTCAGACATAAAACTCCTTGGCATTTCATCAGCTTCCTGAGAAGAGGATAAGGCCTTTGATTTCATGCCCAAAGAGGTCCATTTAAAGTGATCCCAACACTTCAACTCCACTGATTTCAGTGGCTTCCCCAAAACAAGTGCTTAGGTGAAGAGTTCAGCTAATAAGGTCCCTGACTCCTACATGCTCTGCACCTCCTGGGAGGCACTGAGACCCTCCAGCTGCCCTTGCGGTTAATGGGAGTTGCAGATGCTCAGTATTTTGCATAACCCAGCTATAAATGCCTACCACTTAACTGTGTAACCTCAAGGATAAGAGAACATCTGTCGCCCCATAACAGCAAACACCATCTGGTATTGTATCACTGTATTCCTCTTTACTTGAACAAATGCTGCACAAGTGACACTGGGCATAGCTTCAAAGAAAAAACAAAATGTATTTACACTTGTTACTTTGCCCTTCTGCACATTTTGAACAGCTATAATGAAAGATTCTGCCTACAAAAGCTTTCATTAGAATAATCTGCTCTCTCTACTTTTCCTGCTATCTTTTCAGATTTATATCATTTTCCTCTAACCAAGCTGTGGAAGATATCCAAACTAGTTATGAAATAACTTACCTATCATTACTCCTGACCTTATCCAGTAGCCTAATCATTTTTTGTTGTTTTTAAAGATCATATCAGGAGTGCTTCTTGATCTTTTCAGCTTCTGCCCCAAAGAAGAAGGGCTGGATACAGCCTTCTGCTTTTCTTTTTCTGGTACTAAAACAAAGACCTGCAAGAGCACACAGAATCAGGCCAAAGATCTTTTCTGTAAGACTAAACTGAATATCTGGAGTTTTGCCAAAAGAAATTTGCAGTTGAGCTATTTGAACACTTTGTACTGTTCATAATTCAAGTGACTTCTTATTAATATTTTTAATATCTGGATGAAAACAAAATTACTGCACTGCAAAACTACTACAACTTTACTCCACTGAGTCAGTTTTAAAGAGGTCCAAATTATCTGTCTAGGAAATTCCTCTTTAGTTCCTCTTCTGGCTTTTGATTAAAGTTGTTCCTTTTGTCATTTGACTAAACAGATAGCAGAGTACAGGCCTTATTCTTAAGTAGGTAACTGTTCTTCAGGGAAGAACACTGGGAGCTGTGGGAAATTCATCATTTAACACACCGCCACAATGTACTCTAAAGGCAGTTAATCATAACAGTTGATGCAATGCTTCCCAAATTTAGCCCTCAAGGGACTGGTGAGCTGAGAGCCCCCAAAAGAATGTCTGACATGAAAACCAGACTCAGGGAGTACTGAGCGAAAAGGTTGCTAAACTAGGACAAATGAACCAAAGATAAACACAGCTCTGAGAATTAAGAGTTAATTAGTGGGGAACTGTAACAGCTTCTAGAAATCTAGAGACAAAATTATGTTTATTTGGAATCTCGGAGTTCAAAGTCAATTTGTACCTAGTACTTGGAGAACTTTTCAGTTGCTATTTTTAAATGTTTGCCATTTTCTATACAATTTATACATTTTATTATAATTTACAGAAATGTCTCTCTGTTTCCCTATACACGTACAAGAGGCAAGTTTTGCAGGTAGGGTTTTGTACATAACATACGAGACAATTACCTCCATGGACACACACGCCTATACACCTTGAAAGAATAAAGTTATTTGGAATGCCTGCAAATTCACAGTTGTAAAGCCCAAAAATGTGTTCATCCAAACAACAGAATTCCACCCTTGCATTTCTATTCTAACCATAAAACTGGAAAGTTACCTCCAAAAGAAATATTTAATATTATTCATTGTGTGTATTACAACAGCACTTGGGAGACTGCAAGTGGCATGTTCCCACTGTATTTCGCAACTGTGCAGCATCTGTAATGTAAGGCTGTCTTTTTTGTGAATTTAGATTGTTAGTGCTCTCAGGGGCATACTAGAGGTAGGAGGAGAAACAAGCTCAAAAAGATGAAACATTAGAAACCAGCTCTACTGACTTCCAATCCAGTGCACTGCACAACAGAATAGGCTGACTCTTAAATTATCATGTAAACTACAGCAGCATTTGAAGCAAGAATCACGTACTTCTATGTCCTTCTTGAAAGCTGTCTTCTAAGTCATAAAAGAAAGCCTTGGATCTCTTTGCCAGTTTAAAATAAGAATATGTGACAATTCCCAGTGTGCACATCTGGACAAAAGTGTGCAGTATTTTGATGCCATGAGACCTAGCCCTCCAACACAGACTCCGCAATGCAGTTCAGTTTCTATCTGCTCTGCCCACGGTAGTGCAGCACAGACATAGCTGAGCTTGTTCTGACCACACCACCTCAGCTGCTGAAGACCATGTATTTAGTAGTGCCAGCATCAGTGCAAACTCATTTGTCTCACTCTCCCTTGGCTATACTACCACCACGCTTCTCAGAAAGCTTTCTCAGCAGGGTGAATTTAGTTGTTGTTTTTTCCTGGCTCCATGTGGTCTCAGAGAAGCCTCACTTCCCAGATAAACACCACCGCATCCAGGCCTTGCAACAAAACACAGGGGAGAAGTCACTTGTCTTCTTTTGGCTGCAGCTTATCTGCATGGAGAGGTTCCCATTGCCATTACACTTCTACATTACCATCTTCTTAAATTATTTGGCGTAATTTCACAGTCCCTACCACAGGTCTTTCAAACTAATCCAGGTTAATTTAAATATTAGTAATAGTTTGGGTTGTACTTTTTTTTCCCCCCAAATGAACAATGTTTGGCAAAAATGTCATGAACAACAATGGACAAAAACTTTTAGGGATCAGTAACCTCTGCTGGAAGAAGGGTAAGTGGTGATAAGAAACTTCAGCAGGGGCATTAACTTTAGCACTCAGTTTAACTGCAGGACACAACTCAGCGGCCTCACCAAATAACTGACTGTCAGAAACAAGTCCTACATCAGGTCTGTGAAGTAAGTCAGGAAAGTGTCCTCTGCAACACTCCATGTGATAAAGCATATCCCACTGAACTATTTTAGATCATTAAGCACTTTATTAGTGCTGAATGCTTCAGTTCAAGCTACCACTTCCACTCGTGTGAATTACCAACCCATTTTTCAGAGGAAATCTTCTCAATCTAAAGGGACTGATGGGGACAATGAGACCCAATGAGATCTATTCCCAGCAGTGGGAACAGATCCCAGTTTGACAGTTGGCTGTCTCCTAGATGATCTCTCAGAAAAGATAAATTGGGAACTTTCTCCACTGCCGGTCACCAACATAGTTTTATATATCAAATGACTTAAATATCAGTATGTGGAACAATGAGGATTAAAAAACAAAGAGTAATGCTCTTGTTCAGAACACAGGTGAAATGTAGCATTTGAACAAATATATCCCGCATATATATTGTGTCTCTTCTGGCCAAATTCAGTTAAACTAAAAGGTTGCATGGCATGCCGGTGTTTTCTCTCTATGTTCAGTGACCTTCTCCGCACAGGATTCTGAATGTATTTTCAGAATTGATCATATTTTTCTCCATATCTGCTTAATAATACTTTGACAAGATATAGCACCTCTTGTTTAAACAATTGTATAAAACTAATCAATGAAGTCTCACAATGCCTTAGTAAAATAAGATTAATATCTCATACCTGTTTATCAGCTAGGGAATCAGAGGCAAAGACAAATAAATAATTTAAATTATTGCCAATGTTAACTCCTAAATTATGAACTATTTTAGTGAAGGACTTAATTTGAGTAAAAATAAATCAATAATTTAGTTATATCACTAAATCAATTATAAAAACAATTAGGAATGGTAAAAATAATTCTAGATCAATCACAAGGGAAGAAAAAGATGACAGCATCCCAATTTCGGACAGGAATACAGCTGGTGGGCTGAGACACAGGCCCTACCTAAGAAGAGGTGCAGAATCAAGGTTAAAATAACGGTTAGGAGGGAGATAAAGCCTAGAATCCCATGGAGAGTCAGGCTGCAAAAGGCAGGCAAAGGAAATGTGGGGCTGCAAAAACATTGCTCCCATGACAACTTTTGCCTTGAAGCCAAGAGACCTCGGACCTAGAAACAAATTGACATTACGCTGAGCATTAGCATTAGGGATAGGGCTAGGAGACACAGGAAGTCTAGTGCCCCATGGCGAGGCTGCAAAACACATTCCAAAGGAAATGTGGGGCTGCACCATGGCGAGCAGGGCTGCAAAACACATGCCAAAAACAGGGGGTTGCACCAACATCACTCACAGGAGAACTTCTGGCTTTGGATTGGAATGGCACTGGTGGGCTGAGGACTCACAAAAATTATGCTAAGAACTAGGGTTAAGGTAATGGTTAGGGTTAAAAGAGAGACAAAGCCTAAAGACCCATGGGAGTGGGGCTGCAAAAGCCAAGCCAAAGGAAATGTGGGGCTGCACTAACATCACTCCCAGGACTACTTTTGCCTTGAAGCCAGCCCTACACTCAGTGATCTCAGGCTCATGCCTCACCTCAGATTACACTGAGCATTAGAGTTAGGGTTAGGGTTAAGAGAGAGAGAAATCCTAGAGACACAGGTGGGGTGGGGCTAGAAAGGGCATGCCAAAGGAAATGTGGGGCTGCATCAAGATTGCTCCCAGGACCACTTTTGTTTTTAGCCTGCATTAGGCCTGGTGGCCTCAGCCTCAGGACCCACCTGGGATTTCACAGAGAAGTAGGGTTAGCATTAGCATTAAGAGAGAGATAAAGCTTAAAGACCCTTGGGCAGTGGGGCTGCAAAAGGCATGCCAAAGGAAATGTGGGGCTGCAATAACATTGCTCCCAGGACAACTTTTGCCTTGAAGCCAGAACTACACCTGGATACCTGTGAATATCAATCCCTATCGATAGGTCTGGACATTAACAGACATCAATGCCCATCGATACTTAGTTATTGATGTTGATAGTCATTAATGCATGCTGAAAGTATCCTTGGTTTGAGAGTTAAAGCTATAGATGACTGTCAATATTAATTCCTATCAATTGGAACAGAAATTGATAGGCAGCAATGCCTCTCGAGATTGAAAAGTATTGGTATCTATATATAGGGCTAGATATCTATAGATGTCATTTCCTTGTGATACATCTGGAAATTAAGCCTCACCGAGGCCTCTTGATATTTTGAATGGTCAGTGTTAATAGTTATTGGTGCCTACTGAGAGCAAACTAGGTCTGAGAACAGAAGCTATAGATGCCTTTCAAGGTCAAGAGGAATCTATGTCTGTTAATAGCAATTGATATAGACAGGTATCAGTAGGTATTGATAGCTATTGATTGGTATGGAAATTGGTCAGCATCGATGTCTATCAATCTTGAGATATGCTCCTTTCTGTATCAAGCCATTAAAAATTAGCCAGTTAGACAAAAATGGCAGAAGATCAGAAGGAAGCACAACTAATATCCTACTTGTAATATGGGAAGAAATTGTGTTGTTGGGAGCCTTGCTGCTGAAACTGAGTACTTGAGCCACTAAGATACTCCCTATCTTTTATCCCTGGCTTTGGCTTCTCAAGAGATGCAAATTCACAAGACCACACAAACAAAAGAGCAGGTTGAGGGAGAACGATCCCTCGGGCCAAGTCCAGGCCAAGTGCCCCCCCGTTGCATACATCTGGCTGTACTTGAGCACTGCCCCACACTATCACAGCAGAGCAAGGTTGGAAGGACTCAAGGCATAGCTCATGCCACCACCTGGCCTGATGCCCACTGCCTACTCTTGGAGCTCTCAGGCTTGCATTTCAGAGCAGACTCTAAGACTTGTGCTGGCAGCTGTGAAATCCTTCAAACCGTCACCGGGTCAAGGACTTGCACAGTAGTACCCTGCTATCCCTGTTATGTCATGGCTGACTGTGTTTGCATGGCCGTACCAAAAAGTAATAGCCACAAAATATCAAAGACTGTTCTTCCCCTCCAAACTGCCTGCCTGTTGTTTTTTTCTCAAAACATGAGTCCATCTGTGTCTTCCCAAGCTATGGACATGCAGAGACATCTGCCTTATTTTGAAAAAAGCATGTGTATTTGCTTCTAATGGGAAATCAGAATTAGCCAAGAAATAATTGTCAAGACCTTTTACGGTTTTCCATTTTATATTTGTTATTTCTGAGCAAAAATTACCTGAATCTCCTCTCCTTACCAAAGCAAATCTGAATTAAGTTATGGATAAGCTATGCATCAGAGTTATGGATAATACGACAGGGAAGGAGGATCAGGTCCATAAAGCATCAATCAAAACAAATATTTTTGAATCTAGAAGGTACCCATTTACTTCATTTGATCATATACAGAACTTAAATCTACACTAAGCTCTTTTACTAAACATCACTGCACTTCCTGTTTGATTGCACTCTTCACAGGGCTAATGCAGCTCACCCCGTATACGGGTCATGCAGACATATTCAGACTGATAGAGGTAATACAGAACTAAGTACTCCCATAATGACACTGGGGACAACGACCAACTGGGACCCTTTCAGTAAACTACAACGAGAAGTAAGTGATAATGATATTATTTTAGAAAAAGTTGAATCTTTTAGTATAAAGGAAAATATCAACAGCATTTGAAGTAAAACTACCACAGTGGAATAAACACATTATCATTACACAGATTTGGCATTTCCTGATTGTTCTGACTTAAATAGTGCTCTAGGTGTGAATCTCCCAAAGAGGGGGAAAAATGCCATTCTGAATCAGTCTCTACTTTCCATCATTTCAGTGTAAATCTAGATAAATCTTAGCAAAATGAGTCACTCAAAACATACAGAAGCATTAGGAATGGAGAAGAATTTGACCCACTGCATAAATAAAGAGTGACTGTGGTTCTCAAATTAATTTAGCTGAAACTGGGCAGTAACGACAAGAATGACTGTCAAGTGGATGACAAAGATGCTTGCAGGTGGCACAACAGCCATTTCTCATTCGAAGCCTGTGGCACTCCTACTGCAATAATGCATTTTGCAAGGTTAATGACAGGCAAGAATCCATGCATCATATCTACCATCATATTACCAGAGAGATGTGACACACTGTGTTCTGTTCACAAAGGGGAGAGAGGTCCTAAAACTGAGCATAGACTTCTAACCAACGAGATTTTGACTTTGTAACACCATGAGTAGCTAAGATTTTACAGTTTTGCATCTGCTGGATAAAACTGTGATTTTGCATATTAATCTGGAAGCTTCTGAAGGTAAGCACCAGTAGTAATGAAATTGTAATCTACTCCCATAAATCTGTATTTTCAGATACTGTGCCAGAAAATCTGGCCAGAAAAAGACTACTACTGACAATCAACAGGAAAAATGTCCGGATTTTCAAATGTACAAGTTTTTTCTAAAGAATTATTCAGCCTAGTTTTGCATACACAAATTGGACTGTAAAATTCAGACTTACACATCAAATAATACTCTGATTGTTCCAAAACCATCAGTGTTCCAGCTCTGAAACTGCATAAACCACTCCTTGCTATCAAATACCTGTCTTTCACAATTCCTCCTCTTATTATCAGTTCTTAATTCTATTTATTACACAGCCAATAATTAAAAGCAAAACATTTTGTTCCAACTCTGCAAATGATGTAGAGAATTTCCTGAGGAAAACCAAGCCACACAGTGACAACACTGTTCACTAAAAATATAAGATCTGGCATGCAATGCTGTTTACGACTTATCCCTTCTGTGGCAGGAGGTCCATTAGTGTGATAAGCTCTTCAAAGAAATAAAAATCTTTCCTTCAGATCTTACAGATGTATTCTTAAAATGTAGTAATTGCTCTTCATTATTTTTCCTTTTGCTTGGAGTTTGCGTTTGGAAGCTGCAGTTTATCCTTAACTAGTAAAGGTAGTTTATTACACACAAGTGTGCTATAACATGAACTATTTGAAATGAATGAGATGTGAATAAAAAATAAACACATAATTCAAACATTTTTGCCTCAAAAGACCAAATTATCTCTTCAATCCCATGTTTAAAATCTGCTTTACATTTCCCACAATAAGATTTTCTGGCACAATATCTGAAAACACAGATTTATGGGAGTAGACTACAATTTCATTACTACTGGTGCTTACCTTCAGAAGCTTCCAGATTAATACGCAAAATCACAGTTTTATCCAGCAAATGCAAAACTGTAAAATCTTAGCTACTCATGGTGTTACAAAGCAATCCGGAATTAATCTAAGCTGGTTTTCTGGATGAAAGAAGTCGTCTTAGTACGGAAGTATCCTTGGTGTTTCCAGACCTTTCTCTTAAAATCATGTTATCAAAATATAAGGAAGTTAGGGGAAGTGTTAGGCTTCTTCAGAGGGAGTCTTATCTTTGGACACTACTAGCTTTTTTCTCCCAAACATAATGAGCCTGGGGGAGTCACACCAATTTACTTTGAAGGCTGCAATTTTTGCTTCAGAATGCCTCAGACTGTACCGAGCTGCAGGTATTTTGAAAACAAAATTAAGTTTCCATAGAAGATTAAAAATATTCACTGAGCTTTCTCCCACATCAGACTGCAGGGGCTGAATGCTACTATGCTATTAATACCATCACCATCTTTTTCAGGAACAAAATATAAACATTGAGTTAGAACACTTAATGTAAGTTTGCTAAGTACTTTTGCTTCCTTTCTGCTCATAGTTATGAGAAAGTGTTTGCTTAAATGTGGGGGGAAATGAATAGATTCCCCAGACTCCCCTCCTCTGCCAGCATCTACAGTGCTTACTGTACACTGCATAACATGTGGGGCAAAGGGAAAAAATTAGAGTCTCTTGGTAAAATACTTGTTGTCTGCCACTGGTTTGTTTGTTTTTTTTTTTCCTTTTCCTATAAATGTACACTCAGGCCGCCTCAGTTTCTACTGACCTCTGCCGGGACGGGTTAGTCTCTAGGAGTAATCAGAAAGGTCTTTGGCCTCAATCCGGCGCTCTCCGGGACTGGCATTAATCCCGAGCAACTTTCCAACCCTTCACCCGTAAGGGCTGACACGGCCTGGGGAGATGACGGCATTCGGTGGAACCGCACTAGGACAGAAGCTCTTGATACGGCAGCTTAGCCGAGCCCAGCAGCCCTCTGGCGCTCGGAGGCCCGGGAGGCCGCTTCGGCAGCCTCCCGCGGGACGGCCCCTGGGTCTCCGAGAGGCCCTGCAGCAGCAACGCGTCCCGGAGCTAGTTAAACCACAGCTAGCGAGGGAATGTACGCTTTCGCAGACAGCATGGGTGTGCTGCCTCAACCTTATTCTTTCAGGGAAACTTCCTAGGTAGTAGTAAGCAAGCCTACAACCCACCTGGAGGCTATCCGACAGTGTGAGAAATGAGGGGGGTTTATCCCAGTCACTTTTCAGCAGGCAGCGTTAGCACAAGAAGTCGTGACTACGTTCATTATTGGCAAAAATGCAGTGTCCTAGGGGAGCCAAGGGAGATGAACAGGTACGGAGACCTATCCAGGCCTAGTAAAACTACATTCAGGCACATTCTCAACGTGGTTTGAAGAGAGAGCCATATGCCACGCTCTGTGGATGAGGACCTCAGCCCTAGCAGTAACAAGCCAGTGCCTTTCACGGACACACAAAGCACAAAGGGCTTCTCTCCTTAACGTCTGGCAGAAGTAACTTTCACGGAAAGATTTCTATTCGGTGTAGATTAATCACTTTCTACCAGATCCACAGAAAATACGAGGACGGACTTGACAGTCTGGTAAAGACAACAGTAAGACAACTCCACGTATTAACTTTCTATCCCTTTTCAATGAATTTCCGTCACATCTGCATGTGTCAAGCATCTATGAACGTTTCTGCCAAGACTCGAAGCTGGCTAGCCGCTAGCGCGTGCAAGCGAAGGCGCCTGTGCTGCAGACAGCACAGCTGCAGGGCTGAGGCCGCGCGCCTGCCCGCGGAGCTCACAGCCGGCGGCTGCGGGGCAGCCGGCACTGGAAGGCAGAGCTGGGACACGCGGCCAGGCAGAGGCCAGGCTGCGCTGCAGAAGCATTTTTTGCTTTTGCTCCTCAGCTTTTCTGCACTGACTGTATTGCTTCAGCTATTTCACTTCTTTAATCTGATGAACACTAATGAAACAGCTAGTGCTCTCCTCAGCACTGATTTTTTAGAAATTTCTTTAGGCAATGAGCTTACAGTCTGACAGTTTGCCAGGGTCAGCTAGCCCGGAGTACAGAGCCGCCTTCCTGTATTAGCACCCAAGGACCAATGCAGAATGTTTCTATTCTCCTTTCTAGGCAGCGAAAACCAACAGGGCCTGCAGTACAACCAGCTTTCTTGTGATCAGTAATGTCCTGTACTAACATTATTGTTGATTACAAAAATGTTTTTACCCTTAAAGGGTTTCTTTAAACTGTTTTGTTTCATTGCGTTATGTTCAGCTTGGTGACTAATCTCCTCTGCTGAAGAACAAAATACTAGCTATATTTTTCACATTTTTTGAAATATAAACAGATTAACCTGAACTCTTTTTTTGTCAGTAAGAAAGAAAGTAAATATTAAGAAAAGTATTTCTCATCCTTTTGAAGGTTTTTTTATTCTGTATTTACAGCTTTTTTTATTTGAGCTTCATGAACACTCATGCGCGCAAAATGTGTTGGCATGAACAGTACAAAGTGAACTTCAGGCCTGTAACAGAGATTTGCTATCTCTGAATTAGATTCTTGATTAAATAAAACGCATTTTGGCAGGCTCAGAGTTGCTTTTTAAAGGTCAAGTCATTCAGTCAGAGAACAAAAACAACACTCTGTACAAAACACAAAAGCCCAGTCCGTGCCCCAAGGACCTCACAGTCCAAGCAGCCCAGTGTCTGAGATTCAAAAGGCTAGCGATGTTAATGTTCAGATACTGATGGCACTCTACTGATAAAAGCTTGAATTTCCAAATGTTATGAAAGAAGAGTTTTCTGAGGGAGATTCGAGTAAGAGAGGATATAGTGCTTCTGCACTACAGTGTAAGGCATTTTCAAGCCCTGGTGATGATACCAGCACAAATACAAGTGGGACAGAACTGGCATTGCTAATGAAGCAAGAACACATGCTGAAAGATGGTAAGAACACCAGAAATACCAGCAAAGCACCTTAGTCTTGATTGCAAAGTTGGAAGCATGCTTATGAAGCGGTAGGAAACACAGGGCGGCCCAGCTCTCTGATTCAGAAAGGCACTAAAAACAGGAGGGAGAAGGAAAGTCGGGATATCCATATACTTTTTTTTGAAATAGTGGGTAAGAAATGTTTGAACTCACCCTTAGCAGAGGCAAAAAAGCTAAAGACCAGGTACTTTCATCTCAAAGTAGGAAACCTGTTTGTTCTGGGAGCATCAGAGCAAATGAAGCTGTTTTCTTTGCATTTGTATTTTGTGATTGATTCTTAATTGAATTACACTAAAGCTGCAGACAGCAAAGAATCCACACAGCAGAGACTCTGCTGCATAAAGATTATCTGGATCTTACTAAGGCAGAACTCTTAAGAAAAGCTCCAGCAGTGGGTAATTTGTAAAGCTTTCTGCTGGGTGGAAACTTTGGTCACTAATAAGCCTGATCTCCTTTGTATCTCAACAGGGGCATTAGCAGAGGCTCCCTGTTCAGTGAGGTTCTTGTTTTTTGAAATGTTCGCACTCTTATCTTTTTCCTTCTACCAAATTTGCCTGATACTGGGTAGCGGACCTGAAGGATGCCAAAGTTAAAGGAACTGAGAAATACACCAAGAGACAAATAAATGCACAAACTAAAAGACATTTCACTCAACCTTCTTTTCACTTGTAGTAAGAGCTTCAGAAATGATCTTACATTACTATTCATAAGCTGAGCTCTTCAGAAACAGCAAGAATCATGGAAAATGAAATAAACTTTATTTTTGGGTGTGAGAGGTCGCTTTGATCCAAAACTCTCCCACTGAGACATGAAGTGACCACACTGTCCTATTGCCTTGAGCCGCACTGAGTGAAAACCAGCCTCAAGCTTGAGGCCCAGATGCAGCAAGTAAGGACTGTAAGCAAATGAAAGCGACGGTACAGGGTATGTTTCAGCTCAGCTCTCAGTTAGGTTACATCTGTGCTAAAATCCACATTCTAGTAGTTTTTATGACTGGAGAGCACTGAGGGGCACTTGCAGCATTCACTTTCAACTCCCCTGACAAGTTTAAGAGCAACTTAAACTTTGCTTTCTTCCATTATTAGTAACTGCAAGTATTACTGAATTCCAATTCCTGTTTCTTCTGTGTACATAGAAATTTTTATTAAACATACTCCTTTAGTCATGCTATAGCAATCAATAGAATTACAAGATTACAGCAATTGCAAAATTTGTTTTTCCTAAGAATAATATTAAACTTCATGCATCAATTAAACTGAGAATTGGCCCATATAAAATAAACATCTTTCAACTTCACTAAAAATTCACAGCCATCAAGAAGACTGATTTATTGGTCTTCTTCCTTTTGCTGTTTTTCCTTCGATACAACCCAGAGTTCTATTATGTCCCCAAGCTCATTATAGCTAGTAAAATAAAATGGTATTTTTATTCATATACAGACTGAGATCAAGAAATTAAGAGTCAGACAGTAAGTAACTAATGGGAATAACTGCATTAAACTGACAAAAAGATATTCCCTCAGAGAGAAATGCTATGGGGATAAATTAATTCATGTTTGAAAGACACTTAAACAGCAGACTGATAGATGCCATAAATTTATCAAAAGAATTATTTTGGTCAAATTACCAGTAACATGTTGGACTTCCTTTACACCAAAATAATATGTAGTGACAAATATTTCCTGATTTATCCTGTGTTTTCAGGAGCTTAAAGTAAGGACGGAGGAAGAGAGATGATTCAGGTGGGCCTACAGTAGCCCTCTTCCTGTAAACACATGATCCAAATTTAATCAGCTGCAATTTTTTTTCTCTATGAACTGTAAAGTCAGCTGTCCATGGAAAAATAGATTTGGGGAGTTATAATCAAAACATACATATTGCAAATTCTGATTACATACACATATATATATGTGCATGTTTATGTGGATGTATTTGAAGCCACTATTAGAATGTTTTTCTCCATATGCTTGTATCTGTTACTATTACTGTATCTGCATTGCTTATTTGGCCCTCTGAATAGCATAAAATTCTTAAAAAACATAGAAAATCACTCTTCTAGATCGCTAATAGGGTCAGACAAAATGATATATACAGGCCAGGTATCATGTACAAAACAAAACAAAACAAAACTACTTTTCAGTCAATTTTGCACTGCTGTCATCCAGTCCCTATGGAAAGGAGAAAAACAGCATAGCATATGTATGTGTTCAGTATAAGATGAACTAACTAGCTAGACCTTAGCCTGCAAGCACTGCCAGACTCAGCTGTCCTTGCAGGCTGTGTCACATTTCTTTTTTTCAGGGGTGCTCATAATATTACTGGAGCTGCGAGAGCACCACATGAACTTCTGTTTCCATATAACCTTTTCACTCTGGATAGTTCAAGTAAAAATGAAATGCTTTTTCTTCAGGTTTCTAAAAAGAGACCAGACTTCACAGACAGAAAGAAGGAATGTCAGACACAGGCAGTAGCTAGCACATAGCTGTAAGGAGTTTAGGCTTATGAAGAGCCTCCTTGGTATTCCAAACCGGAACAAACAACAGCTTAGCACACATGTATGCTTATTTCCATATCACTGTCCCTGTGTATCTAATTCTTTCTGGCAGCTTTATTTTCACACAGTCTCATTCTACCCCAGAGCTAAAATCCACACTGAAGGCCTAAAAGTGAGGTGCCACAACACCTAAGCTGCAGGTACTTATCTCCTTTATTGGATACGATGCATTTTTGCTTTTGAAAGATGAAAGATACAGCTCAAATTATCATGTTCTATCAAAGTAAATATAGACCCAGATTTTTAAGTGAAAAATCTCAGGTAGCCCTGCCATATTTAGCTGGTGAGTACATTGCTGAGGCTTCCAGGAGTATCTACACATGGCACTACAGGCATTTAAAGTCCTAAGGTATCTAACCTTTTGCTTAAAAACAGGAATAGAATCACCTACATTCATACTGATGTCCTAAATCCCTGTTATACTCTAAAACTGCATACTACTAAACTTCCTCAGAGTATACCTATGAGCCAGGCCTAGCTGAGGAGCTAGCCAGGTGCATGAGTTTTAAGGGCTTGGTTTCTCAGCAGTTCAGGCAGTCACCAGCGAGGTACATGACACTCACATCATCTGTTTGGGAGCAGAAATCTGAGCTCAGGTCTGTCACATTTGTGAATCAGGCAGTGCCACTTGCCACCTGCAACACAGTTCTGCCAACACTCTCACTCTCTCTCCTAATACTTGGCATAAGCTGTCAGAGGTAGCTGTCTAACCACTACTGCTCTAGAAAGCATAGATGGATTAGAAATCAGCTCTCCAGCAGTTTAGCAGATTAAACACAATATCAAAAGCAAGTGACTCATCTATGGTAATTTTAGCTATGACAGAAACTTTTTCTGTAGCCTAAGTCAAATCACATAAGCTTTCCACTTTGGTATAGACATCTGTAGTACAGGACTAGTGACAACTAGGGCCGTCTTCACAGACATAACGAGAGGACTGATTAATAGAAAAATTTTTAAGAGATACAAATGGCATTCTGTTTCCAACAGAAATCTTTTTACTTTGTCATTTGTATGCTAAATGCTGCAGAAACACATGGCCACAGCCAGAGATGAGCCCTGCCTCAGAGATGCAACAACATGCAATCTGCCAGTGCTAACATGTAACCAGCAATCTGAGAACGGGAATGCAAAGTGGGAAAAGAGAGCCATGACAATCTGGAGCTGGTGGCTCCGAGGTCGCTCTCTGTTTTCCTGAGAAATACACAGAGCTAAGCATGGGCATCTCAGTTTTCCATCTCTGGGAAGACAGGCTGGTGCTCACCCCAAGCTACCTGACAGAAGAGTCTGAAGATCCACTTAACTGATTTACTCTAGAATAGCTTCCTATCTTTATTTATGAGATAGAAAACTAGTAGCCTAGTATCAAAAGGTTTTGTAGGCTCCAGATTCCCAGGTCAGCCAGAGCTTAAAAAAACTGATGAGGCAGCATGAACAGCCACTGTGGGAATACCTCTTCATCAGATTGCATTTGATTTGGGATCAGCAATGGTAGTTGTGAATAGACTCATTCAGACTCCCTTGGCTGAACAAATGTCTACACCACAGATGTCTTGAGGGATGGGCATGGAATCTGAAGGAGAAAAGGGAAGGATCCTGAGTATGGCATGCCCTCCAAGAAAATCAAATGGGATCCAGAAATAGACATGCATTCATGTCTAACAACCTCTTTCCAATTTGACTGTTCTCGTACATTTTGTTCTTGAGTATAATTAAAATGCCATGCAAGCCGAATATATTCATTGAACTGTGCTGCAGTTAGCCTTAGTTACAAACTAATCTTTTACACATTTTCCTTGCTTCTTCAGAACAGTGAAGATTTTGTGGCTATACTTTAGGGTTGTTGTTTCAACTCTACGCAGAAGTAATCTCTCTATTCACGTTGTTTACTGTTTAATTTTCATTGATATGGAGCTGATAAATTGAAAGTTGATCTTCCAGAACCACAAGTTAATATTTTACTTAATTACCAAAATATATCTGTGCATTCCTAAAATAGCCTCAAAACAGTTTTTTGCCCACTGCATAATAATTCAGTGATACAGTGTGTATTTATTTGTAGGGTCTGTACTGGATTGGGTCCAAACCTCCTTTCCCCCTAACTCTTCTGTAAAGGAAAAGAATAAGTGAATATTTGACGATGCACCCATCCAAGCAAGAGATATATCTGTGGTACAGTTTTCAGTATAAAGAAGTCCTGATTCCAGTTGTGGTCTTTAGGAAGACTAGTCATGATTTTTATTCCTAATTATTATTCCAGAATCAGTGATGCATATAGCACACAATGTTTTTACTCATAAGTAAAACAGACCACCATTTTACTAAAGTATGTTTACTCCTAATGGGTTAGGAAGAGTTAATTTATTCAGCTAAGTACAGTGCAAGTTTCACCAAGGGAACACTTCATCTTTCAAAAATATCTTCCATATAGATCACTAGAAAATGTTCAACAGTTTAATTACTTTGGAATCTCGGCAAGATGATGTCTCCTATTACTATAAGTAAATAATGTCAATGAAACAGTATAATTTTAAATTCAGAAAACGCTTTAAAATTCTGGCAGTAGACAAATTTATTACTTACTCCTATTTGTAGTGGGACTGCACTGTGATACACATTTCTGGGGCACTTTAGACCACGCATTACAGATGCTTCACAGAGTTTCTAGTGCAATGACCAAACAGCTACTTTACTCTCTTTGGTAAGATGGAGAGCGATGAAATCAACTGCGTATACACCTCTGTGAATGTTACATCCTGGGTTATGAAGATTTCATATTGATAATAACAAGCAGAACTAAAAAGATTGACCAGCCTTGTGCCACTAAAATATTCCACATGTGCTCTATCAACGTAGAGATTCATGTGGTCACTACTAAGATTCCAAAATGTCAGAAAGTAGAATAATACCTGTTTAACAGCCCTCAACCTCACTAAGATAACATTAAAAAGAACCAGATTAATAAAACTGTGTCTTGAAATCCCAGGCAAGCTGCAGAAGACAGAGGAGAAGCAAGCATTGTTCTGTTATTTAATAAGGAAATTGCAGATCGTTTAGCCTGACATCAATGTCAGGAAAACTGATGGAAAGCCTGGTACAGGAAGCATTCCATGTACAATTAAAGGATGATAGCACAATTAACGCCAGTCAACACAGTTAGATTAAAAAAAAAAAAAAAAAAAAAAAGGTTTTGTCACGGAAAAAAAACCTTTTGTTTTCCCATGAGATTACATATTTGCTTGATAAAGGAAATGTCTGTATGATTTTATAGGACTTTGGCTCACAACTTTACAGCATTTTTGGTAAAAAATGAAAAAGCAACATGTAGTATCAGTGTGATCCACATTAGATGGATCTAAACCATACTAAATGATCTGGACAAAAATATGAAATTATTGCTGTAAAAAGCTGCCAATGATAAAAAGTTACAGTGATAAATAGTGGGAAGGATAGGCATAAATATGGACCCTAAGATCCTATAAACTAAGATCCCTTACTAGGTCTGGCCTACGTTTTAACACAGAGAAGACAAAGTTCTTCAACAAAGAACATAGACCTACTGTTCAAGAAGGAAGATGATATTCTGAAAAACAGTGACTCTTAAAAGAAATAAATGGTAATAGCAGTCCAAGTGGACACAAGTTCTCAGAGTAAAAGTATGTGTAATAGATAAAAGTTATTCTTACTGTGCAAGATAGGGGATATGTGGCAGGAGTCATTGATGCTATTACTGCTCTTTGTGGCTTCAGAGAGACCATTAGTGGAAATATGTGCTAATAATAGCATCTCCAGAAAAGCAGAGTCTGGCACTACACTCATAATTTGTGAGGAGACAGAGTCTTAAGAAACTCCTGTTGTTAGGTTAATATATGAGAAACCTAAGGGAGAAATACAGTGTAGGAATAGATAAATTGGATAGTAGATAGCTTTTTAATCTAGCAGAAAAAAAGCATAACACGCTACTTCCCTATTATTGAAGACAGATAAATGCAAAGGTAAAACAGTAGAAATATTTATCAGCAGGAAAATTAACTGTGTGAATCATCTACTCAGAGATGTGGTAGATTCAAACCCCTATATAAAAACAGATGTCTTTCTAATATCTTGCATTAATGCTAAATGCTGGGTGAGGTTTCATGGCCTGATATTTGGGAAAACATGATAAGATCACCATCAGAGTTACATATTTCAAAGTACTGTGGACTTAGTTCCTGTTTTCTCCTGCAAAACTATGTCCCCACGTTCCACTTATGGCATGCTACATTATGCAAATACTCACAGCAGAAAACACCAAGCTGTACATTCTACTGTCCACTATGCCAGTGTTGGTCAGATCCTGAAGTGATTTTGATAGGTGTCTTGCTCTGCTCCACAAAGAAAGACATGATTGCTGCAAAACCTTGAGTGAAGCACCATTGGTTTAACAAATACGAAAGAAAGAGAAGAATAGCAAAGCACTGCACAGTGGTAGGGAAGACACCTTTAGCTACGCATTGGGGCAACCTTTTATAACATTCAGTTGAGCATGACAAACAAGATTGAAGCTGTTAATTGAATTACTTCTGGATCCATTGACACAAGTGAAATCTATTCCACTGACTTCAGTGGAGTCAGGATTCTCTTCCTCACATACGTCTGAGTAGACAATACAATCCTAGAACAGCATGGTTCAAGTTGCAAGGATGTATGCTTGAAAAAC
This sequence comes from Rhea pennata, assembly GCF_028389875.1. Taxonomy (NCBI): domain Eukaryota; kingdom Metazoa; phylum Chordata; class Aves; order Rheiformes; family Rheidae; genus Rhea; species Rhea pennata. The sequence goes on from NC_084666.1 coordinate 59,558,156, forward strand.
AACTAACTGATCTTTAATTTATAGAGACCACCACTTTGTTATTTTCATACTGAGTCTCCTTCCCCCAACAACTATAATCAGAAGAAAAAAAACTTTGTATTTTGGCTTCCTAATTACCTATGAGTCTAAGTGCAAAACATACATTCACAATCACAATTATTAATAAGAGTACTAGTAGGCATACCTGCTAATTACAAATAACTAATTAGCTAGTTGTTAAAAAGCTGATCATAAACAAGCTATGTATCATGTCAGGAAAAAAAGGTTAGTTATACACTTAGAATGGCCTAAAATGAAACGGCCTGCACAAATTTCCTGCTTTCCTACTTACTTCTTATTTAAACTTTGCCAAATATATATCTGCTAAAAGACAGAACAGGTTGATCACAGCTTCAATTTTCAACATGTCAGAAGCCCAGAAGTGCCTGCTGAGTGCGAATGGAAAAGGATGGCATGGGCATACATTTACAGGGGATTGTAGCCTTCCCATTTGAATCAGGCAATGCACTGCATTTTCTGTTCTCCCACTTGACCTTACCATGGCATAATCTCCTTACTTCACTGAGGGCTGTGTCTGTGTGTTCAGTGAAGATGTAGTTCTGGCAGACAGACACCAGAAACTCTTGCTAACTAAACCAGAAATCATGCTGGTAAGTCCACTTACAATTTCACCTTCCTACATCATACTAAACTGCAGGCCAGGTCTGTGCCCTTCGGCAGATTTGTAGATGACAGTAAGCTCGGTGGGGCCAAGGATACACAGCAGGACAGGGAGAGGATTCAAAGTGATCTTGATAAGCTGGACAAATGGACTGTGAAGCACAGGGTGAAATTCAAAAGGTTCATGTGCAAGGAGTTTCAAGATGGAAGTAAGCTGGTTCACTGGGAATGCCTCACCAGGAGGCAACTATTTAGGAAAATGGATTACAGAGTATAGTGGATCACCATGTGACTCAACAGTAGCAGGCTATTGCCAAAAAATGTACCCAAGGAAGTACATAAGCAGAAATATAGCTTGCAAGGTACACAAAATAACCTTCTACTTTATTCAGTACTGATAAGCACTCAAATGGATTACTTGATCCCAGCCTGGTGTGACACAAGATTGACAAAAGCAATCTGTGAAAAGTCCAAGTGAGTAAGAATGATTAGAGGGCTAGAAAACATGACCATGGAGAGAGATTGAAAGTACTGGCACTATTTAGCTTAGAGGAGAGAAGGAGAGGGAGAGGGACATGGTAACAATCTTCAAATTTATCCTGAAACTTCTGATAAAAAGAAGAAAAGGTTAAAATTTGAGCATTACTGGCCAACTGACATATTAAATACTAATACGCTAAACTCAAATTCTAAATTACATTTTTTAGGAGTTGGACAGTGTTTTCCAGAAAAATATCTATGTACTACAAACAACTTTGAAAAGCTGCTGCTTTCCTGAGGTTAAGAATAATGTTGCATGGTAGTTTGATTGAAGCAAATGCTCAATCATTCAAATCAAAATAGGAGGAAGCTACTATTTTACATGGCTTCCTGTAGGACATATGAAATGCTATCTCAAAGGAGAAGGCAGGTTATGCAATGAGGGAGCAGCTCTGCAAAACTGTTTTTATTTGGGAAGCATTTCCAGTAATTATTTGGACAGGACTGAGAGATTAAACCCATAAGACATTCTCATGATTTAGTATTTTCGTCACTAAAGTAATAATTAGATTTCAAATGAATCAGATTTTGGTTGGTATTTCACCCTCTTTGTGTAACTCAAATGACGGAAAGGAAATGGAAATGTGCTTTATTAAAATTAGGATTCTTCCACTGTGTGTTGCTTGCATGTGCGCATAAAATTGCTGGCTAATAAAGAACAGGAATAGTTTCCTCTACCTTATCATATTCTAGCCTCACTGGCAATATAGCGCAGCCCTAAACTTGTTTTAGGAGCCAAAATGGACCAACTGTTTTCCAGACTTAAGGGACGGTAGAAAGACAGCCAATTCCCACTCCTTAGCAGTGCTAAATGCTGCTCCAATTCGTCTAATGAGCAAGTCAGACAAAAAAGTCAGCCACATTTCCCATTTGAAATCTTATTTTCTTCTCTTTTAAAAGAAAACCATATAGAAATTAATTACTATTTCAAACAAACCTGTATTTATAGGCTGTCTTTGAGCATAAAATATCACATAAATAATTTTTCTCTGATACGTATTTCCATATTTGTTCTTATTAATGATCATGAGTTAGCAGCATCTCTACTTTAAATGCCTTAGATATACAAAAACCCCCATATTCTTCTCTCCATACATTACAATGTTTATAAAGCATACAAATGGAGACTTCAGCTAAACAGCTTTACTATCAAACAGTCCTACTATAGAGTGGCCTTCTGCTGGAAAAGCATTCTGGCTTCTATACTGAGCTGTCAAGCATCCTGATTTGCCACAAATAGCTCTTAAATTTGAACTGGACTTAATTATTTGTATGTCATTACCACAAATCCTTTTCAAGTTTACAGCTACTGCACATCAATTCTGTCATCTGAGCTCTGGAATCAAACTAGAAACCTGGGTGTGAGTTAAGATGCATGGAGCTTTTTTAGAGTGCTTTGCAAGCCAAAATTATGGAAGGCTTTTTCCACATTTAGCATTCATTTCTTTGTTATGTTTGGCCTTCATCCCCTCCTGTCACCTTAAAAATCAAAACAGCATGTTCATTATTATTCATGGAAATTCATAGGATATAGAGCAAGTATCGCTTTTCCCCCCCAGCTGTTCCATTCATGTTTCTTTTGGGAAAGACTATGCTATTCTTTGCTTGGACAGCAGTCTTTTGAACTGATGCTTTACTACTGAGTTCACAAAAGGTAATCTTCTGCACTGGTTTTAGTGATTCTTAACTATAGGCTAAAGAAGGACTTTGCTGTCAACCCCAGGCAAAACACACAGTGCTGCTGCACTTCAGAACTTCCCCCTCCTTTGATAAATTATCATGTGTATACTCTCCCAGCCTGGGCAGCCGTCCACAGCGAAGGCAGCTTCACTACAGAGTTCAAGTGCCTTGTGGCATGAAATACATGGATATTGTATGCTTACTTCTCACTTACCCTACTATTTAATACTACATTTGACAGTGCTCAGTGCAGTACATATCTGTTCTTGACTAGGGCTTACTGAATGTTACTATAGTAGAAATGCTAGTTCCTATTAGTGCTACTCCTAATTATATGAAATGAGACAGTATGTATTGCAGCTGACATAATTTCATTGACCATTACCTTGTTATTCTCCTATGAGACAGAGAGAAGATCCTATCCTGCTCTTTAAATACCAGTCATTAAATTATACATTTGTATTCATCCTTTTGTATACAATCTCTTTCTGTCTCTTTTCAGAAGAGATTTTTCCATGCTCTTGGTCATTCTTCTGTTTCTTCTGTAGAGCTCCCCTGGTAATTCTGCAGTAACTTTTTGAGATGGTGCTCAGTATTCTATGAGACCATCCAGGGAAAGGTATTTCACATACTTAAAAAATCTGAATTTTATAATTGAATATTTTGCATATCTGTTATATTTCTTACGTACTCTAACATAGTTATTTTCGAACTGATGTGTCTAGCTCAGAAACTGTTATTGCCATGTCTAGCATAGCCTCAAAACCCCTCCCCTGTAATGAAACAGATAATTTAGAGGTCTATGAGTTACATGATGGGTTTCTTTTCTTTTCAAATGCAATACTTTCTAGGTTTTGACATTGACAACTTTATTTGTTGCCATGTTCTCTGTTTATGTGGTTTGCTTGAGCATTCTGAATTTCTCTGTTGAAAGATTTCTCTTTGCCTTGGTTAGTGGCTTGATTCCTGCAGCATGTCTTACTGGTTTATAGTTTATCTTCCCATTTTTGCTCTTTGGTCATCATGCACATTTCTCCTGAGATTCATTTTATAACAGAATTATATTAATGTAAAACTTCCCTTTTTATGTGTCTCATACGTATCACAGAGAAATTCTTGGGGCCAAAAGACACATATGCCTAGGCAAATGAGGTTTATGCACAGATGTTACACAAGGACAATGGAGGAGAAAATTTGCCCTCCAAGCCTTTGGACAGGCTCTTAATCCCTTGGCTGTGAAGCTCCTGCCATTGCCTCTGCTCACACAGCAGGATCCTCTCTTTCCTGCCAGGTGCAGGAGTGGGGTTTCTATATGCACTACAAAAAAATTGAAAAGCGTGTAGGGATCTCTGCTGTACCTAAAGCTCACCACTTTGCATATACTGCAGAGGATTAAAGAATGCAGAAAGCCTTATACACATCTATGATATTTTTCATTTGATCACACATGAAAATCATTCTGAAGACCCTGTATGTCCCTTTCCACAGAAATGTGCTGCTATTTTTCATTCATGTCTTAGCTTCAAAAATATTGCATGTGAGGACATAGGATGCTATTGACCTTATACTTTATATAAGGTCTTTTGTGTTTGAAGATTGTAAATTATTATAAATATGTGTATGTGTATATATGACAATAGATGAAGTACAATACATGAAAGCAATGCTCAGCATTAACCCAGATTTTCAAATCTGTCTAATGTTACAGAAAATAGGAACTGTGAGTCTAGAGCAACTTCAAAGCCAGCTGTGTTAATCAAATGTCTAAAACTGATCTAAAAGCCTGACAGTAGACACGAAGGATGCAAACCCCTGAACTTAGTACTTACATTAAGGCATTCTATCAAAGATCCACATCCCACATCTATCCACCTCCAACAGTGAAACACTCTAAAGGGACCTCTGATTTACCCCAATCTCTAAGCAGGCTGAAACAGGCCACACCTTGAAAACTGCTGGGGGGGGGGGATCCTGCTGCCAGATTCAGGGAGAATAATCTACTTTTTCATCAGTTTCCCATTCCGACCCCCTCCCCGGGGATGCCCGCACCGGCTGCCCAGCAGCCCGCCCGACGCACCCAGAAGTCGCTGCCTGCTCCCCGGCCGGGCTGCAGGCTGCCCCGGGCGCTGCGGGCTGCCCCCGGCCGGGCTGCGGGCTGTCCCGGGCGCTGCGGACTCCCCTCGCTGCTGCGGGCTGTGCCGGGCGCTGCGGGCGGCTCCCGGCCGGGCCGCGGGCTCCCCTCGGCGCTGCCAGCTGCCCCCGGCCGGGCTGCGGGCTCCCCTCGGCGCTGCGGGCTGCCCCCGGCGGCCGGCGCTGCGGGCCCGCGGCGGGAGGTGGAGCCGAGCGCGCCGCTGCGGGAGGATGCGCCGAGGTGCCGCGGACACGGCGCGTCGCTGGAGGCGGGGGCGGGCTGGGGCTGAGCGCGGCTTCCTGCCGCCCGCGCCGGGCAAACACCTGGGAGCGGGGCGGGGGGGGCGCTGGCTACCGGCGCCCTGCGCGTCCTGGCCTCTGGCGAGACCGGCGGCGAGCGGCGGCGGGACCGGGCGGCGCGGAGCATGGAGCGCGGCTGCCCGCCCCCGGCGGAGCAGGAAGCGGTGGAAGCGTGGCTGGACGATCACTGCGACTTCGCCCGCTCTTACTTCGTTAGGAAAGCTACGAGGTAAGGATACGGACCGGCGGCGGACGGAGCCCGAGCCTTTCGGGGAAAGGTCGCTCTTCTTTTTGCTGTCTTAAAAGGAAAAGAAAAGGAAAAAGCGACTCCCCCAGCCCCCGCCGTCGAAAAACTGAAACCGGCCAGCGGCGGCTTGCGCCGCGGCCGCCAGAGCTCGCGTGCGGCCGGCGCGGGGTTTCGCATGCTCCCCGAGCCCGGCCCGGCGGCGCGGCGCGGCGCTGCTCGGAAGTTACAGCCCCAGCTATGGGAACTTTCCGTGCGCCGCACTAGCACATTTATGAAGCTCTCCCAAACTCATAGTTCGCTGCCGTGGATTTTTTTTGCCCTTGTTGTTCTAAAGCTTACACAGTCCATCCACTTGACATGAATATTCATCATAGCAGGCACTGCCTTTTTCCCAGCCCTGCAAACTAGATAGAAATATGCCGAACCGTCAGATAACACCTAATCTCTTCGGGCGGGGAAGAAGATTGTGCCATTACTTAATGGTCTCAAAACAAAGTGCTGCTCTTAAAAAGCTCAGCGGACCTACAAGCTTGGGAGCTTCTAGCCATCTCAGCGGCGCCCAGGGGGGCGACTCGGCCGGAGAGGGCGAACGCGTGAAGTGCTCAAGCAGCTGCGGAGGCTTAAGCGGCCGGTAGCGCCGCGGCTGCTGCGCTCGCAGCAAGCGCTCCGGCGAAGAGCGGGCAGCGGGCTCCGCGCCGCCGGGCAGGCGCCCGCGGTGCCCGCGCCGGAGCGCAGGTATTACGGGCAGCGGGCTGCTGGCGGCGGTGCAGCCGCGGGGGCGCGCTGCCCGGCGGGCCGCGGCGGAGCGGAGCGGAGCCGAGGGGCCGGCGCAGCCCAGGACGTGCGCGCCGCTCCGCAGGGAGCCGCGCACTGCCGGAGGCGCGCAGCGCAGCGGCTGCGCGGGGCCGGGCGCCGGCAGGGGGCAGCACTGCGCCGCGCACGGCGGCGCAGCGCAGGCAGCAGGCGCAGCCGGGACGTTTTCTTCTCTCGCTATTTGAGGGTGGCTTCTCTCCTCTTCCCTTTTTTTTGTTTTTGACTTTTGCAAAGACCTAATGTAAGGACCAGAAGAGCTCGCCTGGGCTTTTTCACCTGGCCTGACATGCTGCCTTTTGGAGATAAGACGAGGTATTTGCTCACCGTTGCCACACTTCAGCAGTGGAACTTAAAAGTTGAAACCGAGTAAATTCAGCTATTTTTAGAAGTGGAGTCAGGTTTCCATTTTGAATATTTTCCGATAAACAAAGCAGTGGGGATGCAGAGCACAGGCGATCTGCGGCTCCCACGGTTTCTGTTAGTGGAGAGCTCGAGTTAGTAAGTCTTGTGGTTTGTTTCTTGGACACACCATCTCTGCGCGCTCACTTCTCTCCTCTCCTGCTCACGAGCTGCTTGCACCATCTGCTCATCGCTGCTGATTTACTTCTTTCCCAAGGCACTTAGCAGGGATGGATGTATTTTGAATGCTGCTCCTCTCTGCATGGGATGGGGCGGTAAGAAGAGAAATCCCCATTAATAATTGACTCACAGCAAGCTAGGAAGCTTCAGGGGTCACCTGCTTTCTTGTGACCATCTGTCATGCAGTCCCCTTCTCTGCTTCTTCCTTAGGTTCATTTAATAGAAAAATAATAAAATGTATTTTAAAATGTCTTTAAAATTATGTTGGAAAAAAAGACTGCATAGGTGTAACTGATGGAAGTAGTTAGCTTTGATATTCTACAGAACACTAGTGCACGGCATGTAACTGAAGAGTAGTTAGTTTGCCCAGGAAAAAGGGTGTTAGCAGCTTTGAGAAGTAGCATTTTATTAGTTCAGCTTGCCACACTTCCTTTGGAAACTGGAAGTAGTATTGAACAAATATGAATAGTAATTAATAGTAACCGCTGTGTCAGATTTGTTTTCCCTATGGAGAGGTTTGGTGAGTCTTTTTTCTTTAATGCTGAGGCAGAGTTTTGTGTTTGTGTAGGTCTGAAATAGGCAGTAGTTCACGAAGTACAAGTCAGTCGTCTCTGTGACGGCAAGGCTTCTGTATTTAGAGAAGGTTTTGCAGAAGAAATGGTTGAATTTGAATTCTTGCTAGGCAACATTTCTGTGTTGTTTTTACAGTGATGGAAACCACATTAATTTTGGAACTATCTTCTGTCTTGCATGGAACTTTTTTTTTGTTTTTGTTTTTTACTTACTGTTTAAATAGAAAACTGTAGTAATACCTTATGTGTCAGTTTGTATTTGAAAAGACGAAGTTATGGGTTACCTGACTGTATGTCAGTTCTAATTTTATTCTCTAAAATGATACCTTGTAAGCCTGAGCAGTCTGAAAGTAGTGATGTACTTCAGTAACAGATTTAATATTTTTATATTATAGTGATAGAGTTTGAAAAGAAAAGAAGCTAAAACTTTTGCCATGCTTTGTTTTAGTGGAATATTTGTGTGATAACAATACATTGAACAAAGACTATGCTGTTTAATGTTTTGGTTACCTAGCACCATATTTACTCTGTCATTCAAGCAGCATTCCTTGAAATAGTTTCAACTGTTTTCTAATCTTAATTTACTGCTGCTCTTTTTTGTTCTGCTTTGTAATATGCCTAAGCTCTCATGGGCCTTGCAAGCAATTAACCAGGAAGTTAGTTATTTTGGTAGCTCATGGAGGACAGGAGCATATACCAGCTCATATTACTAAGTATAATTGTTAATGGCAAATGTTAGTTCTGTATCTGTTTTTCAAATATTCATACACAGAAGCAGGAACAGATCACACAGCTCAACCATTTGTTATAGAATAATATAAGCCCTTTTCATTGATAGCAGTGAGCTTTGGATCACAATCTAATTTAGCAATTGCATTTTATGATAGGCATTAAATTATTTACACATGCTATTCTTTTCTCTGTAATTAATTAATTCTTGCTATGCTTTAGATAGTAGTTCTCTTGCTAATTCCCACCTGAACAATTGTTTGCAGAAAACCTATATTTAAATTGGTCCTTTTAAAATAAATACTTTGGTCTTATGCCTGTGGATTTTGGCTTTTTTATAACTACGGCAGTCAGATCATCTTGTTCTGTTTTGCATAGGTCAGCTGGATATTAATGTATTTCTTTTGATCATTTAAAGAGAGAACACCTTCTGGTAGGGCAACACTTCAAAAGAAAATGTATCTTTTTATTCACAATTAGTTTGTAACCCTTGAAGGAGGTTAATAGTGTCTGCAGTGAAGGCACATCAATGCCTTGAGGTCTTTGGTGACTAGGTGGACTTCCACTCGTACAGTGCAAGGCTGCAATCCTGCAAGCATATAAACCCAGATGAATTGTTTAAATTTATGCTTCCGGACAGTATGTGAATAAACTGTGATCCTTTGAGTAGGAAACTACAGAATATGTTACAAGTTTTTAGGAGGCGAAAGGTACACAGAGAGTATATAAATAGGCATTATTCATAAAGTGTTACAGAATGATCAAAGTGCAGAGCAGCAAAAGGGAGATACGTTGCCAGCACACTCACTGAGGTTTTATGAAAGATGAATTTGGTTTACTTTGTGATTCAGTTTGCTGGTTGACAAACCTTCTAGCTTGAGGGTTTGTTATTGTAGACTTAAGAGTTCATGAGTTCTTAAATGCCAATTCCTACTAAATTTAAACTATTTCTTTTTTCCTTCTTTGATTTCTGCTTGCCTTGTTATTTTTTCCCGTTCGAAGTTTTAGAATTGTGTGTCTTTCTTTGGCTTCCCAGAAAGGAGAAGTATTTTTCAAGTAAACAAATTATTCTTTTATATTATGTCTTGTGTTTACTCATGCTGTTGTTGCTCTTCATAGTTGATGCTGCAATTACAACTCTTCCAAAACTATTAAGTATAATTAAATGTTATAAGGGCACAGCCTGTAGCCCTTGTCACAAAATTGTACTGCAGTTATGGCTGCATCTGCTACCCTTTTTGTCTTTCACAAGTTTTATCTTTTTTTTATTTATTTATTACTTAAGGAAAAAAAAGAAGAAAGCATTGTCACATTCAAACTACATGCTTACTATAACCATCTATGAAATACTTCTGCTCTGTATTTCTAACCTGTCTGTCCCTTAAAAGTAAGATGTGATTCTCTTGTCATGCTTTTTGCGCACACAGGCAACAAACTGCCAAAACAGCAGAAGTAAAAACTCTGCTTTCGGTTAGAGGCGAATGCATTGTTCCAGACACCATCTGTCTGCTTTCCTAAGTGCATGGCATGACACACGCAAACTGTTAAACCAAGTCGTGTATGGGTCTCACTGGAAAGAGTCCTATTTGCTATAAATACATCTTGACTTATTAAGCATGGTTGGGAAACATTTACAAATGAATTAAGGTGGAGTTGTTTTTGGAAAAATAAATGTTCCCAACAGCATGGTACTTCATAGCGCTTCACTGAGGATTCCCAAAGTGGCGTTCACTAGGAAACTGTAGCTAGCATGCAGAGATTGCACAATTTGAATCTATCAGTTACATTTATCACTTTACTCTTACTGATAGTTGGTGGACAAGCAGTTTGTCAAGTGCTGCCTGTAGTATCACGTTGCTGAGGACATTTGCCTTCTAATCTGTGTCTAGAAGGTTTTTGGAAGAGCTCTTTCATTTTGAGCTGATATTTAATTTCATAAATATGATCTGTCCTATGCATTATGCCATTGTTTTGTTTGGTGATAGGTGTGTGTTTAATTGTTTTCCTAACTGAAAGGAAGTTAGGGCATTTTTGGAGCAAGTGTGTGAAAATTCATATTATCAAACACAAACTATTTAAAATTTTCTACATTGAAATATGCTTTGGATAGTTATTTTTCATAAAAATGTTACTGCCATATGAAAAAATACTGATCCTAAAAATACACAGGTATGAGCCATAGTCATCCCTAATGTGAGCTTGGTAAGTAGGCAGTGTTTTTTTAAACTTGTATGATTGAAAGACCTCTCGCAATTTCCAGTGGAGGCACAGAATCTATGCAAATTGTTTAAATATGCTGAAAGTGGACTTTCTTTTCTAAGTTTGTGAACCACTTAGAGGACTGATTCTTTGGAACATGGCTTGAAAACCACTGGGAGTGTTAATGCAGAGCTCTGAATATTTTCTTCCATTTACATATTTTTATTAGATGCTTACAGGGCTTTTCTGAGGAAGAGAAAAAAAAAGCAGTTCATTTCAATGAAAATCTTGGAAAGTATTTTCTTGTACTTTTAATGATCTCCATTGCTGTCTTACTCATATGTAGTCTGCACATTTTTATTCCTTTCTCAGTAACTGTGCAAAGTATTAAGATCATCCCAAAATACTTTAAACTTTTGATCCAAAAAGCATTTAAGAAAGTAAGGAATGTTACCCACATTAATTAAAGTTGTAAAAGCATATTTTTGAACTTAAGAGACTACACTTCAGGGAACAATAAGAAATAGCTGAATAACAATTTACATCTTTAATTCCTAAACAGCAATAACCTGATTTCCTTCACAGTCTTCCACAGGATTTCTGTAGAAGAATCACATATAAACTAGTGCACCCTTAGTACTGAGAAGCCACAGGAGAATGTGCTTTTACTACTTACTGTGTGCCTTAGATAATAAAGAAACAAACAGGTACTCACAACACCAATTAAAGCACAACTGGTAATCTTTAGAGGAAAGGGAGAAAAGATGGAGTGAACTACTTTAACAGTTAACAGCTCTTTTGCCTTCTTTTGTTTCAGGATAACTTTATTGTGGCATTACAGTACTTGTGACAATGCCAACATTCATTCCTATTGCTGTTAATGGCAAGACTTTAGAGAACAGGGCCTAAATTACTGGTAAGGAGGGAAAAAGGTGGAGCTGAGGTATCCCTTGCCTTTAAGAGAGAGAAAAAAACTTCATGCTTTCAAATTGTAGAAATCCATAGAAGTTCTTTGTTAGGCTGCTGTTGAAGAATCATCACAATTATTAGTTGCTTAAATGAAGAGGACACTGACATGATTACACAGGATTAGGACAAAGACTATATATGTAAAACAAAAATACCACATCAATCTTATTTTGAAGCTGAAGTGAGACTTCCACAGTGTACAGACATTGTTCTAGCGGTCTGCACAAGGATAAAAATTCATGATATATCACCTAGCAGGTCTTCAGACCAGAGAAAGTATGTCTTATTACAATAATGTACTTCCAGATTCATTTGAATGCTAGATTAAGGCTGAATGGGAATATACGATCAAGTGTTACAAACAAAGCAATTTTATACAATACATCCTTGACTTGAGCTAATATGCTAGAACTTATTTTCAATTTCAGTATTAAAAAAGTAAGTTCTTGCTTTTGTCATGAACAAATATAATTATTAAAATCATAGCACAAGTCTATTTACTGGCAAAAATATATATACATTTACATGATTTATACGATTTACTAAAAAAAAAAGCATTAAATACAAAAGGAGGTATTTGCAAAATGCCAGAAAATAAGCCCTCCTCAAATGGTCCTTGTGAATGACTCAATGGTTGTAATTTCACATTAGGTCTGGCACTAAAAATACAGCCACAAAATATATTTGCTTTGTAAAAGATCTATATTTTCCCCATTTATTTGTGCATTATGGTGAACTCACCACAGCACAGAGGGCCAGCCCAAAACCTTTTCACCACTTAGGTCCTACTTAAGCCCTATTTTGAGAATTTAATTGAAACTGAAATGGTGTGCAAGACCTCTCCTAGGTCTCCAGACTTAAGTCTTAATCCCCTTTCACCAAAGGCACCAGCAAAAGTGTCATTGCTTTCCACAAAAAATGATCTGGTCCATAGTTATTCTTAAGATTTTGAGCCTGGAACAAGAAGTAAACATTTGGAGGAGAAATAAAAGGTCATGTTTTAGAATTTGACCTTTGTATCCTTGAGGTTTTATTTTGTCTTTCTTTATACTGTGAATAGAAAGTCCCTTCAACAGAAGGATAGCTGCTCTTGTGAAAGGCTAGGTTTGCAGTTTGGTTGCTAAAGAAAACTTGAAAATGGAAAAGGATAACCAATTAGTGCAAGCCCCCATTTCTAATACTTTTGTTTCAAACAATAAATCAACCTCTGTCTCCTACTTTAAAAATAATACTAGTATAAGACAAGATTTAAATGAATTTATAGTTCTAGAAAGTTGTTAATTTCACTCTTTCAACCATGGTTTGAATCAAGATTTGATTAAAGTTTTTCATTTAGAGCTGGATTCAAGTTGAGATCAACTGGACTCTTATAAGTTAAACGTATGTTTATATGTTTGACTAAGTTGTGCCCCAAAATGGACACCAACTTTAAATCATACTTTGTCTTCAAAAACTGTTTGCCTACCACTATTAGAAATAGCATCTCAAATAACTACAGCCTGGAAGAGTTTAAAGAAAATAATCTTTGTCAGTTTACATTTTGAGTTCATTTAATAGGACTCTGTATATAGTCTTTTTTACTATTTCCATCTAATGAGGCTTTATATAGTTTATTTAAATCTTTCACATAGTGAGGAGGGAGAAAAAAACATTTAAAACATCACTGTAAAATAGGAAGTACTGGAAAGAAAATGAGAAGGCAAGGTTAATATCCAAGTGGCTTTCAAACTCATTTGTTAAAATTGGCTAGATCTCAAGTTGTTGCTAACCCTTTAAATGATTTCTATGTCTAAATTATGTCAAGACCTAGGAAAGAAGTTGTAGACATCTAGCGGTTATTTTAAGGAAGGCAATTGAGAGAACAATTGGCTTGAAATATTGTTGACATCAGCACTTGCACAACTAGGCTGCAGGAATACAGACACTTGAAAGCTGGTGATCCATAATAGGCAAGTTTGGGTCAAATGCCTCCCCAGAAGTGTATTATCAGTAACTGCTGGTTTGAATCAAAAATTACCAAAACATTCCACGCAACTGATGCTGCAAAATGCTCACTAAAACCCTTCATGTTGTAGATATGAAAGACATTTTCAACAGCAAACAAAATGTACTGGGAATTACTTGTTGTTTCTCTGAAATCCCCTCATTACTGACTGCTTCTGTGGTACAGTAATTATTATGCATCTTCTATGGGCAAGATGAATAAGATACATTATACTATCCTAGCCACATCTTAGTGTTCATTTTGTGCTCCATTTTTGCATGTTTTGTCTAAAAATATCTTGGTGAATAGTTGCATTGGTGTGGCCTTACATATATAGCATAGTTGCATGTATTAGCAAGGTAATCATAATTCATCTGCAACTCATTAAGCATCTACTACTTTTTTTGAAAAGATCACTATTTTAAAAATAAGCACAATGAAGATTGGTAAAAGAAATTATTTAGTATTCCCAGTAATATAGTAATTAGTGTCAAGGTCAGCATGGTTTGTTAGGCAAGGCACAAGAAATAAAGCAAGCTGTGATTCTGTTCAAGTCTAGCATGACCTGTCTCAGAGTCTTCTCTGCATCTGTTTTCTCACCCACTGATTTTCTATTCTTATTGCCTATTCATATTGAAAACTTCTTGCGTCAGGGACAATTCTACTTTCTGTGCTGTACTTAACAAATTAGGTTCAAAGAGTTTAAACCCTCTGAAGTTCCTGAGTTCTAATGTAATAGAGATAATAAATGTGTAGCTGTATACAAGCGATTAGAGAGGGAAGGATCACATAACCTTTTTTGTTTTGTTCAAATGTTTTATCTTCCATTTTACTTTCATCCCTTTCCCATCCCCAACTCTCCAAAATTCCTCTCCAATTTTATCATCTGCTGATGAGGTCACCTGCCAAATTCAGCAATCATTATTCTCATTTTCCTTTGAATTTCTGCATTTTATAGAGGAAAGACTGTATTTGGCTGATGTAAAGGCCTATAAAAAGACATCAACTATTCCTGTTGATGACCTCTGGGATAAATTATGGCTTTCTCAAGCAGTAGTAATAAGTAAGTAAGTGAACAGTAAAGGATGTATGCAATGTGTGAGGAACATGCACAGGAAGCTGTGTACTTTGTCTAGGCATGTTTGAAAACGCACGTGGATCATCACACAGTTACAGCACATGGCTGTAACTCCTCAAGATGCAGTGATTGAAAGGCTATACTGGGATGGAAACACAGCATTGGTTTGAACTATACATGTACATCAGTATGGATCAGTATTTGTTTCTGTTTAACATACTCCTGTAATTCCTAAACGTACTTTAACAGTCTCTCTCTTATAGCAAGGGTCTTGTCCTTACTATCAGCTCTTGACAATATCAATGCTCACTGAAAACTACTCGTATGAATAGTCACAAGTATTTGTTCCTTAGTGTAGCCCTTTTGTACTAATTGTCAGTAATATCACTTGTGGTTCAATGTGTGTCTGGTACTGGACTAATTCTGTGCTGAGAAGATAGTCATGTTTGTAATACTCCTCTTGTCAAACTCTGTTAAATAGGACTGAATATCAACAAGCAAACACAGTCAAGACCTTCTCTGATAGAGTTTAAATGGATTTAGAATGCTATTTTACATTTCAGTTAATGTGAAATGCTAGTTTTTCCACTCATGTATAACTGTGTAAGTAAAAGGAACTAAATAGTTTCCTTGTTAGAAGAGGCATTCAGTAGAGGTCAGTGAAAACTGTTCTTACTCCAGCTAAATGTGAACAACTTTGTTGTTGCCTAAACTGAAATGCCTAAAAGGTTTGCAGTTGAAGAACGTGCTTTAAACAGTATAGTTGAGGATTTTTTTAATTGTTAATAATGTACACATAAGTTAGAGAAGTGTTAAAATGCTTATTTTACACAGTAAACAGCCCAGGAGGTAAAACTAAATTAATCTCACCACCACAGTGTGAGAACTGGTATCAGAATACAGAATACTTTGTTCTTACTGATTATTACTATTGCACTATTAAGAATGGGGCATGTGACATGACACTTTAAATAAAATGACAGGTTTCGACTGCTAAACCAAGTTTCTGCTTTAGCTTTTGCTCTGTCCACAAGGGCTATCTGTTTCTTTCTCTGCCTTGTATCTTACATCAACATTTCTACCGATGTAACTTCACCGTAAAACACAGCTAGCCAAAATAGTAGCATTTTCTATCTTCCCTCAAGCGCAAATAAGCAGAGAATCAATTTCCTGTAAAAAATACTGTCACTCAGCAAGTAAGTACAGCTTTACACATGTGCATTTTCAGACATGCCTAGACAAAGTACACAGCTTCCTGCACCTAGTCACCAACAAGTTTAAAAAGACTGTTCCAACTGATACTAGGTTCTTACAGTCACATTTAAATATTATTTTACAATAATGTCAGTCCTGAGTGTTTAAAAATCAAGCCAGTACAGGCAATCATGAAAATGACTCAGGTCATGAGGGTTTTGAAAAAAAATTTTGATTATTCTCTATTTACTTTACTGTGTCTGAGGCTTTAAATCCACATCACTCATAATGTTATGTTCTTCTCTGCAGCCTTACTACTAGAGACTAAATTTTGTTTATAAAAAAAAAATAAAAATTACCAATTACTTCTGTTCAGGAGGTTAGATTAAAAAAACCTCCTAATACTATACAACATATACTATTGCAAGAGTTATCCTCAATGATATCAAAACTCATAATGTGTTTACATTCAAATTTTTCACTTTAACCTGTTTAAGTTTCTTAAAGATATTTTTAGTTATTTTCATCACTAATTTTAATTCAGTTTTCTCCTACAATTAAAAAAATGGAATTTTAAAATGTCATCAAATGCTAATTTCTTATTTTGACTCTCACTGAAACAGCTTTTGCAAAGGTGGTGATACTGTCCCAGACAAAGTATAATATTATGTATTTCAGTAATACAAAGTCACACCTCCCACATTCTTATATTTATGCTTTTTAAGTACTAGAAGGAAATCCTGATAAAATCAGTCTTAATAATATATTAATTATTCCTTTTGTTTCTTCACTGCATGAAACGTTGGTATGAAATGATTCTTAACAAATACATATATATTACTGCCATAATAAAGATGGACATTGGGAGCTATTAATATACTTAATATACTTAAAAAGCAGAGTTTACTTTCTTTAAAAATACATGCTAAGCAATGAATGAGGACTCTTTCAAAATAACAATGGAATTTCATTGTGTTCTCTGGCACCATGTTTCCAGTAATTGGACTAGCTTAAGATTGCTGGGGAAGTTATAATAGATGTAGATTGAACTATATTACTGGTACAGCAAGAAGTGTTCCAGGAGTTCCATGGAAAATGTGAAAGCATGGAATAAAATCCTACCTCTGTGGAACTCAGAGGCAAAAATCCCTCTGCCTTAACTGTGTCCAACATTTAATTCAGCGCTTTTGGACAAAGAGCCTTAACAACTCAAGACTTTGATCACTGGAAGGTTCAAAGTGTCCTATATGACTGCACTGGCCATTCAGCCTTGAAGATCAGTAAGACTATGAATGATATTAACCACACTTGTAAGGTCTCGCATGATCATGAACACAGAATGCAGATGGAGTCCAAAGTAAAGAATATTCTATCACCTATTCATTTGGAGTTGCATCAGTGTGAAGACGACAAGAATTTGTTTCTACAATGAAAGTTCTCAGTCAAACATTGTTTCAAGGGGCAAAAAACATTACCAGGTAGTTCACAACGAGGTGGAATGTGTGCAATAGTATCATGCCTTTTTTTTTGCCCAGGTGTTCCCTTTACGTTTGCACTATTTTATAAATCTACACTATTTAATTTTTCACATGGTTTGCCTGCAGTTGAGGCCTCCAAATCACATATGATTGCAAAATCTGAGAAACTCTTTCAAACCTTCCTAATGGAAGACAAAAACCTTTTTTCATGTTGTGAATTGCTGTTAATAGAAATAGTATCTGTGGATTTTAATCAGTTACTTTACTTTTGGTTAGCAATTAATCATTTGCAGCAACCACTTGCACCACTACATTCTACAACACAGTCGAAGCCATTCTGTAAAAAGAAAAGAAGGCTATGTACCATGTTCTTCACGTTTAACATAAACTAATGCATGTAACCGATCACTGGCTGACTAACCTGATTAATCTCCATGGTTTCATTCAGCTTCGCTCTTGAAATTCCTGTGGTCTGCTGAGCAAATAAAAAATATACCAAATTTAAAACATGACCACCACGAGATGTTTCCAAAAGATCAGACTTCTTAATAAAATTTTTGCTGTTCATAAGCCTATATATTATGTAATTGAGAAAAAACATCTCCCCTGAGAGCTGATCATGTGCTGTAAGCCTTTCACTGAATATATGAAACAAAAAGCCCTGTATTGAAAGATTTTGGGCATGAAAATATTGGAGTGATAAGAAAAGTACACGAATATTACTGATGATATATTTCCTTATGGATAATTCAGAAAGCACTGTTTAGGAAGGATGTATTGGGGCTGACACTATAGTGCTTAGCTCATTTCAGAAACAGTTAAATACCAGAGATGAGTGACATTTCTTGATTAATAGTAAACTCAAAAAAAAAAAAAAAAAAGGTAATTTTGGGGATATGCCGTATTTCGGGTTAAAGTAGGCAATGAGTTTCATCTGGAAGGAAATAGGAGAAATGCATGCAAACAGCCCGAGTTTTCTTTTCTTTATTTTTATTTTTGAAGGGTTTTGAATCAGAGTTTTTCTTTCTGATAGTTTTTAAGCAAAACTTTTGTAATTTGAGTCTAAAAATAGCATTCTTCATTAATGCTGTGAGGACATGGGGAAAATTAACTTAAAAATAGTTTACAGACAACATAAAAATAGGAAGGGTTTCAGGTGCTTTGACAGAATTAAAGTTCAAAATGATCTTTTAAAAATGGAGAAATGGTCTGGAAAAATAGCATTAAAACAAAAAGTTTATCTTATCTGAAGAGTCCTACATCTTGGAATAGGAACACCAGAACTTTCCAAGCAGATAATTAAGTTGTAAACTTTTCATATTTTATACTCTAAAAAACACTGCTTAAGCAATCATCCTCTATGTATTTAGTTATTTCCTCTGAGCAGAAATAGTTTCCTTTTTTGTGGGGCATAAAACACTACTGCTTAACCTTGACTTAGTGCTGGCTAAAACTGAAGAACATTGGTACAGAAAAGCACTAAAGGTGCACTCTGTGTGAAAAGGCTGCAAATATCCTCTTGGTAGTGTCGTCTTTATACATTTATTAGCTCCTTATGATTCTTAGCTTACGTTTACTGTCTTTCATTTGTGTTTTACAGAGAAATGGTTAATGCATGGTTTGCTGAGAGAGTTCACACCATTCCAGTCTGCAAGGAAGGAACCAAGACCCAGAGTGAATCCTGCTCTTCTCACCAGCCTGCCTGCGCTGAGACCACCAATCCTGGGACTCCAGCAAGGAAAATCTCTGCTTCTGAATTTGACAGACCCTTAAGGCCCATTTTTGTCAAAGACTCGGTAGGAGCAGTGAGCTTCCTCTCTGGCTCTGAAAAGAAGGAACAGATGCCTCTGCAATCTCCACGGATTGGGACCAGCGCAGGGGATCAGTGCTCAAGGCTCTTAGAACTCGTGAAAGATATTTCTAGTCATTTGGATGTCACAGCACTTTGCCACAAAATTTTCCTACATATCCATGAGCTGATAGCAGCTGATCGTTATTCCCTGTTCTTGGTCTGTGAGGACAGCTCTAACGAGAAGTTTCTTGTAAGCAGGCTGTTTGATGTGGCAGAAGGCTCCACCCTGGAAGAAGCTTCAAACAATTGCATCCGCCTGGAGTGGAACAAGGGCATCGTGGGTCACGTAGCAGCTATAGGCCAGCCTCTGAACATCAAAAACGCTTATGAGGTAAATGGAGAAAATGTAACTTGAATAATTTTTGGCACTAGGGAAAAAAAAAGGCGTATTATCAACCGATGTAACCTTGCTATTTTAATACATGTGTTTGGAGCTACATCGATTTGTACTAGTGATTATGCAAACCAGATTCTACATTTCTGTTATAATACATGTATTGTATATACATGCATATACAGACAAATGTACCTGTGACTAATGCTAGAGGAAGGGTAACATCAAGATGAAGAATGTAAGTTGACATTAGTCGTCATATTTTCAGCCCAGTCTTAACCAGCTGTGAGCACACGCTTAAATGTTTACATTTCTGTTTACATGTTAAGCACATGTTTCCAGCGGCATATCACCTGTTCTTGTATTTTAAAAGTCCTTTCTTAAATTGGGACCATGATGCTGAATTGGAAATCAACTACTGGAGAAAGAACAACAGTCTTTAAAAATAGCCTGTTTTGTTTTAGTGAGATTAAAAAAACCAGAGTTTATGTCAATATCCAGTTGAAAAACAGAAATAAAATCTCCACTGCAAGCAAAAATATTAACCACATTCATGAAACTTAGTTTGTCTGTGACTGTATGTCTTTCAGTATATTTCTGTAATTTCCTCTTGAAGATAAAAGCTACACTGCATGTGGTTATTCTGTATAAAAATTTTAAATAGTGATGGTCTGGGCTCAAAAAGCCTTTTCTTAAGGGTATTTCTTCTTTCTATATTTATTGACAGGCATTCATATTCCACATATTTCTTTTTTTCTTTTTGAAACATACGTCAACAGTAATGACTTTATATAGTTATTACGTAGTAATGGAACCACTGTTATCCTGGGTAACAGTTGAATATTACAAATTTTTTAGCCCTTAAACCGGAAAAGAAAAAAAATGCATCTTTAAGTAAGTAGCTAATTAATTATATTTTTCTCCTCTATCAGGATCCAAGATTCAATGCAGAAGTCGACCAGATCACCGGCTATAAGACTCAGAGTATTCTTTGTATGCCAATAAAAAATCACAGAGAAGAGGTAAGTTGCAGTATCTTCATCCCTTTATATAACAGTGTTTCCAGCTGAGCTAATTCATTAAAAATCTATTAGTTGTCTGTCATTAGAGTATAAAACTATCCCCTTTTAAAAAAGACTGTATGATTATGATTGCTTGAATTTTATCTTATCTAGTTCAGTAACATAAGCCAAATGGAGTTGTCAGGAAGAGTTTAACCCCAGATGCCAAAGCAGAATGCATGCAGTTAACTGCAGAAGTGCCATTCCCAGGTCCTGCACCTGGTCTCTGTCACCATCCAAGTTTGCTTCACTTCTACTGGGCTAGTTCAGCATGCACTCCCCTTGCAATAAAGGCTTACTTCACTTTGGCTTAGGTTATATGCAGATTTTTATCTTCAGATGATACAAATTAGTTTTTACCACCATCTACAAGACTGGTTTTCACATTCTGTTAGCCAACTAATAAATTAAGAAGCATGTTAAGTGCTTAAGATCAGGCATTTAAAAACACATGTGGTGTTAATGTGATTCAGAAAAGTCATATAACTTTAAGGCAGATCGTTCCTGTTTTAAAAAGATGTGAATCTGTTTTTTTACTCTAGTGCAGATCTTCCATCTATGCTGCTACTCACACAAGTTCTTCCTTCCTGTCTGATACTCTTGTAATAAGGAGAGTTTTTATTATGGACTTGTGCTGTTTTCTTGCACTGAGTAATTCAAAAGTGAATTCAAAGAAGTTAGTGAAAAAATAAAACTGGAATGGAAAGAAAAGTTCACTTTTTACTTAGGGAGATTTCCATATATATATATATATGTGTGTGTGTGTGTGTGTGTGTGTGTGTATTTTTGGATACTGAAAGGAGCACCATTCAGCCACATCACCTGTTATACTGTTATAATGCTTTCACAGCCTAAGTTTGATCAGACTCCATTAGAGCTTTTTGGACAGAGATTTTTCTCTCCTGCAATTCCTTATTTTTTCAAAGGATTTATAGATGCTCACAGAAAGTTTAAAAATCCAAAAAGAAATGCTGCCAAAATTGATTTGAAGACCTCATACCTTCTTCATCTTCCACTTCCATTGTTTACTCATCTTATGTCATCTTGGCTTTATACCTCTTGTGTCACCCTGACTCCCACTGCACTAAACCTTTACTCATTAAATACACTGCTTAAACTCTTGATTTATCTTATATGGTAAATCTTCTTCTAGCTGACCCAGATCATCAGGCAGAGTTTCTCATCCTACTCTACTGCTAATAAAAGTTGAAAGTATTTTCCAGTTTTTCCAAGGATAGTACTTGAAATTTGCAATCCACTACCTTGGAGAGGAGGACTAAAAGCATTGTCTCTAAGTCCCAACCCACTACAAAGTCATTCCCCTTTCTAACCAGCAGCAGCCACTGCTGGCCCTGGGCCAGCCAATCTGCAAATCAGATGTTAGGAGAAGGACTGTCAGAGAGCAGTGCTCCATGGAAAAAAAGAAAGCTGATGCAAAACATTTTTGCACCCAAGCCATCCCCTTCTTTTTGTTGAATGGAAAAAAAAATGTGCTCTACATAACTTGGATCAGAAATGAATTACAAAATCCTGTTGGCCAGGGGGCATTTAAGTGATTGCTTCTCACCATGTCCTGATAGTAGGTGGGGGAGAAATAACAGCTGTAGTCTGTGGGTCAAATACACCATGACTTACAGGATGAATAAATCTGCAATTGGCCGTATCTTCAGCGAGGCTCCTACTCCTAAGTGCATCAGGAAGTGGAAATGAAGCAGGTATTTGTTTATTTTGAAAACTTTAACTAACCTGAGGCTTGAGGACAGCATTACACTTCCTCTTATATGCAATAAATCAGAGCAGCTAAACTATAAAATCTCTTATAGGAAAGAATGGCACTTTTTAATTTTTTCTGATTTTTAAAGGCTCTGCCAGAAGGTTTTCATCACTCTCACCACAATGCTTTTCTGACATGTTTCTGGACAGATGTTGGAGTCAGTGAATCAGTCCTTAATTTGCCATCTGCTTTCTGCTGATTTTTCTGTTTAAAAAAATAATCAGAATGCTGGCTCCTCCCCCATTAAGAAAAACATCCCCAGAGCCCCTCAAGTAGTACTGATGCTTTTGAATGTTGCCTTAGCCAAGCTACAGTAATCGCAGTCAAAAGATTGTTCTTCTGTATCTGGAAGATCTCCAAAAATAAACACTGAGAAAGAGAAGCAACTGTTTTATTTTTTGTATTGGTACTATTTTTTAAAACAAGAGAGTCACCAATGGAGATGAAGAAAATCTCATGATGTTTATTAAATCCTTTGGGCACGCTGAAACATGGAAATTTTTCCAATAGATGCTTTTCCCATTTGCCTGTATTTCCGTGAGGAATGTAAGCAACCAACTTCCCTCTTAAAAATAACAATTAATAAGAAATTTCGTAGATGAAGAAAAAAGTTTGTTCCACAGAAGATCTCATAAAAAGGACCCAGGAACTAGCAGCAATCTTACCAAGAAAAAAGAAGTGCAGGAAGCGTACTTTTCTTTATATGGATCTGTGAAGAAGTATAGAAACAGTTTCATTTAATAGTTCAAGAACTTTCTCAGTCTCCTACTTTACCTGTTCTGAGTCTGCAGAACTGTCACATTTTAGATCCAGAAAACTGTGATCATATTCTTCAAGTTCGGATTATAGAGACTTTACAGTACTAGCTTTGTAAAGAATTCTTATTTTGCCATGGAAGAATTACAAATGCAGACTGACCAAGATGTGCATCTACTTTCAAGGGCTTTGAAAAAAGTTCTGATATTTGTAAGCCACTGATGCACAATCTCTAAGAATTTTGTCCATCACATCTTATGCCAAAATTATTGGTATATGCTGCTTACTGGCATATTATGACTAGTAAAGAAAACAAGGAGCAAGAAAGGCCTTGAGTAATCTGAATTTTACTCAAAAAAAAACATAAAGACTAAGTCAAATCATTTCAAGCTATTCACATATTTAGAATTATCATATTGTAAGCATGAAGCCATAAAAAAAAAATCAGTTTTGTTCCTGTAAGATTTTTCTCTTCTGCCTGTTCTTCTTTAACAGCAGATAACTGTGTAACTAGACATCGCTATGACTGCTACTTTTTATTATCAATGTGTGTAACAGAAGTACACCAAACCCTTGAAAGCAGATTGATTTTTTTTCCCCCTCAGTAGTACTAAAAACACCAATGAAAAGTTAGTATTATCCAGCTCTTACCACGGAGTTACCATGGTTATTTCTTTTACAAGAGGAAACTGGTTTTGCTGGCCACAGGCTTTAGCTGTAGCTATTAATGCTAACCATTTCAGTGCTACAGTTTCTTTTTTCAGAAATCAGGATTTTTAACACCAGCTGCAAAAGCCTTAAGTTTGAGGCAGTTTAGAATTTTAATCTCCACTGTGTATCTCAAAAAGAAGCTTTTCATTCTTTAATGTGTGTGCTTTAAACCTTTAATTTTCAGAACTCTCCAAATGCTACTGATTTGCCTACTAGAATTCCTATAATGAAGTGAGTAAATGCAGTGGCATTTTCTTCTGATTATGTTTGGTCTTGGATTCAGAGACACAAAAAATGGACTACAGAAGCAGCTGTAAATAATTATCACCCTTGAGGATTTCTTCTGGTTTTGTAGACCTTTGTAAACAGTCATTATGAAAAAAATCTGACAGACTTGAATAGTGAATGGATGGCCTTAGTTAAAACCAACTTGAGGAGTGATACAAATCTCAGTAGAGATTAGTTTTCTGATCATTAGTTTTGTAAATGAATTAAGAGTATCTATGGAAAAGACAGTCTCTGATTTGTACAGTCAGCATAGCTGGCCTACAATGTCTATAGGAATGACATAATTTTGTGTTACATCTGTATTTTTTTCTTATGACTGTGCAAAATAATTCCCATTAAATCCTATTTTCATTTAACTTCTACTAAATAATGACCCTAAGTAAGAAAGACTGAACTTTCTTCTAATTGGCTAGGTAAATGTTTCATTCTGGCAAAGCTCACTTCATTTGTTTGGTTTGTTTATTTTTGATTTTTACTTGCTGTATGTCAGCTCATGTCACTGAGAAGCTCCTTCCAACAAGACAGGGGTGTCACTTTAAGTATCTTTTTGAACTTTATTTTATAAAAGTTAACCAAATTTAACTGGCATGTTACTGTCAGCCAGCTGGGTAAGTTCTTTTCTCTTACAGCAAAAACTTTAATACATCAAAGTGATGGCAGTATAGGGTAGATGTAGCCAAGCTAACTTTAAACAAACTAACTCAAGTTCCAGTAGCAGTCTTGCTGCAGGATTATAAAGATCAACATCAGCTAAGTAATTGCTTGGGTGGATTTTCAGCTTATGCTGAGACATGTGTTGCAGTAACTAGACTGCTAGGCATGGTGTAGTATAGTTTCAGTGTGAATATTAGAAGAGGATGTGAAAGTTTGGTTGATTAAAAATAAAGTCTGTAAATACAGAGCTGTCCCTATAGGATAATTTTATGAGCCTGAACCAAGGCTCCACAAGAGTGTCAGAGCAGAGTAAATCTTAAACCGCTCAACCCATCCTCTCATTTGGATATCTTTGCACCTTTAAAACATGATAAAAGTTAAGCTTCCCTATGCCTGTGATCACTCTTTGGCTTAATGTCTCATTTTTCTTCGGGTGCTAGTTTTACTGACTCATAAACCTTCTCAGGAAGTAAAATCATATTCCAAAGTCAGCTAAAGGAAAAACAAGCAAAAAAGGGAGCTAACTGCCTGTAGAGCTGAGATAACTTTCACAGATTTAAGCTCATAATCTTAAAATACAAAAAATGTAGCATGAAACAATTCAGATAAAAGTCAGAGCACAGCCATCATCCATAGGGAAACACTGCAGGTCACCTGCTACTTTTAGAGGTAGGAGTCAGCCTCTGATAATTAGAAGAAATCTCTCTTTGTAATGTGGATCAGGTTTTATTAAATGGAATAACTGATACAGCTGAAGAAGAAAGGTTACAGAACAACTAGTAGCACAGGCAGATTGCCGATGCTGACAGAGAGAGTACTACTAGGAGAGCTATGTTTTGACATGGTAGAACAGGTAGAGATGGTGACTCAGTTTCTAGGCTTAGTAACTTTTTACCCTCTTTTGGGGGACTAATAATAACAGAACAAACAATTTCCGTTATCAGGATTGCTTTTTGTATTTGTGGTATGCCTGTCCTGTGTGAACTGGATAGTAACTGACAAAGTGTTTGGTTTCTGATCCAAGGGAAACTTTTCTGCTGATTTTAAAGGAAGCTGGACCAAGGCTGGTCTTTTACCTGTAGCTTGTCCCTCTCCACCTACCCCTTATGCACTTCTAATACATCAATCTGGATAAAAGACCTTGTTAGGAGCTGCACAGAACTGGTATATATACATATATACAACCTTCTGCTATCTTCTCTCCTACCTACAGAGCAAGACTGGGAGTAGGGCTCATGAAAAGAGAGTTAGTAACATTCAGCACAGCAGGTCACTGGCTACTTTAGGAATCTGGCCGTAAACTTAAAGGTATTCTAGTATATGGAGACACTAATTATTTCAATTCTTACACTCCCTTAGTCTTGGTTGCTTTCAGTCCTCAATCCTTCCTTAACTGCTTCTAGCCATCACTCAGTTTCATGGCTGTTTTTAACCCCTTTCTTACCTACTCATTTTGCCTTAGGTGACAAAAAGTATATAGGATAATTCCATAGGCATATTAAGAGAGTGACAAGAAATCAAAGCACAAGTATTTTTGGTTTATGGCTACAGGAGTCAACTTTCAACAAGATTCACACATTGTCTGCTTGTTAAGGAAAAGCAAAATATTGTGACTTTTTTTTTTTTTTTTTTAAAGACAAACTTATAATAGACTGCAGGAGTGCTTTCATTAGTAAGTGTTTGGGTGGACTGTTGCCTTTTACAGCATTCTTCAAGGTTTACAGAGAATCTGCTTCATCTCAGAGATGCAGCTGTGTCATCTTTGTGGTTGTTGCCACAAAGATTTCACACTTTCAATGCACCTGCTCTCCTAACAAGATTCCTGTGCTGCTGAGCTCACAGCAGTTGCAGTCACCCTTGAATCAAATTTTACCCTGTGCAAACAAAACTCCCCAGCTGGAGATCAGCCCTATGTGATTTCAGATTTGTTTATGTTAAGTTCTAAAAATTGTTTTGGATTCATACGGTGCTTATAACTCTCTAAAATGCAGACCTATGTTCTCCACGACCTAAAATGCTACCCTATGATTTACGTCTGTCCTAGTTACATAATTACTTCAGTAACAGGAACTGATCCTCTTGAGTTTTCTACATCTTCCCCTAATTACCTGGTTGCCACTATGACTCCAATGGCTAAATAATACCTGTCTGAGGTTTTTCTCATTACTGTCTCTATACCAGATTATACAGAATTTAATGAAGTTCACTGGAATTTATACTGGTATAAATGAGGTCAGAATTTGGACCAATGTGGTTTCCAAAACAGTTATTTTATATGAAGAAATAACACGTACCACTAAGATATCTTTAAAAGCTTAGCATGTCACTGAACCAAATAAAAAAGGGTTGTCATCTGTGTAGAAGTTTTACCATCATCGGGAAAACAATGGATTCTCAACAGTTTAATTCTCCTTATTCCTCCCTCTCCCTTCTGTTAAATCCTTTTATTGGATTCAAAACCGATCATTTCCCGTGGTATGCGTGTCTTTGTTAATGTCAGAGAAAGCTGCAGTGCTAATGAAGGGAAGCTAAATAGTCTGTGTATTAATAGGGTCTTTTTACTGTTTCCTCATAGCTTTTTTTAACCACTACAAGGTTTCCTTTCATGGAGGGGAAGTGTTTACAGGAGACAAGTGCTCACCTTTTAGAGCCTTAAAGAGCCTCTGACCTCATTCAAATTGTTTTGCTCACAATGGTTCAAAGCTTAAAAAAAAAAAAAAAACCAACCCAAAATCAGAGGACAGACAGCGTGAGAAAAGACCTAACCATTAGTCTCTGCCCATGTAGGCTAACATAAAAGCATATAAACTGCTCAAGGAATTTGCTTACTATTTGAAGTCTACTGTCGAAGCATATGAGCCAAGTTGTACATTGCTATTACAGGGAGAACGTTCACTGGATAAGAAATACTTCTCGCTTAGGTTAACAAGAGTTTGACTGTAGGGAGAACTGTGTTGTATGCAATGGACCTGATAGTCAAGCTTTATTTCAGATAAATATTTTTGAGCCTGTAGTTGGCAGTGGTTCACACTGCAGAACAACAACCTTACTTGTAACACCAGTATTTCGGGAGGCTAATGTGAGAAACTGTTGAATTGTCTTTTTCGTTCCAAAAATAAAACTATTTCTAAGCCCTTCTTCAATTTAGCAATTATAAATGTAATGATTAACAGTTGTGTACGGCATTTTATACATGCACACCATGGTTTTTCTTCTGATACTGTTAATTCAAAAAAGCAAGACAAAAAATACTGGTATTTACACTTTTCATTTGCACCAAACGACGCAAGCTCCTTACAGCTTTATCAGTGCTTTGTTATAAAGGTGCCCAAAATTCTGAAAAAAACAAAAAGCTTTACGTATACTTTAGGGTCTCTTACTATGTAGTCTTTCATTATTGTAATCAATTAAGGGGTCTTCATCTGTGTTAATAATTTCTAGCCTCTGAGTTTATGACACTGGATTTATTAGCTTAGCAGTAGATGAGATCCAGCTATTTACATAGATTTAACTTGTG